>NC_046659.1:137736514-137746943 GCF_010883055.1 Belonocnema kinseyi | reverse complement strand
AATTAGAATCTCGGGAAATTAATCATTTTCGTGGTGATTATTTTTTATCCTAATTTTTTTACTATTTTAGTAAAAGATAGCTGAGGCGGGGTTTAATAAATATCCTAAGTATTGTTTTTCAGTTGCTGCAAATTATGAAATTTCTATTATAAGTATCTCGTTAAAATGATCCAAGCGTGAAGTTTTTTTCTTGTAATTTCCTCTTTTTCAAAAAATTTTTGTTGTAAATAATTTAAATTTGAAACCGCAAATTCTATTACTTAGATATCAGAAATTTGTTAAGTATTTTCAAAGATTTTCTTTTATATCTATGATCATTTAAAATTTACAAATTTACAGCACAATGAACTTCCAGTTTGAAAATGATATTATAATTTCAAAAAAATATAATTTTTTTAGGATAACAGGCCTTAAATAAAAAAATAAAAGGGTTCTATCGAAAAATGGCATTTTAAAACCCTGCGATTCCTAGTTTAGATGCAGTCACTAGTGTCACACTGTTTGGCTCAAAAATGGAAACTAGCCTAAGCAATGATTATGAAACACTGGTAGGAAATTCTCTCGTCTACTTTCTGGTGAACAAAATTTTTTATATAAAAATGCTTTTAAAAGATTTTACAGGTTTCGAGTTAGTGTGAATTTGACATTTTTGAAGAAGACAAAAATCAAACCAGAAAAATATTCATAAAATTCTAAAATTAAACCTGGGTAAAACAAAAATATTTTGTTTAAAAGTTCAGAATAATATTTGAAAGAGTAAACGAATTTAGGAATGAGAGGATATAATAAAATCCAAATGAGCCTCTTTAAGGCTAATAGTTAGAAAAATTTCAATTTATTAATAAAGATGAGCGTGTTTGCAAACAATAATTTAATTTTATGCGTTTTTTGGAGGAATTCCAAAAATTTCAGTATAACCATTGGGTTGGAGGAATTACAATTATAGAATCTCAGTAAATGGATAATGTACAATGCCTACCAAAGATTTTTTTTTAATTTCCGCAGTTTGTTCTAGATTAAAAGATATCGTCATTTTTTCCACGTAATATTCTCAGATCCGAAATTTTCATATTTCTGTAGATATTCTAAGTAATAATAACTGATAGCGATTAATATGAGACACTTTTAATCTTTCTCACTCATTTTAGACCAAGCCCACTTAAAGAATGAAGATCCTTATCAGCAATCTTCTTCTCACCAACGCAGTTTTTCTTTATTTTGAAGGTAATTGTACTCAAAATAATATAATTCTAAATGTGAATATAAAACATAAAGTATCTTTCACAATTAAAATTTTTTTTATATCAAGATGAAGCTTGACATACGGAATTTTCGAAACATTTTTAATTAACATATGTTAGACTCAAAGCCGCTTTGATTTCCGACTAGAGAAATTCAACTGTTCTTCTTTGTTCAGCTTTTATTTTTTTATATGTTTTAATATACTTTTACATAAAAGTCTTTTAAATTATTCTGAGTTTTATATCTTAGAATTTTTAAAGATTCAAGGATAATTTTTTGTCTTAAATGTTATTTCATATTTCAGCCATTTAGGAACCCACTCATATTTAAGGGCTGAGAAAATTTAATATAATTATTAGAAGATAGTAAACAAGACTTACGTCCTTACTTATTATTATTTTTATAACAGAAAACGCCGCATCCTCTGAATAATTGAAATAAAAAGATTAACTGGTTTCTCAGAACTTCTAAAAAAATATTAAAAATACAGAAATTAATGAAAAAAACTTCCCAACAATATATATTATTATTGAATTATGAAAGTTATAATAACGAACAGATTTTTAATTCAGATAAAATATAATCTCCAATTTAGAAATATCTGAAAATAAAATTCACCGACTTCGAGACCGACTGATAAAATAAACGAATTATTAAATTTCCGCAAATTTAAATTGCAGGAATAGAAATATAGTTTAATAATATAAGAACAAATAAAATTTATTTGTATAATGCTACTATATAATAAATATATTTATTATATCTACATATCACGAAGAAGGAATATAAGAATTCATACAATATTTTTATCTATTACAATTGTATAAAGAAAATCTTAAATGCGATATTTTTTAATCGAATAGACTTTGTAACGAAGATAAAAGATTTGTATCTTTGGAAACAATGAAATTGATCAAAAATTATTTTTCCCAGTGTTATAATAAATCCATATTTTAATTTAATTCTGAGAATTCAGAACAAGGAAATATATATCATTAGATGATTTCGAATTTATAAAAATATAATTTTTATAAGGTTCTTGAAAAAATCATTTTTTTTGTGAATATTTCAGATATGTGAGAAAAGATTTAACAAGATTCTTGAGAATTTTTTTCTGTATAGGGTTTTACAAAATATTAGGAAAAATTCAAGTATTTTTATAAGATGTTTTGGACTTTCAAAAGCTTTATTGAAATTTTTATTAAAATCTTGAACAATCATTCAAAATATAAAAAATGGCCTTAAAATCTTCTAAGTTTTCCAAATAATTAAGAATTAATTAAATTTACTCGATTTTTTAGTAGCTTTTATTTTGTAATCTTACCAAACTAAAACACTTTGACTTAAAATTTTTCAACTCTTTTAAGAAAGAGTAGGAAATCGTT
This sequence comes from Belonocnema kinseyi, assembly GCF_010883055.1. Lineage (NCBI taxonomy): Eukaryota > Metazoa > Arthropoda > Insecta > Hymenoptera > Cynipidae > Belonocnema > Belonocnema kinseyi. Next base: position 137,744,316 of record NC_046659.1, on the reverse strand, counting down.
TGATATGCTTAAAAACCGAAAGAGATTTCTAACTGTCAAAAAATAAAATTTTCCATTGAAAAATTTCCGAAATAAAAATTTACCGACTTCGAGACAGAATTATTAAAATAAAATTAAATTCCCACAAATATTTCAATTCACGAAATTAAAAATGTGGAAAATAGTTCATTGATTTTATTTTGTAATCTTACTAAACTAAAATACTTTCACTTAAAATTTTTTTTAACCCTTTTAAGAAAGCGTAGGAAATCGTTTTATATATTTAAAAACCTTTTGTAATTTTTTCTGAAGGTTATTTTTTCAAATAAAAAATTATCAAAAATTTTGACACGAATATCAGGAAAATCATTATTTTGTAATTTTAAAAGACCTGATATAGTTTCTAATCTTTAAAAATTATTGAGATTTTTCTGAATTTTTTATTTAGTGTGCAAAATTCAAAAAATTTCCTTAAAATATCTCAGATTATAATATAAATATATAAACTATAATAATACTATAATACTATATAATATATATAATAATAAATATATATATAATATACAATATATAAACTATTCAAAATTTACAAATATTTATTAGAAGAAAGCTTTGCTTGAAAAGGTTATTTGTGTTAAAAATTGAATTATTTCCGATTGGTCTTTTAATAATCTTCTGCGAAGAAACGGCGCATTTCATAGATAAAACAAAGAAAAATTCGCTGCAAATTAGCCTACTTTGAAATTATTTTAATAAAAAATTTTAAAATTATTTATTTTTAAATTTTCAAGTTTTTTTACCTTAATAAATATTTTGAAATTTTAAATTGAGCGCTTAGTCAAATCTAGAAACGTATTAATAAACATTTGCAAAAATCATAAAATAAAGAGAAAATACTACAATTAATATCATAAAACGTGTAACTTAAAAAATACATATTTTTTGACTGGCCCACTAAAATAATTTTCAAGAAGTCTCCTTCGACAGAAAAAAATTATTATTAATCTTTCAAATGATTCTACTTAAAATGTCGAAGATTCTTCTTCTGCACATATTTATTTTTCAAGTGAAAAGTAGATTTTGAAACGGTGAAAAGAAATTTACCCAATCTTTCTGTTGGTAGTGTAGCATAATTCTCAACATTCAAAATCGATTTATTTAACCAAGAAGATTTAATTTTTGTAAAGAGTGTGTTTGTTGACAAGACACATGCAGTTTTAACAAAATAGGCCAATTTGTAACTAACTATGATAAATTTCAAGCTTAAAATACATTTTTATTTTTATTCAAAACAATTTATTTTCAAGCACCATAAAAACAAATTTCAAACTAGTGTATTTCAACGAAAAACGAATTTCTTAACAGGTTTAAATGATTCATGTCGGATGCAAGCAAAAGAAAAAGAAAAAAAGGAATGTTCGGAGAACTTTTCAAACACACTGTGCTTAGGTTAAATTAAAACGAAAGTATTTTTGCAGGTGTCAACGGCTTATTTTTGCTCAAACATCTGAGTGTATGAAATATTCAACTATTTCTCAATCACACAACAACAATCATTTTTAGTTTTACTATGAATAGAAAGCTTAATAACAACATTTTCTAAATGAGATGAACAAATAAATGTTAAAATTTGTAGCTACTACACTGAAGCTTCAAAGATACGAGATCTAAGGATAGGAGCGCCCCACAGGTACGAGCGCGTTGATTCCAAAGGAGTCAGGCTCGCTGCATTGAATTCGACGTGCGCGTGCGCGCAGTAGGCAGATCTGTGTTCTCTCATATGACACTCGAAATCAACATCACAGGGATGTGAGTCCCTTTAACGCTCGTATCTTTGGATGTCTTCAGTCCCAAACTTCTTGCATTTTCGCGATAATAAGATAATTAAACCGTTTACTTGCTGAATTTTCAAGGGATTGTAACAGGTCTGCAAATCATTTAACCGTCGAAACAACTGGAACAAAGAGTATCATTACGAATAATACTCAATTTTATTATTCTAATACATGCTTCAGAAAACACTGAGTACATTTTTATAAGAAGATCTTTAACGTCCGAAAAAACAAATTCAGTTATATATAATTAAACGAACAATAACAGTATTTAATAGTTTTAGATGATAATTTTGTTTGTCTACTTGGTCTAAATAAATATTATTAAACTATTGACTAAATAAATAATACATAAAACACACTTTTATTTATTGTTAATAACCATTATTTTATTTTATGAATTGATGGAAAGTGAGTTTTTTTTAGCAATAGAGGTATGAATTAATTTATTTTAATTTGTATAATTTCAGTTTTTCACAGTTTTGTTTCTTGACTGTGTATATTTTGCAATCTTTCTTGTTTCCAATATGAGATAAGGAAAGTTCAATGTAATTATTTACATAGTTTACACAAAAGTTTAAAAAAATAATGATTTTGCAGTATTAATAAAAAATTGTTCATAAAAAATTATTCACAAACAATTAGTTTCATACAAACTTTGCCATTTTTCAAGTACAGAGAATTTTGTCTTGTTAAAATAAAATGTTTTATTTTCTCTCGTGATAAAACTAACCAGAATTAGAATAGAAAGTCAGAGTCTCAATTAGATAATAAACTATATCTTTTTTTTTTAAGACACATGATTATTATAATTTTTGTATTTTGCTCTAACACTATGATACTAGCCGGGCGTGTGGTTATGATCCCGACTTGATCTATGCTGATGAGAGAAGCGTGAGAGGTAATCGTCGCTCGATATGTTGGCCATGTTGTGTGTGGTCAGCCGTCGTAACCTCCTAGGCAGAGTCTACTTTACCAGGCTTCCGTCGTTAATCTGTGTTTCTCAAGCCGTCGTACCCTCATCGGCCGAGTCTGCTTTAGCACGCTGCTGTCGTTGTATCTGTTTGACTCTGGAGGATACCGTTGACTCGGCTTGGGAACGGCCCTCGGACGGGTAGGCTCGTGTTGTTGGACCTCAGGAACTCGGTCCGTCGTTCCATCAACCAGCCTTGGTGCTGGCGACTGGTTGGAGACGTTACGGGATGCACGTGTTGAACTTGGGGGCCACTGACCACGGGTTGTGGTCTAAAAACCTTTTTTTTATGGAGTGGTTCCCGGCGTCAGGGTGAGAGTCAGAAGAATCGACCTAGAAGCCTAGGTCGCGTCTGCATTCGCAAGCACACGAGAGTTTCGTTGGAGGAATTATGGTTGAGCGCAGAAGCTCATCCTCGTCTAAGATGATAACGTCAGTACTTTCCTTCAAACGCAAGCGCTTGCGGTTAGAACGGGCACCTGTTAGAGCCGGGGAGTCTGGAGTTTCGTAACGCCTGGAGTCGTCCAGACATCCCGAAACGGCGGATAAAGAAGGCAAGGGGCGGCCAAAGCGAAATTGGTGGGAAACAGGAAGGAGGACCACGGATCGGAATATAGCATTGGAAGCAGAGGAGGAGGTAGAGAAAGTAGGAGGCCGGTAGTCCTCTATAGGAAGACTGGCTTGGAGGACGTCACGGAGTACGGCTAAGGGACGGCGGATTAGGGTTTGCTTGCCGGGACGAGAGGATTTAGTCTTTTCAGACATACGCCTGGATGAAGAATTGGAAGGTACAAACAGAAAGGCGAGCAGAGACTATCGGAGCCACGAGAAAGGCTTACGGGTCCCCGAAATAAGATAAGCTAAAGGCTATCCGGGCTGCTAAGAGCTTACCGGCCTTGGAAAAATAGAAAGGTAGGACAAGCACATGAGCTTCTAGATCAGCTTACCGACCCAAAAGGGAGCAGAATGATTGAAAAGTGGTCGAGGTGGGGCTGCAAGGAGATTACCGTCATCTAAAAAAGTAAAGAAACCGGGTGGTGCTGCTAAGAGCTGACTGTCCTTGAAATAATTATAGCTTTGTGGTTTGTTTGCTGAAAACTTACCGGCCACGAGAGAGAGAATTGAGGGACGGTAGGATTGCGAAAGCAAGTAGAGAGAGAAAAGTATCGAAAGCAACCGGGGGACTAAGGTTACACAGCCGGGAGCCCGAATAAGAGTACGTACTTTCGCTTTTATGCACCCGTTTTTATTTACAATCGCCGAAAGGCGGTCCGGGCAGCCATTGGCCCGGTCCTCTCGGCCACTCGTGTCGCTGGTGGAGGTGTGTAGCAACTGCCCCGTCCATCCCTACTCTCTTCAAAGTTGAGCGCGCAGCTCAACTTTGAAACGCGCGGTACAAGGGCTTCGTAGTAGTTACGAAATTTTGAACTTTAAAATAATAATTTTGCACGATACAAAAATATAACAATATTTTGCAAACGGAAAAAATAACATAGAATTTTAATATAAATCGAGTTGTCGAGACAAAAAAAGATTATTATCAAAATTAAAAAGATAACTTCTTTGGAACTGAGCTTGGATGATTTTACTGATAAAAGTCTTTACTTGAGATATGAACGTACCTGTTTTATTAGCATAAGAAGAGCTCACATGGTTTGTTAAACGTTGCTATTAATTCGTACAGTTTGTTCTAGATTAAAAGATAACAGAACTTCTCTTTCACGTAGTCGTCAGACATTGGAAATTTTTAGAAAAGTCTTTTAAGCAATCATAACTATCACTTCTCTAAAAACAATTAGTTTATATAGCAGTAAATAAATTCAAGCTATCTCACTCATCTTTAAACAACTTTATTTTTAAATGAAGATCCGTATTAGCACTCTTTTTCTCACAATTGCGATTTTTCTGCATTTTTTTGGTAAGTTTAGCCAATATAATATAAATTCTAATGTAACCATAAAATGTAAAATGTGTCTCGGAAAAATAAAAAAACTTTAAAATATTAAACAAGAGTTCAAAATAAGCAATTTTTGAACCGTTCTAAATTATCATTTGTCAGGCTCAAACAATCATTGATTCTCTATTAGTCCAATTTTTCAGCATTTCATTTTTTTAATATATAGAATGTTCAGTTTGTTTATAATTAATTATTTAATTTAAAACACGTAAAATCGTAAGGACCTTCATTTTGACTGTACGGAAATTAAAATCATTAAGCAATAATATCTGGCGTTTTTCCTTTCATTTCCTTATTCAGATAGCGTTGACTCAACAAAAATACTAAAATAATTTTCATGAAGTCTCCTTCGACAGAAAAAAATCATTATTAATCTTTCAAATGATTCTACTTAAAATGTCGAAGATTCTTCTTCTGCACATATTTATTTTTCAAGTAAAGAGAAGATTTTGAAAAGGCCAAAACTTTGAAATAAAAATTATATTGTCGACCCAACATTCAACTATTTGCCTTCAAATTAAATTTTTTGTTAAAAATTTTACTTTTTTGTTAAAATTGCATCTTTGGACGTTAAAACTCTTTTTGACTTTAAAATTGAATAATTTTATTGAAAGTTCATATATTTTGTTTGGAAATTGACCTTGCTTGGTAGAAATTTAATCTTTTCGGTTGAAAATGTATCATTTTTGCTCAAAAATGCAATTGTTTGGTTGAAATATTGACTGTACTTCTTCTTGGGCTTAAAAGTCGATTATTTCACTAAAAGTTGAATTACCTTGTAAAAAATACTGTTACTTTCAACAAGGTTTTACGATTATGGTTAAAAATTAAACTATTTGGTTGAAAGTTTAACTCTTTGATTGAAAACTCATATTTTTCGCTGAAAAAAATGAACTTTTTGTAGATAATTCGTTTTATTCACTTTAAAATTAAATAATTTCGTTGAAAATTCATGTATTTTGTTTAAAAGTTGTCTTTTTTTGTAGATCATTAATTTTCTTGGTCGAAAATTCATGTTATTGGTTGAGAATTTAACAACTTTATTGAAAATTTATTTTTTCGATCAAAAGTTATTTTTTTATCTGAAAATGTAACTATTCTATGATTGATTAGAAATTAATCGTTTTTATCTGGAAATTGAACTATTCAATTTTTGTTTGAAACTTTATCCAGTACATTGTATTAGTTAAAACACCAATTATTTGCTAGAAAATTAATTTAATTTGTTAAAAAGTAAACTTTTGGGTTGAAAATTGATATATTTTGTTAATTGAATTTTTTTCCTAACATTGAAAAAACTGCAAAATAAAAAAATTTCCTTAAAATCTTCCGGATTCTTTTTTTTTTAATTTTTAAAATGTTTTCAAATGTCGTGTTTCAAATTATTTGAAATAATTTCAAGTTTTAAATTAATTCTGAACCTTTTTTTAAATTAAAATTGTAGCGCTTAAACTTAAAATGTAGCTCATTACAAATTTAACAATTCAAGGCTTTCTATTTCGAACCATTCTGTTCAAATTTGTATAGTTTTTAACAGTTATTCATAATGGATTGTTTTAAATGAACGGTCAAATATTGCTGATAATTAACGAAATTTCCTTTTTTTTAATTAAAAAATTTCAAATTGCATGGGTTAAAAATAAAAATTTTGTATACTGAAATAATATTTTAAGTCATAATAGAAAACAAATAAATTAATTTTCTAACAAATAATTGGTGTTTTAAGTAATACAATTTACAGGATAAAAACTAACCAAAAATGAAATAGTTCAATTTCCAGATAAAAGCTGTGATAAAAAATTGAATTGAACAAGGAAAAAAAACGAATTTTAAATAAAATTGTTAAATTTTCAAGGGAACAGGTGAATTTTTGACCAAGAAGATTAATAATCTATAAAAAAAACGATTTTCAAACTTAACCAATATATACGATTAATTTTTAATCAATCCTATAATAGTTACATTTTCCGATAAAGATGAATAATTTTTAACGGAAAAAATTTATTTTCAACAAAGTTGTTGAATTGTCAACCAATCAGATGAATTTTCGACCAAGAAAATCAATGATCTACAAAAAAAGACAAATTTTAAACAAAATACATAAATTTTCAACGAAATTATTTTATTTTAAAGTCAAAAAGACGAATTATCTACAAAAAGTTGAATTTCTTAAACGAAAAATATGAGTTTTCAATCAAAGAGTTAACATTTCAACCAAATAGTAAACTTTTCAACCATAATTATAAACCCTTGTAAAAAAAACGTATTTTTTTACAAAGTAGTTCAACTCTTAGTAAAATAATCGACTTTTAAACTCAAGAAGATGTATAGTTCATATTTTAACCAAACAATTTCATTTTTGTGCAAAAATGATACATCTTCAAACAAAAAAATTAAATTTCTACTAAAAAAGGTCAATTTAATTTTAATAAATTTTTTAATTTTAAAGTCAAAAAGAGTGTTATCTACAAAAAGCTGAATTTTTAACCTAATTTAAAGGCAAATAGTTGAATTTTCAACTATAATTATGAATCCTTAATAAGAAACAATTAATTTTTTTACTAAGTAGTTCAACTTTAAGTAAATAATCGAATTTTCCACCAAAAAATTATGATTATAATTTTTAACAATATAGTTGCATTTACAACAAAACGACTTTGCAACGAAAAAATATTTACAGTTGATAATTCAACCGAAAAATGTAATTTTTAATCAAAAAGTATAAATTTTCCATAAAGCAATTTAATTTCTACAAAGAAAGACGAATTGTTGACAAAATACATGACTCTTTAATCAAATATGGTGTAGATTAATTCTCATTTTCAAAAATGTATTTTCAACGAAAGAGATGAACCTTCAAATCAAATAAATAAAAATTTTAACAAAGTAGTTGAATTTTTGATAGAAAAGAGTTCTTTTTTCTAAAATAGTTACATTTTCAACAAAATAATTAATTTTTCAATCAAATAATTGAGTTTTTATCCAAACCAGATGAATTCCAAAATCACCAATTTCTTAAATTTCTTTCAAATGCGGATCAAGATTTAAATAAGACTAATAT
>NC_046659.1:137726966-137736414 GCF_010883055.1 Belonocnema kinseyi | reverse complement strand
CCGAAGTGTTCCGACCGGCAATCGTGCACCTTCGAGTTTTCAAATTCAGAAGAGGAGAAATGGGTTGCGCGCACAACCCAGGCATTTATATCGTCTCCTACCCTATTCACACGGACATAGACGTGTCATAGTATTGGACCACGTCTCGTTTCAGATCTGGGATCACTGAGTCTAACGACTCTTAAAGTTTTTGCATAACCGACGGAGATTTATATTGATCTTGCATTCGTCATAAGTCTATTAAATAGGGTGGATATTAAATAAATCTGCGGGTGCGAAGAGGGTCTTAGAATTGTTTATTTATAACAACATGAATTACGAAAAAGATTTTACGAGAAAGGCTTCTTCCAGAAATGGAAAATTATGACATATTTAATAGGATAACTGAACGAATTACAGAAGGGGAACCATTTGTCGCAGAAATACTTGAAATCTTGTAACTTAAAATTTTATACATCTAATTTTTGTAATAATAAAAGCAAAACCTAACCTAAAATAGAAAAACATTTATGTTTAACCTCAGGCAATTGGGCCCCCCTTGGTAATTGGTTCAGTTACCCTATTAAATATGTCATAATTTTCCAAATTTGAAATAAAACTTTCAAATTAAATCTTCTTCGTATTTTATTTTACTAAAAATAAAGATTTGTAAGCCCCTCTTCAAACGCGCACAGAATGTTTGCGTCATGCGCTCATGCACCTTTGAGTTTTCAAATTCAAAAGAGGAGAAATGGGTTGCGCGCGCAACCCAGGCATTTATATCGTCTCCTACCATATTCACACGGACATAGACGTGTCATAGTATTGGACTACGTCTCGTTTCAGATCTGGGATCACTGACATCGTGACGTTATATTAGGATGGTGGGTCCAGTGAGATTTTCTGAGCGGAATGCTCGGAGGGAGAGTGTCTTTCGGGTCGATGCACCCGTCTTTTAAGCAGCGGGTCCGAGAGGCTGCCGGCCGTCGGTTGGCGCGGAGCTCTCGGCGAATCTCGAGAAAGGTGGAGGGGCGTTTCTGACCCCTTGGCTTCCCCTTCTCTCTAGCCTGGCCGTGCTTAGGCGGCAACTTTTGAAACGCACGTTAGCGTTCCGAAAATGCTGCTGTTTCGCAAATTTGGTAACTTTTGGTCAAAATAAAACAGAAGTGTCATATAAAAAAAAACAATAATAATAAAGCGACGTGAGGTTGGCGTATAATATAGCATAAATGTAAAATAAGAAAAATGACGTGAAAATTAAAGAAAAAGAAACTAAAATTGCACAGAGACTCAATTAAACATAGGATGAAAAGGGAACTTAAATCCAACATAGATCGAAGTAAAAATAAAAATGGAACTTGAATAAAATGAAACGAAACTTAAATTAAGCATAGATCGAAGACATAAGAGACATTAGAATAAAGTATGAAACATAGATTGAAATAAAAGAGAAGCAAAACGAAAATGAAACATGAAAATCAACTTAAATTAAACAAGGTTCGAATAAACATAAAATGACGGATAAATAATAAAATACAATTAACCCGGCTAAAATTATTATTAAAAGTTATAAACTATGGTTAATCTGCTTTACCCGTCCCTCTCCCGGGAAATCACAAAAGTGTCGATTTATTTTAATTTAAAAAATGGTTATGCATTACGTGCTTAAGTTGGCAGCCGCTGCCGACTTTTCTTAAGAGTGTATAGGAGTGAGAGAGAGAAGGCACTAAGGTTAATGAGTCACGGTCACGCTGGCCAGGCTAGCCATGGAACGGGGAATCCTTCCCATGCAGCTGCCGACCAGGTGGCCTTTATGGCTTCTCTCGCCCTTTCTCCCATTGAGTCTAAGACTCACAAGGTTAGGCGAGGTCGTAAAGAGGCCATTAGAAAGCAATCAGGCTGGAAAATTGTCCCAGCTTGGGTTTACATGAGTAAACACGAGCGGGGATTTATTCCAGAAAATTGCTTGCTGATGGCTCTCAACTCTATGGGACCGAAGTCCGAAGTGGACTATATGACTAAAATTCTAAAGATTTCAAATTTCTAGAATGTTAAAGAGCTACAATTGAAAATTGTTAGATTTTCTAAATATTCCATTGAAAATTAATCAAATTTTAATATACACATTATTTTAATGGTATGTAATTTTGAACGTTGTTTTTTTCATCGTCGGTTCGGAATCGGCTTCAATTTTTTTGCACACTTCAAATTTATATATTTACTTGGATATTCAACAAATAAGGTATAAGTTAAAGCATCTTGTAAAAAATTTATTTCTATGATTGCAGGGTTATGCCTGCGTTTGAAAAATTTACTTTTAAGGGGAAAATCCTTATTTTTTGTTTGAAAAATAATTTTTCAACTTAAAATGTAAGGTTTCAATTTTTTAAGTTTGATCCTTTTTATTGGAAAATTCTCTTTTTGTTGAAAATTGAAGTATTTTCTTGAAAAAAATCTTCTATAAAAGACTTTTTAAAATTAAATTCGTAAATTAAAACATTTTAAATTTGTATTTTAAATACTGTTTTATTACGCCCATAAAAGATACTATGTTAAAAGTATTGCAATATTAAAGTACAGATATTTACATAGTAGAGATCAAGAAAAGTGGAAAATTAGTCAAAGAAAAATCAGTACATTTTGAAAATGAAGTTCTCGGACACACTGCCTAATTTTACTAACAGTAACTAGCAAAACATTTCTAAAAACTAAAAATTACGACCATTAGAGCGGTGTGTAGGCTTCATTGTGAAATTGTTTCATTTTCAGTGTTCTAATTTAGAATTTTTAAATGTTTCATTTTAGTATTTTTTTTTTAGTTTTAAAGTGACGATTTTTTCTTTTTACAGAATTAAATGCTTCTGGAAAAGAGGGGACAATTTCATCAAGGCTTAAGCGAAAACGAAATTTTGAGCCAGTAGATTGCCCAGAAACTAGAGGACAAGCACATGAGACAATCATATATCACGATAGAACTGGCCATGATACTAACATCAAATTGTGGTTAGATTCTACTCGCAAATACGTGTTGAAAGCACACTTCTTAGGAAACCGTGTTCCAACTTCCGTCTATTATAGGGATAACAATTTTTACATCCGTGTTATTTATTTAAGACGATGGGAAGCTGTGGGATATTTTAAGCTAACCGGACGACTTTTTGCAGTTCGAGCACCCAACCCGGATTGTAAGTTAATGTTGGACCTGACTTTTTTTATTTTGATAAGCACAAATGAAACAAATGGAACTACTATTTCTACGCGGATTTCGGATTTTAATAGGACAAATTAGCGTGGTTCGCATTACCTCACGGTTTACATCACTCCACGGTTCACATCACTCTGCGGTTAACATCATTCCACTTAACCCTAGTATTTTGCATTTTTTCGCATTCTAATCAAAAGTTATTAGTTTGAAATTCCTGCTTATACATTCCTTATAAAAAGTGACGGATAACCCAGTGGGAAAAAAATTCTCTGATGTATTTACGACATCGTTACGACATTTTTACGACAATTTTACGCCATCCTATGTCCGTATCGTTACGGTGTCTACGATATCGTGAAGAAATCATCAGATCATACAACGTTTTTACAATATCGTCAAGACACCGCAACGACAGGGACATGAAATGTCATAAAATTGTCGTGAAGATATCGTAACGATGTCGTTAAGACATCAGCGAATTTTGCACCCACTGGATTATCAGTCACTTTCTATAAGGAATATTCAAGGAGGAATGTCAAACTAATAACTTTTGATTATAATTCCAAAAAATGAAAAATACTAGGGTTAAGTGGAGTGATGTGAACCGTGGAGTGATGTGAACCGTAAAGTGATCTGAACCGTAAAGTGATGTGAACCGTGGAGTCATGTTGACCGTGAAGTAACGCATTTGAAGGTCACAGCTGTTCAAGTTTTTATACCAGACAAGGCAACTATATGTATAATGTTGGTTTAGTTGGTGGCTTTTATAATCTGAAGAGATTCAGTGATTTACTTACATTTTGCTTATGTGGCGTCTTTTTGAATAAAAAATATGAGTGGGGGGATGTAAAGCATTCTTTATGGCGGGATGTGAACTATTGTTGGTGCAGTGATGCTGACAACTCAACTGACGTTATTTGATAGTTTATTAGTTTTTATATTCGCATACTTACTGTTCTTAACGAAATTATTTATTTGTTTCGTCAACATTCCACGAACGTATAACATTTGATTTCATTCAGTATATGTGCAAATTGAAATTATATTATTGTAATATTACTATTTATTACAGAATAAAAACCTTAAGCCTATATTACAACCGAATTTAGGAAGCATTTCACATCACGTCGCTATTTTTTTAAATTGAAAAATATCGTTTTTTACGAAAAAATCAAATTTTTTAACAAAGGATGGAGATTTTTTAACTTAGACTGTACCAAAATGTACGTTGTCACTTTTTAAAAAAAATAGCCAACGGATTTCCGGGAAAATCATTTTTGACACTTATGTTACACTTTTTTTAAAAATGCATTACATCACCCTATATTCCAATGTATATATTTTTCAAATACTGCTGAAAACTGGTTTTTTCACCACTAGTCAGTTTTGTGTGATAAGTAAAGAGTTTTTAATTAGTTTTAACTTTTTATTTTAGACAATTTTCGCCCTTGAAAAACGAAAAAAATTATTATATTCTGTTTATAATAACACAATAAACGAATGTGAAGAGTAATAAATATTTTTGAAGATATTGGGCAAATAATTAAAGAAGCAATTATTTAATGTTGACAGTTATGGGTAATGATTTTTCAGATTGATTTTAGTTGCGATAAGAAAATACTGACTAGTAAAAGATTTAGTTTAAACAAAATAAAATTAGTTTGATAATATTTGTGACTATTCACTTGACAAATACACATAATTCATGTTTACAAGATAAATAAACACCGTATTTAGAATTAATTTTAAATAAAACGTCTATCTTTGTGATGTTCATGCTTTTCCCATTACTGTCTCATTCTTTGCTTTCAAATGATTCTAAATTTGAATTGTACAATTTAAATAGTTTCAGGTTAAACATATTTATCCTTGCAAATTTTAAAAGTTTTAACAGTTAAATCTTCCGATTATTCGTTCCTTTCAGAAACATTTTATTCAAAATAAGTGATTGATAAAAGCTGTTCTGTTTTTTTTTAATTTTGAGCTCTTCAATCATTTCAAAATAAAATTGTTTAATTTTTAGTACTTCAATTTATAGAATTGTTGACTTCTCAATTTTAGAATGGATTTTTTTTTAATTCACAAATCTTTCTTTTCTTTTCAAGGTGATCACAAATCTTTAGAACCTACTGAATCAACATGGTTCATAATTTTTTCGAAGTACAAGTTTTTGGTAACAGAAGATCTCCAAAAAGGAAAAGTGCAAGGAATTCACCTATGGCCTATCAATTTGCACCAAGATCCGGAAAACAGCAATCGTGTCAAGCCCCAAAAGATTACTTTGGCTGGCGTAAGCTTCATTGTATACAGAACGCGTGATATGAAAATTTTGGGAGCTCAACTTGACCCGGCTGTTCATACTCCTTAATTGTATACCGATAAATCTATACAAAACATAAACAACAAATCCGGGAAACTTTTGTATAATTTCCTTATTGTATAGTACTAACAAAAATATTATAACCTAAAAAAATGAAATAAATGGAATATTAGGTTGCTGAATAGCAAAAGTAAATAATGTTCACCGTTTCATTTAATTTGGCTTTTTCGATGTTCCATTTTTTTAAGGTGAAGTAGACTTACACTTATGTGAACGGAATTCAAACGTACAGGACTAATTATATAGATTTTCTCAGTGTCACGAAATAAAATTACATATCAAACATTTCAGGTTACTTTATCAGATTGGGTACTCTTACCTCAAATTTAGAAAATTTGATTGAATGCCGTGACACCGGGAGGTTCTCAATCGGCAAAAAAATGGAATATGACTGAGAAAATACGTTCTACACTTAAAAAATAATACCATTTGTATATTTATGTTTAGATTATTCCATTGACAAATGGGTATCCATTTCCATGACGGCATGCTAAAATACTCAATTTGAACCACCGAGCGCTTCCCGCCCTTCAGACATATTTTTTTATTTGTCAGCCACTGACGCGTGCGTGATCATACAGCGCGTACAGGGAACGTGATAGGATGTAAAAAATTCAAATACGTGCATTTAGGGGAGTTTAAGTATGCGGAAGTTGAATCCTTTTAAATTCACTTTTAATATTTGGAAATTTAATCGTATTCTTATTTATTAATTCTAATGATTCCTATTTATCTGAATCCTATCAAATGTTTCTATATCTTCAGATTATTGTTCTATTCACTCGAATCACTTTCTAATGAACTTGAATTGATATGAATTTCATCAATTTTTTTTTTTGCATTTTCAGAAAAGCTTCTAAATTCTCTTCGATTTCTCTAAAATATATAGAGTGTTTAAAATTTTTCAGTGCATTTGTATCTATATGGATTATAGATCATAACTTCTTGATTTTTTTTTAAATCGAAAATTCAAATTTTTATCATGGCGAAAATAAGAAAAAGTGAAATATTCTATTTTGCGGTCAAATTATGCAAGATAAAAGAAGATAGGTGGACCAAAATTGTGCACGAATTTGTGATGAATATCTTTTTATAGGATGCGTAGAACTTTAAATCATAAGAAATAACATTAAAAATAAAAAATAAATTTTTTTAAAAGACGCAAGGTACGAACAGCAATTAATAGACTAAGAATGTTAGTTTAAAAAAGGATCTTTAAATTTGTAATTACTAATTTTTTGATAGGACGATTAGATTATCCTTTTAATCCTAAAAATAATATTAAGAATAAAAAACTAAAATCTTTTGGAAAAGCGAAAACAGTAACCAAAAAATAAGAAGACAAAAGCTGTTCAGCCGAAAGAAAATTAAAACGTTTTGTTTTAAACTCTTGTTATTAATATATATTACAAATGAAATATTATATTTTTGATAAAAATTAGACAAGCTAATGATAACATTTTATTTTAAAAAATTCTTCGCCTGAATTATACCTACAAATTTGATTCGTATCGCATAATGCAAGGATTCGTATTTTTGTTTCATGTTATAAAAACGAAGATTGAAAGTAAAGAAATTGATTTGATGAAAAACGACACAAGTTGCGGCCAATATTGAAACAATTTTGTTTTCATTGAAAGCATATTTTTTTGCTATAATTCTTGAAAAGTTACTGTTTTTTGGAATTAATGACAGTTTATAGTAGAAAATTGTTTAAAAATTTTTTTATTATTTACATATTTGACAAGTCTCCTAAAAAATATATTATATATTCTCAATGAGTATATTCTTAAAATTCATAAACTCCGGTATTAGTTCCAGAAAATCCTAACTTGGTAATATTTGCTAAAGAGGAATTTGAAATATTTTCTTAAGCATGAATTTGACAAAAAACTGGACGCAATATCTTCAGAAATTTCATTTTCGACATTGTTACTGTTTTTCATAGCACTGTGGACAACATTTTTAAAGTTTAAAATTTCGATTACTGTTTACTAGCAAAAGCTGTACATGCAAAAATTTTCTTTAAGTCTTGGGAAAATAAGACATTTTACTAATTTTAAAAAATGTCAATTTTCTAATCCTGTGTCCGAACGACTCTAATCATTTTCGCATTTTTATTTTAGTATTTCAGTTTCGGTCTTTTTTTTTGTAAGATTTCACAAATGGGAGCAAGAATTTTTAAAAATTAAGAATATAACATAACAATATCAGTACGCATACAGACGATACAAAGCCTCCTTGATCCAAGAAATGTTTTTCTTGTTGCAAACACATACTGGATCATCCATATCTGTACAAATATTTTCTTGACTCAATGCTAATTGTAATTTCATTTTTTAATTTTTATTTCAAAATCAGCAACTGCTGTATACGTTGATCCTCTTTCCAGTAATGTTTTATTCTTTGACTTTCAATTATTTCTCATTTGAAATCGTACAATATAAATGTTTTTATGTTTACCTATATTTTTTTTGAAAGTTGTTTGAGTTTACAAGTTAAATCTTTCGATGATTCGAAAATCTAAGAATCTTTCAATTAAAAATAAGTGATTCTTAAAAGCTATTTTTCTAAATTTCAAACCATTATAAAATTTACGCTCGAAAAGCCAAACGCTATCCTTCGACCGAGCGTTCAAGTTCTATTAAACGTTGTTTTTAACTTTTATACTTTTTTAAGATTTAAAGATATTATACTATCTTTTCCACGTAGTCTTCAGGCATTTAAAATTTTCATAAATGTTTGTTAAGTAAGCATACCATTCACTTTGCTGATAACAATTACTATATATAACAGTGAATAAGTTCAATCTTTCTCAATCACCGTTTACAAACTTCATCTAAAAAATGAAGATCAGTATCAGCATTCTTCTTCCCACATTTGTGGTTCTTCTGCATTTTTTGGGTAAGTTCAGTCAATTTAATATAAATTTTCATGTAAATTAGAAAGTTAAAATCTGTTAGACTAAAAGAGGCTTTAATTCTTGATTGGTTGTATTTAACAGTATTACATTTTTAAGCTTTAAAAAGTTTATTTTCTTTATCTTATGCTCTTAAGATTTTCCATTCACCATATCATTTTATTTGTTGGGCCCTTTAACTTGAGTATTTAATTTAAAACACATAAAATTCTAATTGTTTTAGTTTGAACCATACAAAAATAAAAATAATTTAGTATTTCATTTTTAACCTTACAACTTTTCTTGCTAAACATTATTTAAGTTAAGTAATTATACAAGCATGAATTCATACTCTAAACAAAACAGAATTATTTGAGTTTAAAATTGTTGACAACCTGAGAAATGTCGAAGTATGGTAAACAAAGCTTCGGCAAAGATAGCGTTAAATCAACAAAAATCTATGTTTCTCGAATCTTTACTTAAAATGTCAGCAGCCAAGTTTGATGTAAAAGTTATATTGTTTACCCAACATTATCTCTGCTGATGCTGATCGTATTTCTTAATTTCCTCACCACATAAGTCACGCGTGGTTTTTGTTGGTATAAAAATAATAATATTAACGACAATTATATAGTATTATTAAATCTTATCTTTTAATATTTCATTGTTTAGTATCATTCATAAGTTATTACAATTTTTGGGTTTCGTAATTACAGACAGAAAACCTTAGTTTCAATTAGGTATCCATCCTTCCTTCCATCATAATTTTTCTCTCGGGAACTCTCGGGACAGGCTCAGTCAACTACGCGGGAAATAAATGGCTAAATTCAGCGCCATCTACGATGGGCATGAGAACTACAGAGGCATGCATGTGTTGGTCGCTATACCAGGTGTATAAATATGAAACCGGTATTTTTTCAAGAAAAAAACACATTTATTTCAAGAGAATGATAACAAATATTTTATTCAAAGTATGCGCCCTCGC
>NC_046659.1:137720779-137726866 GCF_010883055.1 Belonocnema kinseyi | reverse complement strand
ATGCCAATTAGCACAAATGGTAAGTTCCGACAGTGCCTACAAGTGTGCCTACTGGCCGCTAAATGGCAATACCGGTTTCATATGTATACACCTGGTATATGTGTATGCTCCTTCCTTAGATGTGTTGACTAGTAAAATAATTTAAGAAAAGAGGATCAATAAATACAAAATTAAGGAAACGAGAAACGAAAAATAAGAAATTCAAGGTAATTATCAATCAATTTCTCATTTTACGTTTCTCATTTACTTAATTTTGCTTTTTATTTTTGTGAAGCAGATTTGACCTGTGATATACAGTTTTTTTAATATGTTATAACCACACCAATTTGTGTTGTCAAGAAATCCTTTTAAATAAGGTGATGCCGTCACACGAAAAACCGTTTTAAGGTTATGGTCTCATACGGTGACAGCAACAGATAATTCGTGACAGTAACAAATAACGATTTTCCGCGCACGCGCTTTTGACACCAACTTGCGCTATCTGCGATGGGCAGGAGAATTAATTTGATTCCCCTCTCTGCCTCTCAACCCCCCGCGCCCAAGTTCTAAAAATTTGCCATTTTCCCTTATTGAGTTAACCGAGCCTGCAAAGAGAGAAGTTTGGTCAAGTCGCTCACCCAACACGTACAATCATCGCGCCAAAAACTTCTCTCCGTGCGTTCCTTACAATCGCGGTTCTTCTACATTTTGTTGGTGTGATCAAGAGGGTAGTACAAAAATTTGACTTTCGCTTTCTGGTATTCGCCAAGCACCACCTCAAATGACCAAAGATTTTTTTCCAGCAGAACTTTTATTCTTAAAACTACAAATTTTTTTACAGAATTAAATGCTTCGGGGCAGCAAGGGACAGGTTCGTCAAGTTTCAAGCGAAAACGAAATCATGAGCCACTGGACTGTCCCGAAACTAGAGGAGAACCACATGAGAAAATCACATATCTAGATAGAACTGGTCATAATACTCAAATTAAATTGTGGCTAGATTCTACTCGAAGGTACGTGTTGAAAGCTGACTGCATCGGCAATAAAGTTCCCACTGCCGGGTATTATAAGGAAAACAATTTTTATATCCGTCTTATTCATGTAAGACGATGGACAATTGTAGGATATTTCGGAATGACTCGGCGACTTTTCGCACTTAGAGCACCGAACCCATATGGCAAGTAAATTCTCAACACGATTTTTGGTTTAATGCTGTATAGAGAATTATTTTGAAATTTTTATTCGATCCAGTTTAAATTAATTAACGCAATTTTTCAATCTGTGTCTGTGCATAAACCAAATCAAGTTTATTAGGATCCTACATTTCAATCCTTTTCAACATCAGTGCCTGTGTGCATTCCTAATAATCCGAGAACGAACTGAAAAGATTAAGAAACATTATAAATATTATTTAATTTACTCGATTAAACATGGATTGGATCGATTATAATATTGGAAAAATTCGGAATCGTTCGCATTTATTCGAAATAAACTTTTTTAGAAACTTTCAACAGATACATGACTTGCTCTTAGATCGCTTTACGCAGAAGGAAATGTCCTTTTTTTCTTTCATATCTGTCAACTTTAAACCCAGATTTTGTATCTTATCCTGAAATATTAATTTGGCACAACCGAATTTCTCATAAATGAGAGAAAGAAGGGCTTGTTGATAACTTTATATAAATTAAATTGGGCAGTCATTCGTAACAAATATTCAAAACAGCAATTTCAAACTAATAACGTTTGACAAGTTCCCAAAAAATTAAAAATGGTATTTTCACAAGAAATTCTTGCTGAAAATTATTTCTTGGGGTTCTTTTCAATATTACCTTTTTTATGAAATGAACAAGGTCTAAAATATTTTTTAATACTTTTTAAATTATTAAACAATTTTTCACCTTCGGTTTGCGAACAGTTATTATTTTCCGTTACTAGTACAAGAAATTCTTAAATATTTAATTTTTTTAAACAATTCTTTCCCTTTTCACTATTAGAATTATTACCAGTTTTGGGATTAACGATTTAGTTAATGAATGTTTAAAGCGATTTTGTTCTGAAATATTGTTTGAAATTATTTAAACAATTACAAAGCCATACAAAAAAATTGTCCAGATCTGCAGGTCAGATCATGTTTACTGTATATTTTGGGGGTCTCTGAATCCAAATGCGAGGTCCAAAAAACCCCAGCGAGTCAGGGTTTTAACATAACCTCAAATCCTACTGACGTAGGTCTGCATTCAGAACACTTTCACGTGGGGATGGGGGCAACGAAACGAGCATGTGACCCCAATAACATATAATAATCATGGTTTGACCCCCGAACTTCAAAAGAAATTTTATAAGGTTTTCTGAGGTTATGTTAAAACCCTGAAGTGCCGGTTTTTTTACCTCAGTGTCGGATTCAGTGACCCAAAAGCATATATTTAACGTGGTGTAACCTCCAGACCCGAAAAAAGATTTTTGTGAGTGTCGCTGTTATTCATCATTCAACGTTGCCTTTTTCTAGAGAAAGTGAAGACAATTTTAGTTTTTTCGACTACATTACATGATGGTGTCTTGTTTCTAGTATTTTCTCACCTCTGATGTTATACCCAAATTGTGTCAACGATATTGAAATTTTCCAACTAATTTGTTTTATTTACGTCATGAATACTTATTTTTCGGATTGGATTCAAATAATTCCGAATTGCCAATCATATAATTTAAAATTTTAGGTGAACAAATTTTTCTTTGAAGTTCTTTAAGTCCTACAAGTTAAATCTTCAGATTATTCTATGCTATCAGAAACTTCTGATTCAAAATAATTTATTATTAAAATGTTTCTTTTCAAGTTTTGAACTTTTGAAGAATTTTGACATTAAGTTATTTAATTTATACCATCCTTCAATTATGATCAGAGAAGGTATTAGATTTTTCAGTTTTATAATTTTAAGATTCATTTTTTCTTAATTCAAAATTTTTTATTTTATTTTCAAGCTCGATACACAGTTCTAGAACCCACTGAATCAACATGGTTCATTATTTATGCGAGATACAAGTTTATGGTAACAGAAGATCTTAAAAAAGAAAAATTGGAAGGAATTCAGCTCTGGCCTATCAATCTACATTTAGATCCAGAAAACCGAAATTGTGTTAAGCCTAAGAAGATTACTTTGGTTGGCATAAGCTTCGTTATATACGAAACGCCTGAAGGAAAGATTTTAGGAGCCCAACTTGACCCGGCTGTTGATACTCTTTAATTCTATGCTGATTAAACTATTCACAAGATAAGCAACAAAAACATAGAAGATTTGTATTATATTCTTGTTGTATGTTCGTAAATAAAAAATACTTTTACAACTGGAATGCTAGGTTATTAAATAGCAAAACTAAATAATGCTCATCGACGTATTTAATTTGACTTTCACAATATACGATCTTTCTTAGAAAACCAGTTATTTGAGTTTTGGATTTTTAATTTTATTTTAATTTACCCTGAATGCTTTTAAATTGACCTTGGATTCTTTTTAATCTGATCTAATTCTTATTTACTAGTTCTATTAATTCCTTTTTATTTCAATCCAAGGGAATATTTTTGGATATCAAAATTTTCAGTCTATTCATTTAAACTGCTTTTAATTAAACTTTATTTCATATAAAATTAATCGAATTTACTTGCATTCCTTAGAAATCATCTGTATCCGCTTCAATTTTAACAAAATGGATAAAGTGTTAACATTTTTTAGCGCATTTTATTTCTTATCAATTAAACCCTAATTTCTTATTAATTCATGCTCATGTAATTCATAATGCTTTTATCTAATTTTCAATCCATTTTAATAATTTCAAAGTATTGCGAAGAATTTTTCAGAATTGAAGTCCTTAAAGTAATTTTAGAAAATTTTAACGATTTAAGACGATTTTAAAGGCGATAATTCAAAATTTTCTTTTTTGTTATTTTTAGGATTGAGTATTCATTTCTATTCTTGAAATATCATTTTTTAATAACATTATTCTACATGCAGGTTTTAATTAATTTTCAATCTAGGAATATTCGAAGACAATATTTGAATCGAAATAAAATAATCAAGATAAGCATTCAAGATGAGTATTTGAATACTATTAATATTAAGTAATAATGGAATTTTCTTTTCACGATATCACTTAAAATTAAAGTGTTTTTTTTCTTTTTCGTGGAGGGAAGGGGGGCATACTTATTTTATTGCATAAACTCAATTATTGATTCGTGCACTAAGTCATTACAGGCAAATTATGTAATTGAATACTTATCATATGAATTGCGTGAACATATATATATATAATTCTTGTACATTATATATAATACCTGGACATTTCAGGCAAATCAGGAAATTAATGGAATTCAAAGAATTCACGAAATTCACTAAATTAATGAAATTCGCGAACTTTATGGCATAAACGGAATATACGGAATTCCAGAAATTCTCCTCACTTATGAAATTCACGGAATTAATGAAATCCAATGAATTCCAGGAATTCAGAGAATTTAAGGAATTCTCGAAATTTATGAAATACAAGGAACTCGTAAAATTAAAGAAATTCATGCAACTTATGAAACTAAGGGATGTAAAGAAATTCAAATTCACAATTTATGGAATTTACGGAATTCCCGAAATACGCGGAGTACAAATAGTTTATGAAATTCATAGAATTCAAGGATATCAAGGAATTCGCGGAATTGTCTGTAATCACGAAAATTACGGAACTCGCGGATTTTATGAACTTATTGAACTTCATAAATTCCTTGCATTCCATGAATTCTATGAATTTCTTGAATTTCATGAATTCCTTGAGTTTTGAATTCTTTTGCTTCAGTAATTCCCTGGTATTCCGCGAATTCCTTTGATTGTCTCAATTCCTTAAGGTCGTCAATTTCGTAAGCTTTTTGATTTCCGTAAAATCCTTTGGATTACGTGGATTTCATGAATTCCTTTGTATTCTCTTGAATTTCTTGTATTCTGCGCATACCGTGAATTCCTCGAATTCTTTGATTTTCGTGAATTCTGGGAATTCGATCAATTCCATAAATTCAATACCATAATGTTACAAAATTTTTGGTTTCGGCAAACAAATTTTTTTCCAGGAACAAGTGTTTTGAGAAATGAATCATTTATTTTTTTATTTTGCGCTGCAACAGGTGTCTACATATCTGGCTGCCAGTATGATACATTTAAAGAAGGTCCTAATAAATTGACGAACACTTATCACATTCAAAAAAGGCTTACTCGTTATTTCTAAAAACATGGTATATTGGAATGAAATATTAAATGACACTGAGCTTTATTGTTTACGCATGAACAAATATTGGCGCGAATCTTTGTTTTGCAGGAACATAAAAAAACGGGTCCCGTAAAAAAATCATCAATGTTTTTTTTAATACCAGAAGTGCTATTTTCTTAAGACTTTCAGATTTATAAAAAAATTAGTCGTATTAGTGAAAAAATAAGGTTGTCCACATATGAAAAAATTTGGTTTTGCGTGTTTTTAACATTAATTATAATTACTTTTCAGCATTTTAAATACAAATAGTTCGTAATTCTACTTTCTATTCATAATTTGATTATTGCATAAATTACTTATTTCAATTAAAAATTGGCAACTTTTAATCAAATTTTCAATCACAGAGAACTAATATTGAATTAAATTTTAAATAAATAATTCTTAAAAAATTTATTATTGCTTATAACAATATTATCTTAGAAGAATGCTGGAAAGTTGAAGTTTTTTTTACAATTTTCTAACTTTCAGCTACTTTTCAATCAGTATGAGGTAATAATGGATGGAATACAACAAACATAATTGTTTAAAAACGCTCTTACTGTTCACAGCTTTCTTGTTCATTTATGCTACATATTCAAGGTTTTTTTTATAATTTTTTAACTTGTCTCCTTTTCACCATTATTACCTCACACTCACTGCAAACAGTGGACGATGCATTGAATGTCAGAAAAAAGCACAAATATCTAGCATTATTGAAACACTATTAAGATTATTGATTTCAAATTCTTTATGTCTTACGGTCCAATCGTAAATCGAGAAAATAAATATGAGTCAAAAAAACATGTTCTTCGAAACTCAGATATTTATTTT
>NC_046659.1:137716277-137720679 GCF_010883055.1 Belonocnema kinseyi | reverse complement strand
TTCTCGATTTACGATTGGACCGTAAGACATAAAGAATTTGAAATCAATAAATATCAACGGTCGAAGAAAGGTTTGATTTGTTTCATCAAATCATTTTTACACTATTAAGATTATTAAAAATAATACTAAGTTGTTTAAAAAATTATTGTTATCAACTTGATATAAATTATTACCAAACTATAATTAAAAAGTTGAAAATTAGTTAAATAATTTGGCAAACCGGGACTTCGACTATCTATTCTAAATTAAAATTACTAAAAAAAATGAATTATTTAAATAAGTTAAATTAACATATAATTATCACTAGACGGTAGTATTTGTGGTATTATATACAATTTGAATTTTAAAAAAACCGCAAGAAAATCATAATTTTCGCCAACAACTAGCTCACAAAATTCACACTTAAGAAATTTTTTAGACCCTATAAAACAGGCTTCTTTGACCAATATTTAAAAAATCAGTTTTAATTTGATTCCTATTCAAACAAATAAAAATTTGAAGTAGAAAAATTTTAAACGCATTTTTAATTATTTCCGAAAAAAAAAGAAAAACTAAATTTAAGCATTTGTTTTTGAAAAATTACAAAAATGTATTAAAAGGTTTGCTTAACAATTTTTTTTAATTGCCTTATCATAAAAGATAAAAAAATACATTTTTATATCTTAGGAATTACCAAAATAATAAAAGTTTTAAAAAGCTAAAATTTCTCAAATGTAAAATATTTATTACGCGCTTTGCCTGATCTGTTCTGGACATTATATACAGGGTGTCTAAGAAGTCCCGGGACGGTGGGTAAATTTCAACGAGGAATTCAATAGTGACCTTCATTTTGACATTGATGTTGACCTTCATGGCTTTTTGAAGGGCAACTTTGTTTTTTAAAATGAAAACCCCATTTTTTACATCTGCAGTCGATAGAGCGGCAAATTCTACGTTCAAGTACGCACGGATCAGGTACGTATGGATCTATCAAGGACCTTTAGAGAACTGGGCGGCCAAAATCTTCAGGATCTGAGGAGATGCAGATGGACATAGCCCAAGCATTTGTTGAAAACCCACACATTAGTTTACGTCGAGCGAGTGATGAGCGAGACGTTGCTCGTGGGACAGTGTGAAACATTTTAAAAAGCATTAATTTTCATCCTCACAAAGTTCATCTGGTTCAAGAGCTCAATGAAGACGATCCTGATCGTTGGGTTGAATTTTTTGAAATTATGACGGACAGAATTGATAGAGATCCTCTTTTCTTGTACAATACAGTATTTTTAGATGAATCTACTTTCACTTTCAAAGGTGAAGTTAACAGGAAAAATTGTAGATATTGGTCCGTCATAAATCCTGATTGAATGTTGGAAAGTCAAACACAATATCCAAAAAAGATTAATGTTTGGGCCGGTATCTTGAATGATACATTGATAGGACCTTTCTTCTTTCATGGTAATCTCAATGTCCGTGCATATAAAGAGCTTCTCAGAAACCAAATTGTACCAAGAATAAGGGAGATTACAGGCAATAATTTTCAAAATATTTGGTTCCAGCAGGACGGAGCAGCGGCTCATTACGGTAGGGAGGTTCGAACATATTTGGATACTCAGTTCCCTCAAAGGTGGATTGGAAGAAAGTGTTAAATCGAGTAGCCTGCTAGATCTCCTGATCTGATGCCTCTCGACTATTTTTTAGGGGGTTATTTAAAGAGAAAAGTATACTTAACACAACCGCAAAGTTTAGACGAATTGCAGAATTGGATTCCGCAAAAGGCTACTTTGATTGTTAGGGAGATGATTCTTAATGCTATAACTCATTTTTACAATCGCATAGCTTTTTGTCAGGAAGCTCAAGGTTTTGAGTTCGAACATCTTCAGTGAAGCGTGAGAGGTAAGAGGACTCACGCTATCAAGCACCCCAAAGGGAGCAGAATTTACTACGTCCACGTCGTTGTTCCTGGGTAATGCTGAACGTAAACGTAAACTGCTTGGAAAAAACCCTGAAAAAACCTTGAAGATCATCACCAAGATCAATACAGAGCTCATAAATGAATTTCTCTTTGAAATTTACTTCAGGAATTGCACTGACCTCTTGGAAAACTTTGTTAATTTCAAATAACCTCTAACTGACCTTGAACGTAACAATTGACCTATGGCTTAAGTATATACCTGAACGTAGAATATTCCGCTTTATCGATTGCAGATGTAAAAACGGGTGTTTTCATTTAAAAAAACAAATTTGTCCTTCAAAAAGCCATGCAGGTTAAATTCAAGGTCAAAATGAAGGTCACCATTGAATTCCTCATTGAAAGGTACTTAAGGAATTGCACTGACCTTTTGGAAAACTTTGTTAATTTCAAATAACTTTTAACTGGTCTTTAAAGTTACAATTGAGCTATCTCTTGGGTACGTTTTTGGACGTAGGATTTTCCGCTCTATCGACTGCAGATGGAAAAAGGGGGTTTCCATTTTAAAAAATAAAGTTGACCTACAAAAAGCCATGAAGGACAACTTCAAGGTCAAAATTAAGGTCACCATTGAATTCCTCGTTGAAATTTACTTCAAGAATGATCTTTACTTTTTTAAAAAATATTTTACTTGAGGAAATTTCCAAACATCCCGGAACTTTTTAGACACCCTGTATAATGCGGCAATGTGTATAATAAAAGATATTATACACATTGCTTGGCATATGGTATTTTGGCGATTTTCTTTTTTTTTTTTTTAATTATATACACTTGCCTTTGTTTTAATCAGTAATCGATCTCAAAAAAGAAAGAAAAGTGCAAACAGTATTAATGCTAACGACTTTATTTTTTGCATAGATATGTGATTTGCATGTATAATGCAAGGAATAATACGAAGTATTCTGAGAAAGATGTACAACATGCGGTTGCGTTGAAAAAACATAAGAATGTAACCTTTTTCACAATCGAACCACAGAACATCCGATTGCCGGTCGGCTGCTCTCCCCTTAAGCTACTAGCGAAGGACGAGATCTTTTATCAGAAAAAATCTAATTTACAAAATGTTAAATTCATAGCTCCATCTAGTCTGAAAAGACGTTCATAATTTTTTTTCATTTTCTGACGATAATACAGATTGCTTAAAAAATCTGACTTCTAACACCTGGTAAAATAATGCGATTATTTCTTAAGAATGATTCTTCTTTCGGTCTCTGTAGTAGCTTAAGGGAAAACACCTTTTTGTAAACAAAAAATTATTATTTTCCTTTTGAAAATAAAACTTTTCGCTACATAATTCGTCTTTTTGTTCTCAAAATTTAAAATATACCTTTTCGGGAACTGTAATTAGATGATAAAACTGATAATTTTAAATTCTGTTAAACGTTGCTTTTAATTTTTACAGTTTGTTCTAGATTAAGATATATCGTAATGTCTATTCTATGTAATCCCCGCGCATTAAAATATTTTATGAAGTTTCTTAAGTAATCATAACTTTTATTTCTCCGCTAATAATAAGTATATATAGCAGGGAATAAATCCAATCTTTCTCACTTATCGCTTACCAACTTAATCTAACAAATGAAAATCTGTATCAGCAATCTTCTCCCAACAATTGTGGTTTTCCTCCATCTTTGTGGTAAGTTTAGTCGATAGAATATATGATACTCAAAGACTCTTTTACTCCTGATTTTTTAAATTTCACACTATTTCATTTTTAAGCTCTTAAATGTTTCATTTGTTCATCTCATGTTCTTAAAATTTTCCACAGACCATATTATTTTATTTCTTAGGCCTTTATACTTTATTAATCAATTGAAAACATACAAAAATTATAAGTAGCTCAAATTCAATATTACAGAAATGAATATTATTTAGTATTTATTATCTAACTTTTAAACTTTTGCTCCTAAAAATTATTTAAGTTACAGAATTATAAGCGCACGAACTCATAAATTAAAAAAAAAGGAATTATGTAGGTTTAGAATTGTACGAACTAAAAAACTGTCGACTTAATGTAAACAGAGATTCGCTGAAGATAGCATTGAATCGTCAAACATTTATAATTCTTTAATTTTTGCTTACACTGTGGATGTAATTTTCCTTAATAATAAAATTAACGACTTTATACAATATTATCATATCTCAAAATTCCCGAGAGAAAATTGCCGAATTATAAAATGCCCCATGCAGGAAAATCCGAATTTGAACAATCAGAAAACGAATTTTTGTTAAATATTCTTTATTTATTAAAAATAAGAGAAACACATATTTTCATTAGAGAAATTTGTTTTTTTTCTGTAATTTAACATTGATAAATTTAGGTTCTTAATTTAAAATGATAATAACACCGGCCGACAAAATTTGACAAAGGTCCGGAACCAGAGACCAGACCTAGTATACCCGAAGGTTTTTGCTGCGCTGAATCCGAATCCGACCTCAGAAAAATTCCAT
>NC_046659.1:137688766-137716177 GCF_010883055.1 Belonocnema kinseyi | reverse complement strand
CGTTTGAACAATACTACAACAGCTTAGCAACAGTAGAGAACAGTAAAAAATTCAATTATTTGGTTAAAAATTCATGTATTTCGTACAAGGTTAATTTTGTTGTTAAAAGGGTAAAGCTCGTAGTTAAAAATTTATTTTCTTGGTCAAAAGATTCATCATTTCTATTTAAAATCTATTTCTTTGGTTGAAAAATGATTTATTTTGTAGAAATTTCATCTTGTTTGTTCGAAAACATTTTTGAACCGAATTTTTAACTATTTCATATTTGATTTACAATTTTATATTTTTTTAATTCCATTATTCTGTTGAAAATTCATATTCACATCTTATGTGAAATATTTTTTATGTTATAGTGTTCGTGAAACATTAATATTCTTCATTAAAAATGTATTTCTTTGGTTGAAAATTAAAATGTTTCCTGAAAAATTAGTTTTTTGTATGCAAGTTATTTTCTGCTTGTTTGTTAAAAACTAAAATATTTTTTAACAATTATTTTTGTGATGGTTAAAAATAATTTCCATTAATAAAAGTTAAGATGTTCTATTTTTTGTTGAAAATAAATCCTGTGTCAGTTAAAATTCAACTAATTGGTTAAAAATTCATGTATTTTGTAGAAAAATACTATTGATTTTTGAAAATGAATCTTTTCCTTTGAAAATTCGCCCTTTTTGGTAGAAAATTAATCTTCCTAGTTTCTTCGAATTTTAATTTGAATTTTTTTTTTTAGATCAAAAGTTGACCATTTTATTAATAATTAATTTCTTTTATCACGAGTTAATTCTTTTGTTGAAAATTAATATTAGTTTTTGAAAATACATCCTTTTGGTTCGAAAATAGCCTTTTTTGGTAGAAAATTAATCTTCTTGGCTGGAAAATCATCTTTTTTGTTACATATTCAACTTTTTAGTTAATATTTCAGTTTTTGGTGTAAATACCTATAATTTTTATCCCAAATCTCTTTTTCGGGTAGAACATGTATCTTTCTGTTTGAAAATTCATACAGATTGTTAAATATTTGTCATTTTCGGAAAAAAGTTCGTCTTCTTGGTTAGAATATTGGGTTAAAAATTCATAATTTTTCTTGAAGAAAAATTGAAAAAAACATTGAAAACAATGCTTTAAAATAAATATTTTGACTTAATTTACATAAATTTGATATTCATTTGCAGTAGAAAAATTTGGAATAAAATAATATTTAGAGAAAAATGCAGGCAGCAGGAATCGATCCCAGAAAGAGTATGAATTTAAACAAAATTCCTCAGGGTGTAGGTTTACCTGGGAAATTATTTCATTTTCACTCGTGCAGAAATTGCTAGATATTTGCCTTATTTCCGAATTGAGACAAATCGAGCACAAAATTTTAGGGATGTTAAATTTGTCCCGCTTTAGATCTGATTTGCTTGTTCAAGACAGTAGTAAGGAAATTTATAAAAAATGTTCAGATAAAACCTAACCTCGAAATTAAGTTATTTATTAATAAAAAAATCTGCGCGCAACTGTTGGTTCTTGCGCTTCGCGCTCGATTATGTATTTACTTCGCGCTACGCGCTCGGTCTTAATATTTTCGCACATTCTTGCGTTCACAGTTTAAAATTAAGACTCAAAACATTCACCATTGTGATTTTGTAATTGTGAATTCTCTTTCGTTAAAAGAGAGTTTGAGCGCACCTACAGCACGCGACTGATGGTAATCGCACTCCGCACTTGGTCTTTACATTTCTGCCGCATTCGGGCACACACCTTTTAAAATCAAAGGTGAACGGACCGACAACTGTAATTTTGTGATTGTGAACTCTCTTTTGTTAAAGCTCTTTTGGCTTTAACGAACACATTCTCATCATGTATCTCGTTCTTTCCTCTCGATTTTGTCCAACATGTCAACTTTGCTTCATTATATACAACACTTTCATATCAATTATAATACATTTTTTATGTAACTCTGCCTGGGATTGCTTATTAAAAATTGCAAAATAAAAAGCAAATTGTACTTTCTTAATCATTTTAATAAATGTATATCATTGCAATTCATGATATGCATAAAAATTGAATCATAATAATATTTATTTCCTTGTTTTTATAATTTTTTATGTTGTTTTTTACGATTAAATAAAAACTACTGCGCATCTGCATAGGGTCTATTACAGGAACCTATATAAAGTCCTATATAGGAGCCTATGTCCTCTTTCGTCTTGTCTGAGCTTTTTCCAAAAATTTAATTTTTTTATTTTCAATCTTATTATTTACAAAAAAAAATCTATTCGTCCTATCGAAAAATGATTGATAATAAATTGATTGATCTTTTTAGGCGAACAACTTCTGTCTGTTAATTTTAGTGTATACCTTGTGTCGTTTTTCAAAAAAATGTAACATTTTTATTTTGAATGTTATTTTTTACGATTGAAGCAAAAACTACGTGTCCTACCAAAAATTATAGCTCCTTTTTAGATGTACAAGTTTTGCCTCACTATTTTCGTAACTTGTGTCGAAAAGTGATTCATCAGGAATTTGTAGTTTTTTCCAATGCATGAAATTTGAGCTTTTCCGTTTTTTCCGTATCTTGCATAGTTTAACCAAAAATTGGAATTTGTGGATTTTTATTTTTTTGTAGGATCAAATTTGGAATGTTCAACTTTTCGACCAAATTAAAAAAGTTTTTATCATGATTCTGTAGGGCCTTCAAACAGCAAAGTTTTTCTTTTTTTGACTTTTTTTCAAATCATGTGTTGTTTGGCTTACAATTTTCATTTTAGTTTTTTTTTTAATTTTAAAAATGCCCTAACTCTGATGATTTTCTATTTATAGAAGAAAATGATTAGCATAAATTGTTTGGGTTTTCGAGTTATATGAACAACCGTACATAGATTTTTTAAATCTTGAAAAAATGTGGTTTTAAACATTTTTGGTACGATCAAATTTGGAATTTTCAACTTTTCGAGAAAATTAAAAAAAATTGTTATCATGATCTTGTAGGGATTTCGAAAAGCAACGTTTTTCTTTTCTAGAATTTTTTTCGTATCGTGCGTTGTTTGGCTTAAAATGTTAACTTATACTTTTTTTGGGGGATTTTGAAAATGCTCTAGCTCTGGTAATTTTTGATTTTTCAAAGAAAGTCGTGAGGATGAATTGTTCAACTTTTCGAATACTATTAACAAACTCACAGAAAATTTTGGAATCTTCAAAAAAGTAGTTTAAAAAATATTCAAAATGTGCCCCCTTTTTGAATTTTCGTCCAAACTGGCTGGCTGAGGAACATACAGGCAGACATATAGACAGACGTACAGGCAGACACATTCGCAAAAACCTGTTTTTCGGCTTCAGAGGGTCTCAAAACGTGCAAATTTTACAAAAACTGGGGGGAGGGGGGCAAATTTTACACAAATCTAATACCGTCTCTGATGAGAATGTAAAAAGAAGCAGAATTAACATTCAATGCGTTGAATGTGAGAACGAATTAGATCATCAATGACGTAATAAGCATATTTATTTTTACGTATTTTCATATTATTTAATATAATCGGTATGTGGATATAACCTTCTCATTCTAATATAGTTATTTTTGTAGAAATAACTCAAAGAGCCTTTGTAATATTATAATCCACTTATTTCAAAATAACTTTTTACATTTCAGTTTAATATGTTTTCATATCGTGATCTGTTTGATAATCTGATTTTTATTTTCTCAAATTTCAGTTCATGAGGTGATATATACTATTTTAATAATATTTTATTTAAGAATGCTTTTTAATAAAGAATTATAAAAATAAATTAATATTGGTGCAAGCGGGGCCAAATATCTAGGCGCTGCGCTTGGGCCCTGAACGGGTATCGCGTTTCATTTCGAGTCTGGCCCCTACTAGATGGCTTGAGTTGCACCAAGTTCTACCTGATCTGGCCCCGATCAGATCCATATGGAAATTTCTGCACGGACAGTCTTTCACTTTAGAATTATTGAGTTTTTATTCTTAGAATTATTTTTTTGTCTTTTAAAAATGCATTTTTTTCCGGAAATAGATGCCTCAGGAACAGAGGGAGCAAGTTCATCAAAGGCCAAGCGAAAACGAAATCATGAACCAGTGGACTGCCTGGAGACAAAAGGAGAACCACATGAGATAATTACATATCAAGATACAACTTGGCATGATACGAAAGTAAGACTGTGGCTAGATTCTGGTCGGAAGTACGTGTTAAAAGCTGACTTTGGCGGCAATTACGTTCCAGCTTCCGGACATTTTAGGGAGAACAATTTTTATATTCGTCTCATTTATGTAGGACAATGGCAAGTTGTGGGCTATTTCAAAATAAATGGGCGACTCTTCGGCGTTAGAGCACCGAATCCATATGGTAAATACTCTTTGGCAAAAATTTTTTATTTAATTCTTGAATTTAAATTATTTATCCCATACAATTCAAACCAATTAGGGCAATTTTACACTTCTTATCTGCACGCAAAACCAAAGCAAGTTAATTATTTTTTAATCTTTTTTAATATAAATTGCATCTTCGCATTCCTGATTAGTCCGAGAACGGACTGAAAGGATTAAGAAAAAATCAGAATATTTTTTGGATTAGTCGAATGTACGTGGATTGGATCGAATTTCTTTTTCCGAAAGATTCGAAATATTTCGGAATAATTTAGAATTATTGTTTTTCCACAACTTTTGAAGGAAAATGAGCAGACACAAGGGATAGATTTATTAATTTCGTGAAGATTAATCCGTGCACACTATGTTGCTTAAAAAAACGACTTTTGTTTTTTTTTAACCATCCCTGTTAGTTTATTCGCTTTCATCAAAAGAAAATTTTTTTTTTTTTTTTCATGTCAGTCAACTTTAATCCGGAACTTTTAAATTTATACTGGAATTTTCACTCGAAACAATTTAATGCTTTGAGTGGAAAAAAGAAGGGCTTTTTTACAACTTTATCTCAATTAAAGTTTACATTCACTTCCTAAAAGATCCTCAAGCAATAATTTTAAACTATCAACTTTTAAAGAATTCCCAAAAAATGTTCCTGTTGAAATTTGAAAACGAATAAAATAAAGAAAAACACCTTTTTTCTTCAAAAAAATAAAATAAAATAATTTTTCCTCCTTAGAGAGAAGTAAAAAAGAGGAAAGAAAAATGAGAGGGTAACCAAAACAGGGGATTTAGTTGGTTGTCTTCTCATTTCTCTCTCCTCTTTTTTATTTTTGTTCAAGCAAAAAAATTATTTTCCTTTCTTCTCAAAGAAAAAAATGTGTTTTTCTACATTTGTTTTTTCCCCTATTTTTTGCAGAAACATTTTATGGTTGTTGTTTTACTTTGGTCGTTGGATTCTTGGTTTTCTTTTCATGAATCCTGCACAATAGTGTGATTGTTTGGCGTTAAATAGCATTTGAAATTGGATTTGATCTTATTAAAATGGCTTTATATAGTATTAAATCTTTAAGTTGATTTTGAACATTTTTAATAGGTTCATGATTTTTATTTGTTTCATTACATTTATTTAAAAAAATTTGATTTAAGAATATCTTAGCTGTGGTTTTCCTAATATTTATTTTGAGTTCATCCTTTTCTACATTTTTTAAGCATATTTTCAATATTATCTATAACTTTATTTACCGTATTTTGTTGTTATTAAAAGAAAAACCATGCTTATTCCCTGATGCTGAAATTTCTGAAATTTATTTGGGATTTGTATATTCGATAAATTGTTTAAACATTTTGGTAGTCTTAACTTTCGGTATGTCACTTTTAACTCCAAAATTATTATTATTTTTTGATAAATGTAACATCTTTTTCTCTTTTCATATTTTTATTTATTCAGAATAAAATCTGATGAGTTAAAAAAAGTCAAAATTGATATGGCTTTTACAATATTTGTTGAACGGTATTTTAAATGATTAGATGAATGCCATGAATCTTTTATTTTTTAAATTATATTATTAATTTTATAATTAAAGCTTCTTTTTGAAAAGTTAAATTAGTCTTTTCAAATTTTCGAATTAATTTATAATTTAAATTATGTAAATAAAATTCGTTTCTGTTGCTTTTTCCAAATTGTAATTTCAATTTTGTTTTAAATAAATTATTTCTAGTTTATTATCATAATGAAAATAACAGTGGAAGAAATTTCACACTATAGAAAATATTACAATCACTGAATAGATATAATTCGTTGTCTTTTTACGAAAAGTAACAAGTTTTCAAGTATTTTCAACTAATTTTTGTATTTTTTTGAATCTACTTTTGTCCAATATTTGGCAAATATTTAGTGTTGCAGTTAATTAAGTTTGAAAGCAACATTGCGCCTTTTAATTGCAAAATTTAAGAAAATTTAAGTCTTTTCGAAAACGTTACACAATGTTGTCTTTTCCAGTATTCTCTTACATATATCCGATATTATAACTAATAGTGTCAAAGATATTCCATTTTTCACTTATTTTTTTCAGGTATGTTAGGAATAATAATTTTTGGATTTATTTTATCAAAGATGAAAAATGGTGACTGATAATCGATACAGGTTAAGAGGTTCAGAGAAACTAGAATTTTTAAATCTTTCGCGTGACCAGGATCATGTGATTTTCATTCTCTGAATAATTTCACAAAAAATATAAATATTGAAATTCTTTTAAATTCATCAACTACATCCCTCATCTCGATGAATTGTAGCTTTTTAAAAATTGCTGAGAAAAATTGTTTAGACAAATAACAATTGTTTAAATGATTTAAAATTAATTTGAAAATGATTGTGAGTTGTTTACTTAATGCAAAAAATTAATTGATGTTAATCAAATAAAAAATACTATTTTTCTGCTGTTCATTTCTTGTCCCAGTAATGTTTCATTCTTTAGTTTCAGATAATTCTGAATTTTAAATCGTATAATTTAAATAAGTAATTTGAATAATAATAATAATAAGTAAAGTCTTTCAATTATTCGATGCTTTCAGAAACTTTTGGTTTAATATAATTAATTTTTAAAAACTGCCTTTTATATTTTTAATTCTTAAGGAATTTAAAATAAAATTGTTTAATTTATACAATCGTTGAATTCTCATCTAAAAAGATTGTAGCTTTTTAATTTTCTAATTTTGAAATGATTTTTTTTTAATTCACAAATTTATTCTTTCTTTTTAAGCTCGAAGCACAGTTCTAGAACCTACTCCATCAACATGGTTCATAATTTTTTCGAAATACAAATTTATGGTAACAGAAGATATCCAAAATGGAAAAGTGGAAGGAATTCAGCTCTGGCCTATCAATCTACATCTATATCCTGAAAACCGCAATCGTGTTAAGCCTGAAAGGGTTAGTTTGGCTGGCGTAGGCTTTATTATATACAGAACGCCTGAAGGACAGGTTTTGGGAGCTCAACTTGACCCGGCTGTTCATACTTATAAACAAAGATGAAGAAGGCCTTTTTTGTTGACAAAATTCATTATTGAAATAACTTTTCATTATATCCTTATCAAAATGGGTACTTAAGGGTTTTTGGGGTCGCTGAATACGAATCTGGACTCAGATTTTAAAAATTTAAAATTTCGAATCCAATATGGCTGTCGAAATTGGGAATATTTTTGGATGTTATCAGAAAATTGGTATACAGGGGTTTTTGGGTTCAGTGATCACGAATATGAACTCAGATTTTGGAAATTTAAAATAGTGTATCAAAATGGCGCCCGAAACTTGGAATATTTTTGGATTTTTAATGAAAATTGGTATACAGAGGTTTTCGGGGTCGCTGATCACGAATCTGAAATCAGACTTTGAAAATCCTAAATGACGATACAATATGGCGGTCAAAATAATAAAGTTTTCTGGAATTTTTTAAAAATTAGTAAACAAGGATTTTTGGAGTCACTGATCACGAATCTGAATTTAGATTTTGAAAATTCAGAAAATTGGTACTAATCCATGTTCTAGGTGAGTAGGTGAATATTTTTTCAAACCTTAATATTCTAAATATTTGTCATTTTGAATACAGATTGAAGATCAGCGACCCCCTGCCTGTGCCAACTTTCAAAAAACAATTTAAAAATATTTGGAATATTGTCCCGCCATTTTGAATGTCGAAAATCTAAGTTCAGATTCGTGATCAGAGATACCGAAAACCCCTGTGCACCAATTAAAAAAAAAATCCATATTTTGATCGCTATATTGGATCCACCATTCTGAATTTTAAAAATCTGAGTTCGGATTCGTGTTTAGTGACTCCAAAAAAACCCCTGTGTAATAATTCTAAAAAAATCCAAAAATATTCCAATTTAAGTCTCTAAATGTTATCCGCCATATTGGACCCGCCATTTTGAATTTTCAAAATCTGAGTTCGGATTCGTAATCAGTGATCCCAAAAACCCCTACGTACCAATTTTCATGAAAACTCATTTCCCTGGAAAATGTATGCCGGAAAGGGTTTAATAATACAAAAGTTAAGCAACAAATATATAAAAACTTCCTAACCTTTTCTTGTTTCATATTCCTGGATAAAAACATAATAAACTAAAAAAAAGACTTTCTGCATGGAATATGCTAGGTTGTTGAATAGCAAATGTAAATAATTTTTACCGATTTCATTTGACTTTTCCACTATTCTATCTCTTTTTGGAAAACAAGGTATTTAGTATTTAAATTTTTAATTTGTTCAGTTCTACTTGAATAAGTTTTTCAGTTCTTTCTAAGGCCTTTCAAACTCATCTTGAATGCTTGGACATTTCATCAAATTTTTTTCAATTTTCTTGCATTTTTCTTAATAAATTTCAAATTTAATATAAAGAATAAATAATCCATTCCTATAAATTTGAATAAGAAATCAGATGATATAACCAAAAGGTCAAGGGAAGCATAATATTTCAGAAGAAATGTAACTTCTAAGCTTCACTATTAGAGAAGATAGAAATAAATAACAATAGACTGTTTAAGCAAATAATGTGTCATCTTACATTAATTATTATTTAAATCAAACTGAATATTTAATTAATAATTGCAAATTTCGAAAAAAAAATTCGTAGTATTACCTCTAAAGTTATTTTTGATTACTCTGATTAATGATTAGCTTACTTCCGTACTTTGGAGCATTATTTTGACAGAGGACAATCTTCAAAAATAAAACATTGCTTTAACAATTACGTTAATTATGTCAAAAAAATCAACTGAAGTTTAAAAATTTAGGAAGAAACGCAACTTTATGATATAATTCTCAGAGAAGATATTTATAAACAATAATACATTTTTCAATCAATTATTTTTGTTTACTTTAAATAATTATTTCCCCGTCCTAACTGAAAAGTGGCATATAAGTTGAAAAATTGAGAAGAAACTCTAAATTTCAACCTCCGTTCTACGAGAAGATTGTTTAAAGAAAGAAAACGAATTGCCGAATAATATTTGGAATTTTTTTTGAGTTTTTTGGTACGCTATAGAATATGCTTACTGGGCTTAAATTCAAAAAGTAATTTTTGATTTGTATTATATACTCTTCCTTTTTTAATTCAAGTAAATGCGTAGGGGATAGAGCATTGAAATTGAAATATAAAAATATTTTGACCACTGTAATGAGGAAACAGTGGTACATAATTCGTTAAAAAAATCATCTACAATACATATTTTTATTTATTTATAAATGAGTAGCACTATTAAACAACCCCAAAAAGAAAAATTGGTGCTTACAGTATAACCTTTTTTTATTTTTACGAAAATGTCTGCAATTGTCAAATATTTAATAAAATCCTCTAATGACCGTCGAATTGTTAAAAAATTTAATATTTGGGGATAATTTCTTTATTTATATTAAATACTGTGAAATTTGAAAATTTTTCAATACATAATAATATTAAATTTTTCCGTAAAAATTGTCCAGATCTATAATGTTTTAAGGCAATTCACTCCCTGTCTCCTCGATTTTTTATTGTATTTTTATTGCCTTGATTACGGTGCTGTATATGTGCCAAAACGTTGGTGATTATTTCTTACATATGATTATTTTATTGTGATTTGATAAAAATATAAATATAAGGGCAAATGAAATAAAAAGAGAAGGAAGGCGATTTGGTTTATTCCCTTCTTTTTTTCCTCTTCTTTCTTTTTCTAAAAAAAAATTTATTTTCTTTCAGGAAAATTTGTAAAGAGTTTTAAATTGAAATAGGAACATTTTCTGGTGTTTGTCTCAATTTTGTCGTTATATTCTTAATTTTAACTTCAGGAATTCTGTAAATTGATTTGCAGAATCAAAATAATATTAATGATGATGTCATTTTTGATAGAAACAATTATATTTGATTTAAGATATTTAAATTTATAAAAAATTATGTTGACGATGTTTTTTTGCAATTGTATTTTTTCTTGCTATTACTTCCTACCTATTCTTGAAAAATTATTGGATATTAGTGACTAGTGGTCTATTTTTTTGGAAAATCATTCTTCTCGATTCTTTTTAATTTTGAAAGTAAATTTCTCTTTAGCCGAAATCGCGAAAACAATTTATATCAATGAAAACGTTTTTTAAACAAATAACTATATTTCAATATTAATTACTTATTTTAAAAATTTGGAAACATTTAGGCAGATAGGAATATTTTTCTGTAACCATTTTTCTATTTTGTTATTCTGGGAGTTGCCAAAACATAGGCAGTAGCTAAGGAGTAATTTTTCGTTTGTTAAATGGAATCGTTTGGTTATCATTTGCTCGTGTTTAGAAACCAATTTTTATTTGTGCAAATGGAAAAACTCGATGAGATATTGAAGTGTGAGTGAAGTGTGAGTTATCGAATAAAAGAGTAATTTTCTCAATACTTGCGAGCGGTGCACAGTGGGACCAAAAATGTAATGGCTGACCAAAGTAGGTAATTACCACTTAAGAAGGTGTATTAGAGTGGGGCAAAAAAGTGCCCATGGATAAATTAATTTTTAGGCTACACTTTACATGTAATAACAATTTTTTCAAATAAAAGCTTTTTATATGTCAAAAAGATTTTTTCGATTAGATTTTCTTCAGATTGTTTAAAAATTTGTTATTTACCTACAAAGTAGAAAAAATAATTTCTTAACTTACCCAAGTGCTATTTCTTTTGTGACATACAGATTTATCCAAGAAAATTTAAAAAAAGTGTTATAACTATATGGGAATAATTTCTAGTTGGTTAGAATCATTTAAAAAATAGATATTGTGTTATAAACAAAATAAGGAAGAAAATACATTTTCTGGGATTGGCAATGTTCACCTCATTGAAATGAATTGATTTTGCATGAAATGTTAGAGAAATGAATATTGCACTACCATTAGTTATAAATAGATACTTTTTCTAAGTTATTTTACAAATTTTTATAAACAAATTCACAGTTTGGCTATTTTTCCATAGGCAGAATAAACTAGGGACATCTTTCCAATGACTCTTTGATATTGTACCTCGAAAATGAAAAACAATTATTTATTATTTAGAAATTTTTTATAAACAAAAACATTTATTCCCTACTTGGCCGATTGACAGCCACGATTGCTTCTCAGTCCAATGACTTTAGGCAGTATTAAAATGGAGTACTTTAGCTTCTGAAAGAAGTAATCATTGACTGCGTAACCGAAAATTGAGCTTATAAATTTATAAGTCGAAAAGCTTTGAACCTATTTATAAAATTTGTTTAAACAATTACGAAAAGCCTATATATTCAGTTAATGGTAATGAAAAATTTATTTACCTCACATTTGATACAAAATCAATTAATTTTAAAGAGCTAAACATTGCAAATTCCAAAAGATAACTTTTCTTTATCAATTTGTTTGTAACAAAATAAAATGTTTTTTAAATTAATCCAGCAAAATGGAAATTATTCCTATATAGTTTCAGAACTATTTTAAAATCTATAATCAATCTGAAATCGCGCTTGGGAAAAGTTCAAAGGAAAATTTCAACTATGTTGTTAAATACAAAAAAATTTGAAAATTTGAAAAAAAGTCTGAGGACGCTAATATTATTTAATTTTAAAAAGCTGTCATGTGGCGAAAAAGTTTCAAATCAAATAAACAATGTAGGCCAAAAATTAATTTGTTCACGGGTACTTTCTTTGCCCCACTGTGAGACGCCTTCTCAAGTGGTAGTGTCCTTCTGCAGTCAGTCATGTCTTTAAATAGAATATTATGATGAATCAGGAACCCTGATGAGAAAATTTGTAAAAAAAAAATTATTAGAACATTTTGCTGCTCTTGAAGTGTTTAATATTTTGAGTAATGCAGAGCATTTTGGAAACTTCAGAAATTTTGATAATTTGAATTTTTTTAGTTTAAAAAAATGTAAAACATTTTAGAAATTTAGAAAAAAAATAGAAATTTTGACCAATTTAGAAATGTTGTACAGTTAAATAATTTTGATAATCTTACAAATTTTTTAATTGTTTGAAATTTAGAAAATTTCAAATATTTTCGACAATTTGGAAACTTTAGTCCCTCTTGATAGGAATAAAGAAGGGCTAAATGTATACATTTCTTCTAAGAATTATATTTTTTTTAATTATATTTTTAAAAAGTCGGGAATCATATTCTATAAAGGGGATGGCTGGGCAATTAAGGCAATTACTACTTACGAAGGCGCTGCTCGAGAGTATTGTGCTAATGCCTTTTTTATTGATTAACTCATACGGCTTTGACGTCCAAACATCAAAAGTGAGTTTCCAAACGTGACTTAAAAACATCTTAAAGATTGGTAAAAAGTTTTTCAAGAAAAAATTCCAATTGGTTGAACAACGTGAAGTTAGCTCTCCAGTTTTCAAAAATGAATATCTTTATGTAAAAGAAGCTAATAAATTATAATTTTCTTTTTTTCTGAATTTATTTCTTCTTTTGAAATAAGCGGTTTTTCTTTTGCAATAAGAATCCTTTTCTACATTTTTTTCATCCAAAATATATCAAGGAATCAGCGATTATCAGTCAACGGATTGTCAAACAGCTGATCTGATTTTTTTTCTCAGCCTTATTTTTCATATTTCACCTGAAAAAAAGGATTATAAGTTTTGCCACTCCTCATTGATAATTTAGAATTCTTAGTAGTTTCATACATACTACTATTTATTACATTAAATATTTTTAAAAATATTAGGAATACTAAATAATGATTTATTTACTACTCTTTATTCTCCTCAAATGTTTTAAATTAATAAATATTATTATTTATAAAACTGCACTCATGTTGAGAACACAAATTATTGAAGCTTTACAAGTACAAAATAGTTTGATATGTTTGGTTTGCTAAATAAATTATTACTTACATATATTTTTTAAAACGTAAGAATCAAGAGACAAGTATTTGGCCAATTGAAAAAAATGTCAGAATAAAGGGGGAGGGTCGGTAAGGCCGGTTTTTGGCCTAATTTATTTTCGGACCAAAAAATCTGAAAAAATCATGGTAGAATCTTATAAGTATCCCGAGTCGATTGGACGCTAAACGGACTACCCTCCACCCCCCAGCCACCCCCACCCCCCTACAAATATAGGAAACACCACTACCCACCAACTGTATTTTCGAGAGATTTGACACTCTTAAACATGTATTCTGAGGTTAGCTCGAGTTTACTATGGTTTTCGGCGTCGCCGAATACAAATCTGGCGTCCTTTGACTTTTATCGCATCAGGTTCAAGGTCATTCGAAGGTCATTTGAAGGTCAAATCGAGAAAAACCGGTAAAAAAATTAAAAAAAAATATGTTATAGGTTTTTGGGGTCGCTGATTATGAACCTGGTGTCCGCTGACCTTTAACGCGTCAGGTTTAAGGTCATTTGAAAGACAAATCGATAACATCTTTTTTTCAGCGTTTTATCTCGATTTGACCTTCCAATGACCTTGAACCTGACGCGATAAAAGTCAAAGGACGCCAGATTTGTATTCGGCGACCCCGAAAACCATAATAAATCCGAGCTAACCTCAGAATACATGTTTAAGAGTGTCAAATCTCTCGAAAATACAGTTGGTGGGTAGTGGTGTTTCCTATATTTGTAGGGGTGGCTGGGGGGTGGAGGGTAGTCCGTTGAGCGTGCAATCAACTCGGGATAATTATAAGATACTACCATGATTTTTTCAGATTTTTTGGTCCAAAAATAAATTAGGCCAAAAACCGGCCTTACCGACCCTCCCCCTTTTAAAACCATTTGAAGTTTACTAAAATTTTTTCAAAATGTAGTATTTTCTGAATTACCATAGGTAATTGGAATGCTCTATTTTTATTTGAAGTTGCATCCAGTGGTATGTATTTTAATTGACCAAAAATAAATAATTTTCTTGAAAAATTACTTTTGAATTTCAGATTAAAATAATGAATTTTAAAATGTGTGGTGCAAATTTTGTAAAGTATCAATCGGAAACAACTTAGTTTCATAATGCTAATTTAAAAAAAACTTTACTATTGAACGACGTTCGCAATTGTTAAATTTTTGGCGGTTTCATTAAGCTATAATTTCTTATTTTCAACAGTTAAAATCAAAACTAACATTATTTTCAACTATTTTAGAATTATTAAACTTAGAATGTTAACAATGTTTGAAATTATTTCTTTTTGATAGGCGAAAATGACAGGTAATTCTTTTTCTTGCCCAAAAATCAAATTTTTTATTAATAAAATCTATCAACTTTATCATTTTTTAAATTTCTAGAATTTAATTTCAAAGATTACTAATTTCTCAATGTTTAGTATGTAATATTAATTTTCTTATCCAGATAAATCTAATTAAAAAGTGTACAGTTTCTTAATACTTTAATGTATTGAAATACATTAATTAATTTTAAAATCACTTAAAATAAAAAAATCGTCGATAATCTTATTAGAATAATTAAAATCCTCTAAAATCTACTTTAATTTAAACAAAATCCGAACACCAAATAGGTCCTATGAAATTCTGCCAAATTCTTTAAATCCGCTTATTAAACAATATATTTTTATTTTCCTTCAAATTCTAAAACGTTTAAAAACTTAGTACAAGCCTTAAAATAATTGAAATTATATTAAATTCTATGAATATCTAGTAGTCCTTAGAATCTCTACAAATTGTTGAAACTTTTTTGAATCCCTGAATATCTTTTATATCATTTAAATATTTTTGACTCTTTAAAAATTAAGAACAGCTTTTAGAACAAATCTGAAAGATTTTGACCGGGTCGGTTGGTATATTCCAGTTTGCTTCTAAACGCTAATTTTTACGAATAAATAATATTTCTATATTTATAACCTGAAGATGTTTGAAAAAAGGAAGCTAGGATTTTTTCAGTTAAGAAAACAGAACCTTTAGTTGGAAAATATTTGATAATATTTTGTCATGAAAAAATAATTTAATTGCTTTTAAATTTTAAATACTTTAAATTTAGGAGAGTTGAAATTCCTTAAATGATTTTACTTTATAGTAATGTATTTAATATTAAAACTGTATATTTTAAGACTTGGAAAAATGTGTGTTTACCGGGCAGCCAATAAGAAACTTATCTCTTAAATAAAATTTTACGATACCCCCACCCCCCCACACTCATGCCACTTCACTGGATCCACGCTTTGATAATTGTTTTATTGTTTGTAATTTCAAAATTTTCGTATAAAAAGTGAAAATTCTTCTTCAAAATAATTATAAAAATCATTTCAATTC
Source organism: Belonocnema kinseyi (assembly GCF_010883055.1). Classification (NCBI taxonomy): domain Eukaryota; kingdom Metazoa; phylum Arthropoda; class Insecta; order Hymenoptera; family Cynipidae; genus Belonocnema; species Belonocnema kinseyi. The sequence continues at coordinate 137,700,589 of NC_046659.1, read as the reverse complement.
CTAATATAAAAGAAATTTTTTTCCAGAGACCTGATTTTTGGCACCTTTCATTTTTTTATTTAAAGAATAATAATATGAAAATATCATACCTCGAAAATAATTGGGATAGTTGAACTGGTACATTTACCTGTAAAAAAAATGTGTTGGATCAGATAACTTGAAAATTATTTTATTAATAATATTAATCTCCATTTGTTCGTATTTGACACATTTTGTTCGGTTATAGACAAATTTAATTTTTAATTATGCAGAATTTTAAAAAATGTCTAGCTCATAGTGTCAAAATAATTAAGTATTTGGATAAATCATTTTCGAGTGAAAATAAAGGACTATCCATTTCACTAAATTCGCCACGACAAGGAACAAGAGGGGCTGAATAAAAAAGATAAATCAATTTTTTTTATTCAACGTGGGAACTTTCGTTCTTCAAATTAGTCAGAGATACATGAAAATTCTGTAAAAAAATAACAACATAGCGGCAGTTTTACTGAAATAACTTAAAATTGATTTTCTGAAACTGGCTTTAAAACTTGCATTTTTTATATAGGTAGTTAGTATACGTGACAAAAAATTGGAAATTTTAAAATTATAGAATGAAGAAAGAAGTATTTTCAGGCCTTAAAATTAAAGCGTAGATTGTTCGACATAAATTAATTTGAGATCATGCGAATAAGTCCAGCATGGCGTATTAAAATAATTTAGTATCTTGGTGTATTATTCTCGAGATATTTGATAATCACTTAAAATCATTCAAATAATAAAAAATCGTACTAGAATATTTTAAATCCTTTTGCATTTTTCGAAATATCCTTAAAAATAGGTTCTTTTAAAACTGTGTATTAACTCAAATATTGATTTTATTGTTATATTATATATAATTTTATTCTTTTCATTAATATATATCATTATTTATTTACATGCATCTTTAAATGTTTGGTCGCCTTTAAAATCTTAAAAAAATTCCTCAATCTTTTGAAAGCTTTAACAAATTTTTAAATTAACTAATATCATTGTGAGTTTCATGAACTCCATTTCATCTTTAAATTCCCTTAGAAACTGTTAAAATCCTATTTAATCCCTGAAAGTCTTTCAAATCTTTTAAATCTGTCTAATTATTTAAAAACTAAAAATGGCTGTTAAAACGTGCTCGAAATACTTTTACGCTAAAGGAATCTTTAATATTATCTGAGATAGTTTCCACCAAGTAGTATATATATCTTTTTCACCCCCGTGAAAAAAGAAATGAGCCTATCAATTAAGTTAACTCTTTAAACAAAAGAAAATACCCAACCAATAGTTTTAGATGCTAATGTTTTTGTCTACTTGGTCTAAATCAATATTATTAAAATATAGATTAATTTTAAGATTGTGAAAAAATACTCTCTAGCTCCGCTATAATATGAGCCCAAGTCCTTCAGATTGCCAATCATTTCTAATCTTAAGATTAATCAATATTTTGATAATATTGATTCAGACCAAGTTGACAAGGAAAATTAGCATCTAAAACTATTAAATATTTTCCCGGTTAAAAAATTTACATCAATAAGAGAATACTTAAGGTCATTAAAGAGTAGCTTAAAAATAATTTTTTTTTTATTTAAGAATTAAATTTGTTCTGAAAAAAGATCTACTCTCGTCGCTCCACTGGGAATTCAACTACAGAACTTCCGATTGCTGGTCGGGTGCTTTCGTATAAAGCTATCAGACAGATCGAAAGTAGAATTTTTTTCATAAACGGAACCATTCTGATGCCAGGAGTTAAATTTTATAATACAATTCATTCAAGGAATTCGTATTATGATCAGACGTAGTTAGCATCAATCAGTGTAGAAATCTTTTCACCACTGTGAAAATAAAAATCAACTTATGGATCTAGTTAATTCTTCAAATAAAAAAAAATTTTAATCAATTACATACTGGCTGATGAAATAATTTTTTTTTTAATTTAAAGACTAAATTTGTTCTGAAAAAAGATCTACTCTCGTCGCTTCACTGAGAATTCAACCAAAGAACTTCAAATTGCTAGTCGGGTGGTTTCGTATCAAGCTTTCAGATGAATCGAAAGAAGAATCTTTCTTTAGAAATAAACCCTATCTCATTCTAAGTGTTGCATTTTTATGATACGATTAGTTTAAATTAATTAGTATTATCCTCAGAGATAGTAACCATCAATCAGTGTAAAAATATTTTTTACCGTCGAGAAAACAAAAGTAAACCTATCGATCAAGTTAACTCTTCAAATAACAGAAAATACTTAAATTCATTATAGACTAGCTGGAAAATAAATTTAAAAAGATTTAAAAACTGTATTTGTTCTGAAAAAGATCTACTCTCGTCGCTCCACTGGGAATCGAATCACAGAACCTTTAATTTCCGGTTGGGTGCTTTCACACTAAACTATGCGAGAAAGTAAAAAAAGAATCTTCGCATCGATTCCCAGTGGAACGGCGAGAGCAGATCCTTTTTCGGAAAAAAAATTTATCAAAAATTTTTTAAAATGTATTTTCTATCTACTCAGTAATGACTTTAAGTATTTTTTGTTATTTAAAGAGTTAACTTGATCGATAGGTTGACTTCTATTTTAACGGTGGTTAAAAGGAAATCTACCCAGTGGAGCGAAGAGAGTAGATCTTTTTCAGATAAAAATTTAATTTTAGAGCCTAAGCTTTCTTTAAACAAGGAAAAACAGTCCGAAACCCCAATAAATATAATTATTAAATTCATTTTATTTAAAATAAATATATTATTAAATCGAATTAATAAATAAATTCCAGCTGTTACTAATGTTGATGAATGAACTAATGATGAGACTGGAGTTGGTGCAGCTATAGCTGCTGGTAATCACATAGAAAAAGGAATTTGAGCTCTTTTTGTTATAATTATAATTAAAAATATAATAATAAATAATTTATTATAAAATTTAAAAAATAATAAATTATTTTAAATTTAAAAATTAATTTAAAATATAAATTAATTTAGAAGTCCAATAAAATTGTGCTTAGGTATAAATAATGTTGTCTTTAATTTAAATACTTAAAATTAATAAGAATTACATGGCTTTAAATATATTTATTTTGAATTTGTAGTTAATCTGTAGTCAATAGTTCTAGGTGTATTACATTTTCTGCCCCCCTCCGCCAGCCAGAAAGATACTTCTCTAAAGCCGTACCTGGTTCAGGGTACTGATAAAAATCTTTACTTAAGATATGAACCTAGCTTTTTCTCACTTTGTAATTTTAACTGTTTTATAGCTTACAAGATATCATATAATTAACAGTGAATATATTAAATCTTTCTCATTCACTGTTATCAAAATACATCCTAAAAGATGAAGATCGGTATCAGCAGAGTGCTCCTTACCATCGACATTATCCTACATTTTTTTGGTAACTGTACTCGTATAAATCTTGATTTCAATATGGAATATAACATTTATAGCCAGTATTGTAAATTTAAAAATATTAAGCTAATGTTTAAGATACGCAAAAATTCTGCTTGATAAGCAACGTAGTTTAAGATATTCGAAAAAAAACTATAGTTTTCTTTTCCTTCTCTAAAAAAAGAAACGTGTGATTTTTATTGTTAAGTAGTTTAAACCCACCTCAAACGAAAAATATTATACTGATATTTTATTAACTGCGTAATTAAGTATATAAAATAATAAATTTTTAAGATTTCTAGACTCAAATTGTTCCTATAATTCTAGTAAATACTACCGTTGCGCGATTTTTGGAAAAAAAATTAAAGACAAACTTGTTTAAATAAAAGCTATTTCTGAAATTCGTCAACTATATCTTTTACACACAAGAATGGTAACTTTTTATGATTCGATCGCCAAAATAATTATTTAAACAAATAATAATCATAGAATAATTAAGGATTATTTTGAAAACAGGACAAAAGGATACTGTTTTTAGCATGAATTGGAGATAAAACTGATATTTTCAATTTACAAAATTTCAATTTCCAAAAAGTTGATCAAGAGCTCTTTTTTCTATTTTATCAATAGCTGAGCTTATTCATTTAAAGTCCATTGTCAATTTGAAAGGCTTTGTGTGCAGTTTATCATTGACCGATTCAAAAGAAAACAGGGAAATTTTTTTGTTCACAAAAATGAAATGGCATTTTTGCTAATGCACTTTATAAAACATTTTAATAAAAAATAAGTTTTTGTTAATTTAGCATTTTATACAAATGTGTGTGCCATATTTTTCTGTTATTGAATATAATGTATACTCTTTGTGAAAAAATCTGAATATGTCAAATTTGAATTTGTTTTCTTCTTGAATAAAGAAGCTGTCTCTATTTTGTTTTGGTGAAAAAAGTGTTTTTTTTTCTTAGTGTTTAAAGTTTACCAAAATATCATATATGGAAAATATAAACGGAAATACAAACTTTTTAAAATGCTTCGAAAATAAAAAATTAGTGATTAGGTTTTAAAATTAAATTAACGAAATACAGGGTGTCCCAAAACTAAGTGACCAGACTTATATGGCTGCATAAACGAAAAAAAATAAAGCGAAAGTTTCCTTGGCAAAAATGTATTGAAGTTTAAGTTTCTGAGTGATGAAATCATTAATCTGGACCAATCCGGAGCGCCGCATACGAGCGTGAGTGGGAGGCCAACGATGCGCGAATGGTAAGCTAACGCTGAGGTACTGACCGCTGCCAAGAAATGGGGAGCCAGCGGCTACCAACCCAGCGTTGACCTCCCTCCCACGCACGTATGCGGTGCTCCTGATTGGTCCATATGAATCCTTTTACAACTCAGAAACTAAATATTTAATAGATTTCTGACACAGGAAGTTTCGGCTTATTTATTTGGTTTTTATACAAGAAAACTAATTTTTTTCAAAATACCTGATCGGCAACTATCCGGTTATTGACCGGGGCGAGCGAGGTTACATTTTTTAGTCAGAATATGATCATTTACTTGTCAGAATACTTCTTGTTTAAATGTTAAATTTATAATTGGTTCGTGGAATAGATTCAAAGTGTTAGAGATTTAGTTTAAAAACAAAAAATTCATATCTTGTTTACGGTCAGTCTTTCCTCCATAGCTCTCAATTTCACAAATATAACGTTATTGTTTACTGGAAAAACATTTCAAAGGTCATGTTTTCAATATTTTGCTTCTTTTTATAGCGAAAAAAAATATTTTAAATAATCAAACCAACAATTAACTTGGGGTAAAAATTTATCAAGTTTGTTAAAAATTTCTCTTTTGTTGGTTTTATTTTCGGTTAAAGGATTTTGTTTATTTCAAAAATTAAATGATTTGTAGAATATTTGTCATTTTTGGTTGAATTCAATAGCTTCTAAATTAAAATATTTCTTAGTAGGAATATCAACTATTAGATCTTACGTAATTTCTTTGAAAATCTATCTCTTTAGTTTAAAACAAACTATTATGATGAAAATAAGTTTTTTTCGTTAAAAATTAAGTAACTGAAAATTTAATTTTCAATTTTTGGTTAAACATTCACCTCTTTTTGTTTAAATATCTACTATTTGGATGAAAATTAATGTATTTTATTAAAAATTTGTCAATTTCAGTTAAAAATTAATTATTATGTTTAGCAATTATTCTTTGTAGTTAAAAAATTTCCCATTTTTCTGAAAAATCCTTTTTTGTTATCTTGTAAATAGATTTTTCAAACCTAAAATTGAACCATTTTACCTTTTGTTTTAAATTCACCTTTGTATATGCAAATTCATTTCTATCGACGAAAATTTAACATATTATTTTTAAAAATTTTAATTAATTTATGATCTTAAAAATTAAGTATATAATTAAAAATGTGTCTTTTTGTCTAAATTTAACTGTTACTTGAACACGAATCCTTTGGCTTAAGACGTATACTACTTTGTTGCAAAGTAATTTTTTTGATTGAAGATTTATTAATTTAGTTGAAAATTGATTTCTATGGCTGAAGAATTAACTGTCCTATTTAAAAAAATTAGTTATTTTTTGGTTATAAATTAATTTTGTTAAGAAAAAATTTAATTATTTCAAGTTGCGCTAAAAGTGTTTTTCGTTTATAAAAACACAACATTAATTTTGAAAAATTTAAATTTTATGACGAAAGGGAATATCAAAAATAAAATAATGAAGCCAAAGTTATTCACCCAGAAATGAGCACATTTGTTACAAATCATGTTTTGCTAGAATGTTTAATTTTCGATTCAATTGTCAAGAATTAAATTTTAAAAAATTATATTTTTGGACAAATGACACAAGCTACCAAGAAAATGATGAAAGGAGAAAAGTCTTGCATTCAAACAAGAAATGCAAATTTTTTATTTATGATTTTTTGATAGGCGACGCAGCTTTTATTTTAGTTAAGAAAAATAAAATTAAAAATTAAAAAAATTGCAAGTTTTGAAACACGATACAAGGTACAAAAAAAATTAATAGACAATAGTTTTATTATACAAAAAAATCAACAAACTTTTTTAGAATAATTTTATTTTATTCGTAAAAAATTAGATTAAAAATTTAAAATAAATTTCTGGAAAAACGATAAAATAGAATGTGAAGCGCGGAATACGTGATGAGAGTGTTTTCGTTAAAGTCGAAGGAGCTTTGACAAAAGAGAATTCACAATCACCAAATTACACTTGTCAGTGCTTTGATCTTTTAATTTAAAATTTATATTTTATCAATTTTTTTCTCTTTAAATTTGCTATACTTGATCATATTTTATTAGCAGGGCCTTCGATAGTAAACGATTCACATATGCATCTTTAAAAGTTGTATTGTTTTATTGGCTACATTGTTATATAGGAACTCATACATTCAAAAATTAAACTGGTCCTACTGCTGATTTTCATAATAATGAAAAGACCAATTTTAGGTTCATTCAAGCGTAGAAATAAAGGGAAACGCTTCCCAATAATTGGAAATTTTATTTTATTTCACAATATCACTAGAAGATTATTAGAACATTTCTTCAAAATTAGGATTTTATAAAAATTAGTATCAGGATTAATAAAAATCCTAAAATCACTCATAAAATGTATGGTTAAATCAACTAGAATTCTGGTGAAATATGTTTATACTATTTTTGCTGGTTAATTTAACAAGAATTCTGGTTACCCTGACCAGACAAAATAGTGAGGGCATACTTAACCAGAATTCTGGTTGATATAACCAGACATTTCTTTGAGTAAAGAAATCATTTGTTAAATAAAAAAAATTGTTTTGAGTGATATAAGGCGCGCAAAGCAACTATTCTTGCATAAAATTTGCAATTAGATTTATTCCTTTCAATTGACTAGTATTTCATTCACGAATTTTTGAACGTTTAATTTTGGGATATTTTTATTTTTTTAATGACAAATTTGTATTTTTTTTACAGAACTGAATGCTTCAGGTATTCAGAAAGAAAGTTCTGCAAAGCAATATCGTCCCGGGAAACCTCCCCCACCTTCTGCGAGCCCAGCAAAAATTAGAATTTTTATGTATGAGCGCTTCCGTATTAAGGTGTGGCTAGATTCTACGGAAGAAAATGCCTTGGCCTCTCAGTGTCCTAATTGCATTGCGATTCCACAAGGCGGATATCGTTTAAGACATAATTTTTTAGCCCGCACCTATTTTTTTCAAAGAATAAAAATGGTTTTATTCATAAAAGACGAAAGAACAACTATAGGACTCCGGGAACCAAACCCTAACCGTAAATGAATTTGTGATATGATTTTTGATATACACTGTCGATTTAGGGGTCGAAAAAACGCTTCTTGAGCAACAGGGCAAGTCAGCCCCCTTCCCAAAAAAAAGTTCTATTTCAAGCGTAAATAAATCCATAATTTTTTTTTTTAATTCAAATAATAACACGTGCCACTAGGCACTTCAAAATGCTTAACTTTTTGGAAAAAATAGCTTGCAGCTGGCAGTTCTTAACCGGTTTTTTATCTTTTTTAAATAAAAATTAGGCATGAAATTTCGCATATATTTATGCGAACCGATGTTTTAATTTTTTGATTTAAACTTTTATTTGAATGAAAACTGTGAAAAAAATTTCCATTTTTTTATCTTCGTGAAATTTTTGTTATTGTCAGCATTGCCAGATTTTATGCAGGGGCGTCGTTAAAAGCAAAAAAAGTATGACATTGTTAAACCAATTTTTATAAAAAAAATGAACTTAACAAATAGTGTATGCTATGATTCCTTAGTCTGCAAAGTAAACTTTTGCGTGATAATAATTATTTTGATTAATTCTTATGAATTTTAAAGCAAATTATAAAAAAATTCTTAGGTTCGCGATTTAAAGTCTGAAAGAAATCGATTTTTTCTATAATTTTTTTCAAATTATTTTGCCAGTGATGTTCAAAGATGGGAACATATCCGGCATTTTTTTATTAATTTCATAAACAAATTATATGAACAAATGGCCATTGAATAATTTTGAAAAAAAATGACTAAGCTTAAGAGATATGTAGAAGATTCAAGAGAATCGAAACTATTTTGACGAACATTCCATATTAATGCAGGCAATGTTTAACACTCAAAAATGCAGAATTTCTCCGAGATGGAATATCTTATTTATTAGAAGAAATTAGGCGAATAGAATCTTTCTGATTTTGCAAAAAAAAAAATTGTTAATGGTTTTGCCTACACAATGTTCCCGTATAAAAGTTTCTATAAAAGTAAAATTTTAAACTAAACTAATTCCAATTTTATATAATTTTTTTTAGAATTCTAAGTGATCTCCAACGATTTCTTTCAGATTTAAAAATCTCAAGGGATGTATACAGATTTACTATATTTTTAATGAATATAATAATGTTTCTAAATGTAACAAGCTCTTTTAAAAGATTCTAAGTGATTTCGCTAGATCTCAATCAAATTTTGAAGTAATTTTAAAGAAATCAAGGGAATTTTCTGATTTTTGCTGTAAGGATATTTTCGCGTAGTTCCCTGTAAGGTTATGAGTTTTCGAAAATAATTTATTTCTTTTTACTTTCTCTACTTTTTATATTAATTTCTTCAATGTTTTTAAATTATTAATTAAAGTGCTGATTTACCTATAATATTTGTTTTTGAAGACAGTTGATAATTATTCAAGAAAGTTGTTTTTAGAATGATATTTTTTGTAATACTACATTGATTAATAATAATAATTTATTAGGAATCATAATTCTTAAAGCTACATAATCTGCAGTAAAGAGTACAAAACGTTCTATATATGATCTTTCAAAAAGTGCTTCTCTGAAATTATTTTAAACATTGCAATAAGCAACTATCGTATTTGGTGTTTATTTTTTTATTATTGTTTAATTTTAAAGTCACAAAATATTTGGGATTTAAAATTGTGACATGTAAATAGTTCTAAGTTTAAATATCTTTCCCTCATAATTGCTCAATTGTTCATAAGTTAAATTTTTCAATTTTTACATGATCGTAAAAGCTCTCAATTTAAATTCAATATCTCTAATGCTATCTTTTTAAATTTTATAATCTCAACCAATCCGATAACAGAAAAGTTGCCAGAACGTAAAAAAAATTATACTCTCATATTCAGCTTTACACATTTGACAAAGTTTTCTCATGAAACGTTTTCATTAGACAATCATTGCTTAGGATAAACATAAAAAACTTGGACAATTTTTCGATCAAAAATTGATCTTTTATCAAAACAACTGACGATTATCCGTCCGTTTGTTGATTAAAATTCTTGAAATTTGTATAGTGTATTTCCAATATATGAGCGGTGACTATAGGGCAACGCAGTTTTCTCAAAAATCTAATATTGAATTTCAAATATTGAAATATTGAATTTCAAACAATTTTCCTTAAACTTGCAGAAAAACTTTCCCAAAGCCTATTGCACATCTTTCTCGCAATAAGTGGTTTCCAATAACATGTTTTCGAGGACTGACCCACTGGTCGAAGTTAGCAAAACGCATTTTTCGTTCGGAATTAATTTGTTATTGAACAAAAACAAACATACTAGTTGCTTAGTCATCACTAGTTGCTTATAGTTATTTCTTATATATTGAGAATACATAATATAGATTTCAATCATTTTTATCAGCAAACAGAAGAATATTCGCGAGTTCTATTTAATAACATATTGATTTTTGATCGGAAAGTTCTCTAAGTGTTTATTGTTTATTTTGAGTAATAATTGCCGAATGAAAAAGTTTTATGAGAGAAATTTGTCGGCCAGATCAAGCTTAATTCGCGCGTATATGTTGTTTCACGTTTTGGTGAACCATTTTTTATCGATAGATTGTCCTGAGTGGATGATACTTCTACGCAGTTTCGAGCGCTTAACTAGTTATTGCATACGTCAGCTCAATTGACCAGGGTTTAATTTTGATATTTGTTTTTAATATCCTTAACTTAATAATTTTTTATTTTCTTGTCAAGCTGGAAAAAACGCTAAAGAACCAAATGAAACAACATGGTACATCTATTACGAAAAAGAAGCTTTTGTGGTCAAGGTCAATGCTACTAATGAAAACCCTTTAGAAGTGATCCTAAAACCCCGAAACTTACATATAGAAGATATGTATCACAATCAACTTGTATCAGAGCAGGTTAATATTGGTGGCATACACTTTATCGTGTACAGAACAGTACAAACTGGACCAAAAATTTTGGGAGCTATGATCAACAGATTTAGACATCCTTTTTAATTGCATAAAGTTTATTGTATAAAAGATAATGAGACAAGCAATTAGTGGCGTTCCACGAATGACTTAGCAAAAAACTGAACAGATCGAGTTAATAATTTTGTACTATTCTTTGGTGGCTCAATTTCATACTAATTCATACTGATGCTTATTTAATTAAATCTTTTCTATAATATAGAACAAGTGATAATAATTGTTTAAATAATTTCAGTGTCTTTCATATAACGACTTGGTGTACATTGTTTATAATAAAACTAATTTTTAAATTAAAATGTTTTACTTAAATATTATAAAGTGTTTAAGTTTCGAATACTTAATTAATAATAAAGTTTCGCATACTTGTTTATCATGCAGGTCCTATTTACTTTTAAAAAGAGCATCTACAATAATTTTTGGCACATTTATTTCAACATTAATTAACTTTTTCGATTTTTTATTTATCCATCTCTATAAAGGGTTTAAAAAAATATGTATACATGTTACTTACTATATTTTAATGTAGGCTTAAATCAGATTGTAATAATATTTTACCTGAACGTTATAATTTCAATAAAATAAAAATGCCGATGCTAATTTATATCACATTTCAAGCATTATTATTGTTTTTGAAACTTAAAATTTCAGTAACACTGAAAATATTATTGTTAAATAAATCAAAATAATACTCATTCTAACAGTTCGTTAATAATAATGATTTAACAGTAATGATTAAATTGTAATTTATTTCTTTTGTTAGATATCTTTGTCAGGTTACATTTTGTCAAACGCTTCTTCCTAAATTTTAAATTCCAAAGCTCGTAATTTCTTAATTTTTTCAAAACTAAATGTTTCTTTTCATAAGCTTTCATAATAATGCTCGAAACATGATTCCAAACTGAAATCCACCTTCCTTGTATCATTTAAGAAAATATATTTTCTAATACTTTTAATCAAACTAATGAAATTATTCACTTGCAAACTCTCATATTTATGTCTCGAACATTTCACTTTGCCGCAAGTACTCTTCTTTAATGAATACAAAGAAGAATACAAATCTTTACAACATTTTTTTTCGTGAAAAGGGCGCTTCTAAACGGTCATCATAGAAATACGAGGGTGGATTGATAAGTTTCCGGCCTGACCAAGAGATGGCGCCACTAGGCCTACCTTGAGGTGGCGTTCTATAGTACCATCCTTAGATAG
>NC_046659.1:137658606-137688666 GCF_010883055.1 Belonocnema kinseyi | reverse complement strand
AGCCTTGGAGGAGATTATGTTGAGAAATAAAAAAAAAAAATTCTTAAAAACGTTGTTTTTCTTGGTCAGGCCGGAAACTTATCAATCCACCCTCGTACTATTATAATAGTTATTCTATTCTAAAATAATACCATTATCCAAATTTCTAAATTTTTTTACAACTATTGGTTTAATTGAAATAAGTATTTTTTTATAAAAAAATGTGTATCAATAAAGCATAACATTCCATTAGAAACATCTACGATGCAAGAAATTCTTCAAACTAGAGAGTTATCTTTACAATCAACATTGTTTGTTAAATCAAAATTTGATAGGTAATTATAAATAAAATATAACACTTAAATCTTACTAAATTGGATACATTTCCTAAACATTTTCAGATGTATTAGAAGAAAAAAAAAGTTTGATGAGAACTCGACAAGTTTTTATTTCACAATCTGCATTTATTGTGCTGGAGATATAAAACCATCACACTGTCTATTATCGCGATTGTATAGTCTTGTTGTGTTAGTATAAAAGATATAGTATAAAGGGTCTACTATATTGTAAAGCTTTTGCCACGTAGTGTACACCATTGGAAAATTTCACAATTCTAAATTTTTCTTGGGTAATTATGATAATGAGTAATACAACAGTGACAATTATATATATAGCGGTGGATCTGTTCAAACTTTCTCAGTCAACGTTTAAGAACTTTTTAAAGTGATGGAACTCCATATCAGCCCTCTGCTCAGTGTTGTCGCGATTTTTCTGCTTTTTGGTGGTAAGTGCACTAAATATTATATAAATTATCATTTAAATATTAAATATTACATATTACCAATTTAAATAATTTGTAAATATGAGACTCAAGTTTAAAATGCGCATTTATTTAGCAATCTTAAATTAACATCTGTTAGAATCAAAATAAGTACTTGAGAAACAACGTTTAACATGATGTTTCGACACTAAATATAATTTTTTGCGGTTCTTTCAATACAACTTTTTCCTAATGCACGTCCACCTAAAGCATTCTACTCTTCTTAACATCCCAACAATAATCATACTATCGAACCTACTCTTTTATTTCCCATCATCCCTTTATTTATTTTATCTCTGGCCAGCCATCATTCCTCGGACGGGTACATGCGACCACTTTCCAACACTGCCGCGCTAATTAGCAACCAATTTCCCTTCTGCTCTGCTGGCGGGATGCGTGGTCGGTTATTCGTCCACGCAATGATTCTTTTTACTGCGCATGTGATGTTGAGCATGGGCTCCTGTAACGTCAGATTACAGTTGAATGAAGAGTATTAAAGAGAGTGAAAGGTGACAGTACACTAGGGAACCTGAAGGGGTGAGTTCCAAGGGACCACAAGGTGCACTCGGGTGCACTCCGAGCCGCTCCACGATGTTAGGGGAGTGTTGGGCTTCACTTGGCTGAACGCTTCAGTGATCACTCGGGTGAAGAGTAGGGCTCACTCGACGGGTGACTATTTCACCCGTCGGGAATCGCAAGTTTAGTAGTAGACTAAAGTTTACTATCTTCATTATGTAAAGTTTAGTATCTTCATCACTTTCCACTATTATTGAACACAGCACTGTTTGTAATAACAATGACCCCATTACTGAGGCAGCAATTAAAATCTTCTTAACCTTTCTTGCATTTTTTAAACTTTTGTGTAACGTAGCCTCAAATATCTTTTACCAAACATACACTCGACGCACACTCGAAACCGTTCATTCTACCATTCTCTTTCCACTTCACCCTAGTAAACTCCGCCCACTTCTTTACTTCACCCACCAATTTACCCAGGTGGTCGCCTGGAACGCACCCTAGTGAGGGACACGCCAAAGGCTATGTGGAGGGGGGAGTTGGAGCCAGCGGTAGAAGGCGCGATGTACTTAAACGGCAACAAACACGACAAACACTAAGCATGTCGAAGGTACTGAAGCGTGAAGCCATAGAAACTTTCAATAACTGTACAGTATCTGCTGTTGGAACGAAACTATCGCTCTCTTTTCGCTCGACCAATCTGCAGTTAGTCAACAAGCACTATCCGCATACCGAAGTGCGAAGCTGTAGTAAATTTTGCTATAGTATCTTGATTTGGAACGGAAGTGTCTCTCTCTTCGTGCTTGACCAATCCGCAGTCAGCTGCCCGACTGGCGCGTACCTTACTACAGGGTCTCTATAGTACACTTGACGTTAGCGCACTACCAGTTCTGGAAAGAAGCACGTGTATTTCGACGGGCAGTTTACATTATACATTAAGCGTTCTCTGATAGTTATAAATGTTTTTGTATATAAGTTTCGTCGTAATAATTTTTTGCAAAAATGCCATCTTACTCTAAAGTTAGTGGTTGCAACAACAGTACAATAAAAAACAACCGATTTTCGTTGTTTGGACTTACAGTAGCGTAAAGACAACGGAAGTGCGATAATAAAGAATAAAATTGTTCTTGTTGAAATAATATGAAACTAGTGGATGTAGAGCACTAAGCTCAGAGCATTAGTTCCCCCCACCATTGACGCACAGCTCTTTCGTATTTCATCCCAGTTATTCCAATTCCAGGATACTCAAGTCGTTCAAAATACATTCATGGCAATATAAAAATGCCCGAATAACATATAAAAAAATGTTTTATAAATCAATTTTATATATTCGTGATACTTAAAAGTACAATTAAATAGTTTTGCTCAAAATACCACTAAACTACATTTATTTAAAATAGAATTTTATTGATTGATTGCATAAATTCTTTCAAACATTAATTACCTTAATTTTGGTTTTGCCATGTCATTATGAACGTGAGCATTGTTCAAAAGGTTTTAAATTTGAAAATGTTGTATTCAAAATCTGAATCCAAATAATATGCAGACAAACTGCAAAATTATTTTTTTTTTTAAATTTTTATAAACGATAGAGTACAAAGAGCCGTTCGATCAACTTTAAAATTTTTTAAATTTTATTATTTCAAGCAATTTTCAGCTGAAAACATAAAAAATTAAATTTTCTTGAACTGACTGCTTCGTAAATTAAGAGTTAAATTATTTTCATTTAAATAGTTTTAAAAAATTGTAAACCTTTACAATTTTATATCCAAATGTTGAGATATCTAGAAGTTGTTTTAAATGTTTTCATGTTTAAAATTATTTTTGAAATTTTTCCAGAACTTCTAAATGTTTTAATAAATAATAAATATTAAATAATCAGAGTTTCTTTCCAAAATTTTCAACTTTAAAAGATTTTAGTTTTAAAGTTTTCAAGTCATTAAGTCTTTATATTGATTTTCTTTTAATTAAGAATATAAACCCAAAAATACAAAGTTAGAATGGAATATTTGTAATATATTAAGAGATTGACAAATTACGCATTGTAAAGTGAATGGTATGATAATCGAAAAATATAACAAATCAAATACATTATTTTAAGACATACCTGGTTACGCATAATTATATGTTATAATAAGTGTATGCCAATCCAATCACAATTCTACGCTATTTTTATGATCTGACTATTTTCCCAAGTAATGAAAGGAAAGCAGCTAGCTAGTACCCGGTTAATAATTTGAAAGACATTCCATAAGTTATTAAAAGTCAACATAGATGCGTTGAAAAAAATTTGAGTTAAAAAGTTTACATTATTTAAGTGAGAAACCTTAAATTTTCGTAAAGTCTTTGGCCAATTTCTTTTTTTTTTTTTGGTTAAAGATATAGAAATAATAAAGCAAAAGATTGTTTTTTTGTACCAGAATAATTTTCTTATCTAAAAACTGAACTAATTGATTTTTGGCTAAAATTGTTGGCTCTTGACTACTTCATTAAAAGTTAATGTTATACAGAGAAAAAATGTATTCCATTGCTTTAAAATTAAAAAATTTTGTTTACAATTTTTTTTTATCGGGATATTTAATTATCTCATTTATCCCTAGAACATGCTTTTCCAATAGTCGAAACTTTAATCATTTAATTTTTCAGTCAGAATCTCCACGTTTTTTGGTTAAAATTTAGAATACTTAGTTGAAGGTTGACTAGTCTTGTAAAACATTGTTTTCCGCCCAAATTTGACTATTTTGTTGAAAATTATTTTTTAAATGAAAACTTAGTACTAAAAATTTAACTATTCCGTTAGTGGTTAGAAAGAAATTGCTTAAAGTGAAAGATTAATGATTATGTTGACAATTGATGTATATTGTTATACTATATTTTTAATTTCGAGTACAAGATGGGCCTTCTAGATTTAAAACTCAACTGCATACTTAGTTGAGTTGAAATATAAATGTAAGAATTTGTTAATTTCTTTGTTGAAATATGATTTTTTGGTAAAGTGCATGATTACATAGAGGATCTAATTCTTTTTTTTTACAAATTTGTCTTTTTGGTTTAAAATATTAACAATTGTATTGTTGGTCGATAATAACTATCTTTGGATTGAATTCAATACATTTTCAGTTAGAAATTTATCATCTTATATGCAAATTAGTTAATATTGTTATAAATTGAATTATTTTATTAAGTATTCCATTATTTTATCAAAAACATTTTTCATTAGTTTGCAAGTTTAATTGTATAATTACTAATGCATCTGTTTGGTATAAACAAAAACAAAAAAAATAAACAAAATTTCATTTAGAAGTAGAGGCCAAATAATTAAATAACCATAAAATTAGGGAGTAGATTAGATCGAACAATAATTAAGTAATTATAAGTGCACACTTTCTCATTTTTATATTGTTACTTTGGTAATTTAAACTTTGTATCATTTTGTGTTTCGCTCTTATGACATTTTATCATTATTTTGACTAGAATAATTTTTTAACTTTTGTACCACGCGAAATTGTAAATTTTGAAATTTCGTACCGCATACGAAATCGTACTGCGCGTTTCAAAGTTGATCTGCGCGCTCATCTTTGAAAAAAGTAGGGATGGACGGGCCAGCCGCTACGCCCCTCCATCAGCGATGCGAGTGGCCGAGAGGACCGTGCCAACCGCTAACCAGACCGCCTCTCGGCTGGCAGAAATAAAAGCGAGTGCGTACAAGCATATGTGTTATACCCAAGCAACCTCCTTAAGCACCTCCTAATTTCTCTTATCCAATCCCTAATAACCTCACCAATGAACAAATTTCGTTTATAATAGCCGATTTTCGAAAAATTCTGGACCCTTATGAGGTCGCACTTGCCTCCAGGGTTGCCTAGACCTCAGCCATTCCGTCCGATGGCTCGGAAGCCATGGACGCCCTACAATCCCAAGTAAATCTTCATTCCTCTCTCGATGACGCTTCCGACTGTCAGAAAGTCAAATCTAAACGCAACAAACGGAAACGCACTATTCGTCCCACTAAATCAACCAGCCCCTCGCAATCCGACGATGACTCTGTCTTCTCGAGCTCATCGGTTGACGACGAATCCGCGACTAAAGAAAGAGTCCTCCTCCAATCCGTATCCGACGTCAAGAGCTCTGGCCCAAAACCCACTCAGCTCTCTGTAAAGCTGACATTCCCATTAAATCTGCCAAAAACGCCACTGACGGTATAATAGTCTATCCCCAAACAGTTGATAGTTTCCATGTTATCACTCTCAAACCCGACAAAAATAAAATCAGTTACACCACCAACCAGCTTCAGCAAGGGAAATACCTTATCGTTCTCATCAGAGGAGTCAACGAGTCCCTGGCGAAAGAATCCATCCTCTAGTAACTACACAGAATACTTCCCTCTGTTAAACGAGTTTATCGCATCAAAAAAGGCAAAAAAATCTGGCGCCTGGTTGTAGTTCATCCCAACCCATTCTCTTCCATATCCAAGTCCATTTTCGACTTCAAACTCTTAGCTGGACTCAGCCTTCAAGTTGAAGCCAAACGAAAATCCAAACTTATCCCTCAATGCTGTCGTTGCCTCAAATTCTCCCACACGGCAAATTACTGCCATGCCTTTTGGGCTTGCGCCTGCTGCGCACGAAGTCACGCCACAGCATCTTGCCCCGCCAGAAATTAAAAAGATTCCACTCCATCCTGTCTCAATTGTAAAGGCCCCCACTGAGCCACCTACAGCGGATGCCCTAAAGTTCCACAAAAACCTGGATAAAAACCGCGTCTTTCTTTCGTCTTTCGCAGCTGACCATCAGCTCCCAAACCCTGGACGTTCATAAAGAAAAATTAACTATCCTTACCTGGAATGCTAACAGCATTTCCGTTTCCAATAGATTAGAATTAATTCAACTTCTTAATGATCAGTCAATCGATTTTGCCTGTATCACCGAAACTTATCTAAATTATGAAAAGAAACTCCATATTCCTGACTATTCTGTATACAGAAAAGGAAGTTCATCGTCCAAAGGGGGTGGCGTGGCGCTTCTACTTCATAACACCCTCCGTCACTCAGCCATCAGCACAAATTTCTCACCTTACGAAGTAGCTGGAATTGAAATCCATCTTGACTCTGGTCCCCTTCGGATTCTCTCACTTTACTCTCCTCCAGATATCAATGACATATACGAAATACCTAACTTCTTTAGCACCATTACCCCAAAAGTGGTTGCTGGCGATTTTAATGCCAAACATAGAGCCTGGGGCTGCCTCACAAATAACACCAAGGACAACATTCTCCTCAGAACCCTGAATCGCCATGTTCTGACTATCTAGGCCCCCTATGATCCCACTTACTTTCCTAGCTCTCCTAACCACCAACCTGACATCCTCGACATCTTCTTAAGAAAGAATATACTCATCGACAAAGACCGCTGGTCTCTTTCTGAACTAAGCTGCGACCACAATCCAGTACTACTGGAGTTATCGGGTAGCCCCGCACTCTCTCCTCCGACAAAATCTAAAATCGATTACCTCCATCTCAAATATATTTTCGAAACTTCTTGTATTAAATGATGTCAAATCCGTTCTACTTCTGACCTAGATGCAGTTGTTGAAGCCATGACAAAAGACATCCAAAACTCTGTTAAACTTGCCTCGTCAACCCACCCCACTTCTAGGCGTATAACCAAACTCCCATCCGCCACCCATAGCCTTAGTCGCGGGAAAAACGAAGCCCGCAAACATTGTCAGTCTTTACGTAGGCGTAACCACCACCAGCGTCTCAACTTCCTTCAAAGAAAACTAAAATCCCTTCTCGAACCCATCGATGAGTCCTTTTTCGACTCCTTTATATCCAAAGCCGAATTAAATCCCAAAAGATGCTGGAAAGTCATCGAACGCCTTCGTAATAGAAAAACCAACCCCCTCTCTCTCGCCAAAGACAATCAATCTTTCTCTCTTGATCAGGAAAAAGCAAAAATCTTTGCAGAATCTCTCAAAGAGCAATGCTCCCCCTTTTCTAGTCTCGATAAATTCGCTGACTTAAACGACCATATCTCAAATACTGCACAAAATTTCACGGTTACAGGCACAAATTTTATCCGCTTCCTGGAAAGCAGCAAAGCTCCCGGCAATGACTCCATCAATAATAAGCTACTAAAAACTCTTCCCCGCAAACACATCGTAGCCATCTGCAACATTTTAGCGCAATGATGCGATTACAATACTTTCCCCTCGCCTGGAAAGAAGCTATTGTAATCTTTATCCCAAAACTGCGTTAACCTCTCAGCTCAGCATCCAGCTATCGACCTATCAGTCTACTTTGCTCTCTCAGCAAACTAGCTGAAAACATTATTTTCTTACGTCTTGATGATTTTGTCTCACAAAAGAATTTTCTCCCTGCCTTCCAGGACGGTTTTCGCAAACGTCAGGGAACAGCCCATCAACTTCTCCGTGTCTCTGAGTACATTGCCGAAAATCTCAACAAAGGCAGGCACACAGCCATGCTTCTTTCAGACTGCAAACAAGCTTTCGATAGAGTTTGGCAAGACGGCCTTATCTACAAACTCATCAAGCTAAAATTTCCCCACTATCTTATCGGTTTAACTAAATCCTTTGTCTCAAACAGGAGTTTTAGAGCTCGCGTTGGAAAATCCTTATCGGACTCCTAACCTATCACATTCGGTGTACCTCAGGGCTCCAAACTCTCTTGATTTCTCTCTTTAACCTGTTTTGCTACGACATACCTGTTGACGATGAAATAGTCACGGTCCAATACGCTGACGATGTTGGTTTTCTCCATTCCGGCAAGATCATCAGTCATTGCTCCTCCCGTCTATACGGACTAACTCCAATAGTTCTCAACTGGTACTACAGATGGAGATTTAAAATCAACAAGTCAAAATCTGAAGCTGTTTTCTTTTCTCGACGCTAGCGCAAAACCCCTAAACACTTTGTAAACACTTTCCCCATTGAATGGAGTGCCTCCGCAAAATATCTCGGTGACATTTTCGACAAAAGACTCACTTGGTAGAAACAAAGCCACGCTAGATGCAACAAATCCAATGGGGCCTTTATTTGACTAAAACCCTTCTTCAATAACCCTACAGTTTCTCGAGCCACCAAAGCTCGTGCCTTCAACGCTATAATTAGAAGCATTTGTACCTACGTGATTCCTACCAGAAAGAAAAAAAAAGAAAAAGAAGCGAAAGTACGCATTCTTTTCTGGGCTTCCAGTTGAGTAACCTCAGTCCCCTGGTCGCTCAATCACACCTTGATCAGAATCCTGCTGTCCTTCAGTTCTCTCTCTCTCTCTCTCGTGGGGGGTAAGCTCTCAGCAGTCCCGCCACAAATCTTTACTTATTGATTGCCTTTAGCTACACTTATTTAGGGGATCGGTAAGCCTTTCTTGCGGCTCCGATTGTCTCTGCTTTCTCTTTTATCTTGTTCCTTATTCCCCAATCAGACGTATGCCTGGAAAGGCGAAATCCTCACGACCCGGTAATCACACCCAAATCCGCCGCCGCTTAGCCTCTCTCTGTGACGCCCTTCAAGCCGGTCTTTCTGTGTAAGACTACCGTCCTTATCCTCCTCCTTATCCACTCCGAAGTCCGCTCCATAACCCAGCTTCCTTAATCCTACCGTGTTTTCCCAGTCCGGCCCTCGAATTCTTCCTCCGCTTTCTCGGGCCGCCTAGAAGGGCATTGAGGAGAGCAATGAAGATGTCACCATACTCGACCAGGACGAGCTTCTGTGTTCGCCCATAACTCCTCCTGAGAAACGCTCTTGCGGTGAACACCGACGTGACCTACACTTGTAGGTTCAAATCTTCTAAATTGACGCCGGGAATCTCACAACGGTGAGAAGAGCTCCTCGCATCCCTCTTCCGCAACCAACGAGTCAAGGACACCAGCATTAATCAATGGACCGACTGGACGAGTTTCTGAGGACGAACAACCGGGACCTGCCCGTCCGAGCACCGCTTCCAGGCCCGATCAACAGCCAGCAGAAGTCGTGGTAAAGTAGCCGCTGCTCAGGAGGGTACGACTGGCTCGCTACGCCCGAGAAGACGCCGCAAGTCGTGTTGCAGCAGCCTCTGCCCAGGAGGGTATGACCGGCTCGCTATGCCCGAGAAGACTAGCAGCATCCTTGCACTAGAGGAATCAATGCTCTGTCGATCAGGACACGATCGCCGCCTCTCCGCTACCTACTGTAGATCAAGTCGGGTCACAAACCAACACCTCGGCTTGTATCATAAAGACGGTATTTAAAAAAAATTCAACATGAATTTTGATGGAAAATTTCACCTTGAACCATTTTTTGTAATGAAAATCGTAAAAAGTGATAATTTTCTGAAACTTGTGACAGAATTAGCATTTGATTTGTTCAAATAATTATGCACCTCTTTATAGTGTGAAAAGTTATAATTTGCGTGACTTATTAACACAATTACGGTATTTTAAAAAAAGATGCTTTGCTTAAGTTTTTCTAAATTATTTAAATAATTAATAATCAATCACAAAGAAAGGTAAAGTTCTTTTTTCATTGAGTTACTTCTCTGCTCTTATTTATTTAATAATTAAAGAAATATCTACATGCAAATCATTTTTAATTTACAGATTTCATTATTATAGAAAGGTGATTTTAAGAAGAAGGAAAGCAAGAAAATGGAACTGAATTTAAATTTTCTTTTGGATTATTATTGTTTAAATAATATAGAATGTACCGTCTAAGATTAGGAAATAATCCGTAGCAAGAAACATGGTGTCACTGTTTCAAAAAAATAGTATTTGAATAAAAGAAAATAAATAATAAATATATAAATTAATAAATGAATGATAAATAAAAAATAAAATAAATAAAATCAAAATAAATAAATTTTCTTCTAATAAACGAAAATTGCTTCAGAAAATAAGAATTGTTTAAAAAAACGAAAAAATGCTGAATTTCATGAAAGACAAAAATGTTATATTCAAAGTTCAGTGGAAATAAATCCTTTAAACAAACATTAATTGTTCTATTAACAATTATTATAAAAATACTTGCAGCTTTTCGCTCATCGATTGCAAACTATTCTTGTTAAACAAATTCTGAAAAATACCGTTTTTAGCATGAATAATTTCTTGGGAAACTGCTGTTTTGCATTTTTCGAGCCACTTTCCGGTCGCAATGAAAGGGTATTAGAAGGCCAAACGTATAATTAATTGGGCGAAAATTATTCCTTGAAAATTATTTTAGCATTGTCTACACTTTGTCACCAAATGTTGATGAAAAGTTTATTTTTAATTTTTTTGAAAACCGAGTATATTTCTCATAACAATTAATTTTAAAATGTCAAACTTTCGGGAAAACTTATCTGCTCTTTGAAAAAAATGTAACCTTAAAATTTAAAAAATCTTGAAATTTTTGCACAAATTTCGATATGTATGCATTTCATTAATTTAGCATTAATCCTTCACAAATATTTGTTTTCTTTTTACAGAATTAAATACTTCAGGAACTGAAGAAAGAAGTTCTTCAAGGTCACGGCGGAGTAGTTTACAGCAACAAAGTCATAGTCGGCAAACGACCGAACTTCCTGGCCGTCAAGCAGATAAGGTTTTTGAATATGGAGAGTTAAAATGTTCGGTTTGGCTGGATCCTACTAGAAAATTCGCGGAGAGATCTCACTGTCCGCGCTGTGTAATTCCTAATGGCCAATATCGCATGCGGCACAATTATTTGGCCCGCATTTATTTTTTTGATACCATAAAAATGGTTCTATTTATAGAAAATGAAGACCGTCCTTTAGGAATGCGAGAACCATACTATAGACGTAAATGAACATTTAATTTTTTTCTATTCAACTGACGGATAGTATCACATTTCTAAGCGAATGCATTACTGAAAATTATCACTACGCTGCAAGATTTTGAACATTTTTTGCCCCTGGTTCTTGAATAGTTACTCATTAAATAATTTTTCGTGCCAAAAACAAATCCGGCATCAGAATTGGTCTATCGTTTCAGTCTTTTGAGGTATCACAACCTAAAAGTGAAGAAGCGCTGTTTTTTGTTATGCAGCATCGCGTTTTTTTTGAAAATACTAGACACATCATATTAAAGTGCATGGCTTCTCCTTTCGAATACTTTAGAGACAAACCACTAATCCACATACCCTAACTTGAAGCACGGCTAAACCCAATCCCAGAAATCGCGAACCCAGAAACCTATCACGTGAAAAACCCCAAGCGTCTTAATCTCTAATCCACAAACCCCTAATCTGAAATACCCTACCCTACGAACGCCTAATCAACATACCTTAAACCTACCAATTTAAAACACCACTAACCCTAAGCCTACAAATCGAGAACCCACAAACCTCTTAACTTAAAAAACCCCAAGCTTCATAATCCCGAACCCACAAACCCCAAACTCAGAGACCTCTAATCTACATACCTTAAACCTAGATACTTAAAACACCACTGAACCCAAGCCCACAAACCACTTACCTACCAAACCCTAGAGCCTTTTTGTCCCTAACTCACAAACGCTAACCCACAAAACCTTAACCCACAAACCACTAACCCAAGCACACCTACCCATAAACCCCTAGTCCACATACGTCAAACTTACAAACTTGAAACCGTACTAACCTCAAAACCACAAATCACGAACCCACAAACCTTTTTCTTACTTGTACACTCCAAGCCTCTTAATTCATAAATTAAGGCCCCTACCCCACAAACCCCATTACCAACGTACTTTAAACCAACAAACTTAAAACATCACTAACCCTATCCCCACCAGTCCCAAGTCTACCAATCGCAAACCCACAAACACTCTTACGTACAGAACCCCAGGCCCCTTAATCCCTAACCGACAAACCCCTAATCTACAAACCCTCGATCCACAAACCCGAAGGCAAAAAATCCCTCATCAACGATGCACGGATTCACATATTTCTAACCTAAGAACTCCAATCCCAGAAACTTTAAGAGCCGAAACCAAGAAATCATCGAAAAAGATTACCAACGTATTTTTTGTAAACAACTGTATTGCGAAAATGCAAGGTGGCTATATTGTATTTTCCACCACTGGAAGTAAAAAGCTTTCATCCAAATTTTACTCAAAGATCTATATAGCTTTGGAAATAAGTACCCACTTAAACATTTTAGAAAATACTGGTCTTCTATAGTTTCATGATCGCTATATTGAATTTTCTACTAAAGGCCATGTAATCATAAAAAATTCGCCATGCTGGATAACCTCAAATGAGAGAAAACCTCTTTTTTCACTTTTTGGTTAAGATATGTCAAAAACTTGACGTGTTTGACGTAACTGAATCCGAATCCGAGGTCAGTTTGACCTCTTTAGTTTGGTATCAAGGTCAAGGCAGGGTCAAAGTAAAGAAAACCATAGGCTCAGAGATAAACTCTAATCTCAGATGTTTTTTGGGTCGCTAAATCCCAATCCGGGGTCCGTTTGACACCATTAGATCAGACTCAAGGTCAAGTGAAGGTCACAATAGGAAAAAACCATTAAATCGGCGTGAACCACTACATTAAGACGTTTTTGAGGTAGCTAAATTCTAATCCAGCGTCATGTTTACCCAATGAGATCGGTATGAAGGTCATCTCATGATTAAAAGTTAAAACAAAACATGGAATTGAACTTATGGGGTTCAACTAACCTCGTTTTCGGATTTAGCAACCCCGCAAACGTCTAAGAGTATAGAATATGTCCAAATTCATTGGTTTCCTAATTTTGATCTTCACCTCACTTTTATTATGATATGATGGAGTCAAAATGAATCTAGATTAAGATTTAGAGAACTCAAAAACGTCTGAGAGTAGAAGTTTTTTACGATCTACTGGTTTTCTTAATTTCAACCTGCAATTGACCTTCATCAGCGACCTCAAATACGTATGTATATAATTCAACTAGTTTGTATTTTAAGGCTTGCGTTTAGAATTGGTTAGGGTTCAAATTTGATATTGATTTTTAATCTTCTCGAATTATTAAATTTTTATTTTATTTTCAAGCTGGGCGATCCAGTAAGGAACCTAATGAAACAACATGGTATATATATTATACGAATGTAGCTTTTGTGGTAAAGATCAATATTCGTACAATAGACTTCGAAGAAGTTAGCCTCTACGGTGGAAACTTACATAAAGAAGACACATATCACAACAATCTTTCAACAACAGAGGTTAATGTTGGTGGCCTACACTTTTTTGTGTACACAGATCAAACTTCCAACAAAATTGTGGGAGCGAAACTTGACAGGAGATATCATCCTCTCAAAGCGTCTGAAGGTCATTCTAAATGAAAAACATAAGCGAAAAATATGTGAAAAGTTTATTCTATTATCGTGTTGTATATTCCTGAACAACATGTTATAAACTGAAAAATACTTTGATGAATATATACTTGGCTTTCTTAATACTATTTGTTCCTATAAAGATAAATAATTGTTATGATAAGGCTACCATCTCAAAATAACGACTCGACTTTTGAAGCTATCCACGAATCGATCCATTTGTTGGCATGTTCATAAGAAGTGAATCCTTTCGCAGATACACCGTGAAAGCTACGCTAAGGCCACATGATGGGGCTTCGACATGCATTTAGTAACGGTAGCCCTCGATGCAATATAGTACAAGTAATTCCATCTCTTAGAAATCCGTCAAAAGTTAATGCACGCTCCCACTAATTAGCGACTGTAGGAAGACCAATTGGATTGGAACTCCGGTGGGGAAATTTTCTCGAATCCACAGAAAAATCAATCTTTGTTTTTTTAATATATTTAAAGGTCGCTAATGCCACATCGGTCTTTTTATGGGTTCCAAAAAAACCTTCAAGTGAAAAAATGGGTTTTGTGAGTTTTACGAGCTGATTATTATTTTTTGAGTTTTTTGATGCAAATTATTTTTTTCTCATAATAGAAATAGAAAGTGTCGGTTTTAAAAAAAATATCCACTTGTTTTCTAATTTTCAATTAGAGTGAGGTGAAAGTTACATAAGTTCAGCAAAAATAATTGTTTAAACAATCGTTTATTATTGTTAATAATATTCTCTTTGAATAATAATGCTAGAAATTGCTTTTTTCTTAACTTTTCAATATTTTGTCGCCTTTTAACTTAGGGTGAGTTAATGGAGAATAAGTGTTGAAACAAATTATTATCGCGTATAGCTATCTTCTTGGGTATTTTTTTTTTCTTAATTGACAAGGGTGCTGTATTAGTGCCGGACCTTTGGTCTTTATTTTTTACAGATGCTTTTTTGTTATGCTTTGATAATAATACAAATTAAAAAAAACGTAAGTAATAAAAAAGAAAAGGAAGAGGATTTGATTTGTTGCCTTCTCATTTTTCTTTCCACGGTTTTATCTTTATCCAAGAAAGAAAAAAATTTTCTATTTTCTTTTTCAACTGAAAAAAAGTGTTTTTCTTTATCTTTTTTAAATTTTAAATAGGAACATTTTATGGTGGTTGTCCAAATTTAGTCGTTGGATTTTTGGTTTTATTTTCAGGAGCTCTGCACATTAAAGATTGAACTGTAACATTTGAAGTTTTAACCGAAAAGATAAAGTTTTAAACATGCAGATAAGCTTGCAAATAAGAGAGAATTTCGTAGAAAAAAAAACGATTTTGAACAATATATGTAGATTCTCAACGAAATAGTTGGTTTTGAATTTTCAATAAACGAAGACAAATTTTACCTAAATGGTTGAATTTTGTAAAAGAAGAGATTAATTTTAAACAAAAATAGGCATTGAAATTGTCATTCGAAGGAATTTATTTTCAACCAAACTGCAACACTGCTTATGATAAAAAAATTCAAGGACCGTAGCATTTTGAGAAGGTAATGCTTCCCATGTAAAAGTTTAAATTGAAAATTAGGAGTTTCGATCCTAAAAGTGAGAAAGTTTTAAAGGTCCATTTTAGTTCCTTAATACACTTAAAAATAATATAGTAATAAACGGCAACTTTAATTATTATTATTAAAATGAGTAATTTTACTGTTCAAATTAAATTCCTATAAAATATATTTAATGGGTTGTGAAAAAAATAAGGAGTTAAAAATTAATCTGAATAAATTACTAGCATCATTCAGTATTTGAAACAAATTATATATAAGCATTTCGTAATTTTTTTGAAATAGTTAAAAAAAATAGTTTTATTCATTTAACAAAGCACATGCTTATAAATGTCCCAAATTTCTAAAAAATTCGATATTTGTAACTTAAAATATAAAGTTAAATAATATTTTGATCTTACGAAATTTAAATAAATTTCGAAAATGTTTGGGGATGTATAAAAAACAGTTTGTTGAGAACTTAAGAAGCTTTGATTACACAATCTAGGTTTATTGTTCTGAAGATACGAAACTGGCTGGATCATAAGTAAACACTGTCTACTATCATAATTGCAAGACCTGCTTTTATTGTTATTAAATTTATAAATGAAAAGGTCTACGTATATTGTAATGTTCCTGCCACGTAGAAAATACACACATTGAAAATTTTCATAATTCGAAAGGTTTCTTGGGTAATAATGACGATGAGTAATAAAGTAGAGATTATTATATATAGCTGCGAATGTGCTTAAACTATCCCAGTCATCATTGAGGAATTTTTCTGAAAGATGAAAATCGTTATTAGCCACTTGCTTATTACCTTCGTGATTTTTCTGCTTCTTGACCGTAAGTGTACTCAATTTTATATAAACCGAAATGTAAATATAAAGTATTAAATATTCACAAGTTAAAACATTTGTCAATATTATACTTTAGTTCGAAATACGCAATTATTTAATACTCTGAAATTAACATACGCTGGTGTTTAGAGGGCCCGTTAAAAATCTACTTCAACACGTATTTTTTATAAGAAAATTTGATGATTAAGAATTCAGAATTCCTGATTAAAATTACAACTTTTCTAGAATTGAAACCCGTGGGTCCTGAGAATATTTTTTTGAAAAGTTTCAAATATCGTGTTTTTTTAGGCAAAAAATCCGAATTCCAAAGTTTGTATCTGTTCTACGGAACCTGCTAATCTTAACGAAAAAAATTTTTAATGACAATTTTTCAGTTTTTTTTTTAAATAATACGGTTCTCGGTAAAATTATGTGAGGGAAGCAAGAGAAAAAGTTTTTGGGCAGGAATTTATGTGTTAACTTCAAAATAATATAATCTTCTAGTTTTTATAGATTAAAATTTATGACTCTTCAAAAAAAAACATCGTGTTTTTGGTATTTTGAGCTATTTGTGGCAAAAAAAGTTTTTTTTCGAAAGTTCTTGTTTCGTACATAGCCTACAGAATAAGGTTGAGAAATTATTTTATAGAGGACTAATATAGTAATAGTAAATAAAAAAAAAAGTTTTATATCATATAGATTACAAGTTATGACCATGAAACTTTGACCCTTTCCATTTGGAAGGATCTGTATAAATTGAGAATATGTAAAAAAATAATAAATATAAAATTTAATATTTTTTTATTATTAACATATACCAATAATTATTCCTCTGCGATGGATATTTTACTGACTTTTGGCACTTTTAACAAAAAAAAACAGAACGTTATAAAAATAATCCCTGTATTAATATTTTTTATAAATATTAAATAAACCATCTAAAAACAGTTCATTTGTATTTCTTTCATTTAATTTCGCAAACGCACTATTTAAGGAATTGTTGAAGAATTAATTATTGTAAAAAAAAGAGAGAAAAGAGAACTTGTAATGAACTACAAATGCTTATAAGCCAAAAAAATGGTTAAATACGGTCGCAATCTATTTTAAAATTCATACAGAGTCTTCCGAATGGAAAGTGTCAGAGTTTCATGGTCATTGCTTGTCATGTATAAGAGTTAAAATATTTTAATTTTTTTATTTTGCGCAGAATTTACTCCTCTGTAATTTATTTTCTCATTGTTTTTCTGAAGGATATGTACAAAAGAGCAGTTTTGAGACAACTTTTTTGGTTACAAACAGCGCAAAATAGGCAAAAAATGATGTTTTTTTTTTGTTTGTTTGAAGAGTCATAACTCTTAATCTATAAAGACTAGAAGATTCTATTTTTAAGATGATGCAAAATTTTCTGTCCTGGAACACTTTCTCTTGCACCACTTGAGGAACTTCACTGAGAAGCAAAGTATTTTCAAAAAACTGAAAAAGCTTAGATCCTATTGGGGCTAGGTAATTGCATTTTTTCCACAATTTCTCAAATTTGCGTCTCCTTTAATTGAAGTTTTAAACATATTTTCGTCCAATTAACAGGATTCAAAATACAGATACAATCTTCAGAATTGGCTTTTTTTCCTCTTTTTCATAAAGAAAAATCCGGGTTTTTTGAAAGACCATAACTTCGTCTGAATTGAAAGTAGAGGGGCTTTTTCCTTTTAAATTTTTCAGAATTTATTCTAGTTCAATTCTGATGTTAAATATATGGCTCTATAATGCAAACTGGGCGGGTCAGTTCAAACAAAATTGATTTCTTAAACTTAAAAAGTGAGCGCATTTTCAAAATTTTTTAGACTATTTTTTTAGATTTAAAAATTCTATGTACGGTTATTTATAATACACGGAAACTTGAACAATTTACCCCTATGACTTTTTTCGATGAAAAGAAAATGATCAAAGTTATAGCATTTTCAAAATCCAAAAAAAAAACTAAACTAAACATTTTGTGTCAAAAAATAAATAAATTAGCTATAGTAGCGCTCTCTGAAAAGATCTACAAATTTGTCATCAATAACAAACTACGAAAAAAATGAGACAGAACTTGTTTATGCAAAAAAGAGTCACAAATTTTTAATAATCATTTTCTGACATGATGTGCAGTTTCTGTTTTATTCGTAAAAAAACAAAATTAAAAATTAAAAATTTAATTTTTGCACAAACTACTCAAGCTCTGAAAAAAATAAAAAAGTTGCTCTTCCAAAAAATAGCGAAAACTCATTCAAATTTGTAATGAATAATCTTTGATAGGGCACGTCGTTTTTGTTTTAATCGTATAAAACATTCAAATTAAAAAAAGAACTAAATTTGGTGAAAAATGACACAATGTACAAACTACAATTAAAAGACAAAAGTTTTTCACCCCAAATTGATCTATAAATTTGTTATAATAATATTTTAGATAGGACAAGTGGATTTTTTTTAATGGTAAAAAATAAGATTAAAAATAAAAACATACAATTTCTGGAAAAATGACACAAAAGACGAAAAAAATGAAAAGACAACTAATGCATATTGTCAAAGAGCGGACAAGCGTGGTCTAAAGTTGCGCACGGAGCATAGCTACGGCTCCCTAGTTGCGGAGGACCGTCGCACGGGGGGAGGGAGTGGTGGGAGAGCCGCGCGAAAATTTGAATGTCTGTGGCGATGATGAGCAGACAACACCGAGTATAAGGAAAAGTAAAGAATAGTTGGGAATGAAAAGAAGAAATGAAAAATGTTAAAGTTCCGGATTCACATTGTGTGGTTTCATTGGATGTAGTATCAATGTTGGATAATATTCCAATGGACCTTGCATTATATTGCATATATGAAAAATTAAATTTAAACCATAATTTAACAAAAATCTCCAAAAATGAATTGATCATCGCCACTAGGACAGAATTGAAAAACACAGTTTTTTATTTTATTAATAAATTTTTAAACAAGTTTCAGGTTGTCCTATGGGCTTCCCGTTATTCCTTATTGTATAAAATTTAATAATGAAAGATTTAGAGAGAAGGGCTCTGGATAGTTTTACTTTTACACCTATTCTTTATAAAAGATACTTAGACGATATCCTAGCAATGGTTCCTACTGATAAAATAGATGAATTCATTAAGACTTTTAACAATATGGAAAATTCAATTAAGTTCACGATTGAAAAAGAGGAGAATAACTCTATTTCTTATCTAGATTTATCAATTATTAAAACTTCAAAGGGGAATTTAATAACAAATTGGTATAAAAAAGCATTTTGGTCAGGACGTTATTTAAATGATAATTCTCATCATTTGTTTTCTCAAAAAATTGGTATAATAAAAGGTCTTATTGGTAGATGTGTTAAATAAAGTAATATTCAATTCCGGACAGAAAATTTAGATCAAATAAAAATCACTCTCGTACAAAATAATTACCAACTCCAATCAGTAAACAAAATCATTAAAGGAAAAATCCATAAAATTTATAATAATTCATCTAAAAATAAAAAATGGATTGAAACTTATAGTAAATATGATCTAAAGGTTTCATTTCCTTATATTGAAGGTCTCTATGAGCGTCTTAGAAGTCGTTTAAAAAAATATAACATTAATGTATATTTTACAAACAACCACACACTTCATAAGTTTTATTTGTTTAAAAATAAAGACAAATATAACAAAGTAAACTTATATGGTTTAGTATATATGATAAATTGTAAAGGTTGTAATAAGATTTATATTGGTGAGACGGGTAGGAGATTAAAAACTAGTATTTATGAACACAAACGGGATTGTGAATTAGGCAATCAAAATACTGGTTTTTCACAACATGCATGGCAATTTCATCATCATTTTGATTTTGAGATTAATAATATAAAATTTTTAGCTCGTGAAAACAATACTTGAAAAAGAAAAATATTAGAGTCTATTTTCATAAATAAGTTTATTAAAAATTCCATCAATTTGAAAACTGAAATATTAAATGTAAATAAAACTTATTAAGCTATTTTATAAAAAATTATTTATATATCAATTATTGCATAATTCAAAAAAAATTAATTCAATTTACTTTGGCGCACTTTTCAATTAATTCTCTATTTTTAAATCAGCCCTTCTTAATTTATCAAATAAAATTGACGCATAAAAATTCATTGACATCTGAATCCATTTTTATTTATATTGGACCGTCCGACCAGAATAAAACACATTCTCTCATTAATGATATTAACTGTGGAAGAAATTTCACATTGTGGATAAACTCAAATCACTGAATTCTTAATCATTTCAGATGTTAAATTAATTTCAAATTTCTCAAAACTTCTTAAAAATTGTTGAACTTATTTGAATCTATTATAATCATAAGTTATAAAAATCTATTAAAATTATTTACTTTTTACTACTTACAATACAGTCAAATTAAAAAATTATTAATTAATTTATATTCAAATTTGATCGACTAAATGGTTTTTTTGTCCTAGACCATCTATTTCAAACATGTCTAATTTTTAATTTTTCAGTCTTTAAAACTGCATTTTTAAATTCTTTAAGTAAAAATGTATGCTCGAAAATTAAAATAGAACATTTTTAAAGTGAAAGATTTCCAATTTACGCATACTAAACTGAATGACATCATAAAAGAAAAATACAAGATTTTAGTTAACGCTCATGATACATGATAAGAAAATACATGATAAGAATGTGTTCGTTGAAGCCAAAATATACTGGAAATACAGCCATGACTTCATCCCATATTAGATTTCGAATAAAGGAAGCATTATTTGAGTTAATTTCAAGGTTCATTTCCGGTAACTTACCATAAATTTCCCAAAATGATTCAAGGTAGTTTCATAGTTAAATATGGTAAATCATCCAAAATTAAATCTTAAAAATGTTTATAAATTTCCGGTGATTGACTTTTTCACTTTCTAGGGAGTAAATTGATTCTTAATAGAGCTTTAGCCCCGTTTTATAGGAATCCAAAAGAGGCGAAATATGAATGTGTCATAACAAATTAATTTCGAACCCAATAAACGAATTTTTAACAAAATACTCAAAATTTTAACGAACAAGATTATTTTTCATCTAAAAAAGAAGTATTTTCATAAAAAGACCTGAATTTTAAACTATAAAAGGAACTTTCAAACACAAAATGGATTTCTTCCCTAAATATTTCTATTTTCATATATTTCGTACAGTTTTGATATTTTTATATTTTATGTTATCTCCTTCCTCACTTTATTCTACAAAATTGTAAAATTTGGCTTTAAAGATCGCGCTCTTTTCATCACTTTTGATTTCAGTTTAATCGTAGTCGATAGAGCATTTTCATCAAGCCATAAAAATTAAAAATGGCCAAAACCTCTTATGGAATAATATTGCCTGTATGCCCCTGTAGTTTGCATCTGTTACCGGAGTCTTTACAGTTTTTTTGCGAAAGGCAGATTGAATATTTTGCAGAATTGCTGGGAGATGTCAAGACCCAATATAAAAAAAAAAATGTAAAAAAATCGAAACTTTAATCCTATGCTATTATATGTATAAATAATAATGAAAGTTTGCAAGATTAGTGTAAAAATGCAGTGTGGACATTAAAATTAAGTAATATTCCTGTAAAGCACGGCATTCGTTTCAATTTACATCAACAAATTCCACTGCTGATGTAAAATGCGATGGCAGTTTTTATTGAGATTTTGAGGTTAGGAGTAGTCTCTGGCCAGAACGAAATGCGCGCAAAATTAAGAAACTAAAGTGATAACATTAAAAAAGTTGTAAGATTGTATTATTCTTTCCAACCCTAATGTAAATAAGTGGCATTTTTACCAAAATCTACAAAAAGTTATATTTTTCTATGACAAATTACGAGAAATGCACGACTCGAAAGACTTCACGAAAATTCAATATTTTTTTGAATATATTTGGTTGCAAATTTGTCCTTTTAGGTAAAAAATAAATCTGCTTGGTATAAATAAATAGAATTTTCCTCAGGATAGAGTATACATTTTTGAAGTTGGTATTTTGTAAGTGGTTGGTATTAGCAACAATTTCGAATTTTCGTTGTTTTTTAAGTCGTACATTTTTATAATTTGACATAGAAAAATATAATTTTATATGGACTTTTGTAAAAATAACACTTATTCACAGTGATGTGGGACAGAAGAATGCAATGTTATATATTGTTAATGATATCACTTAAGTTTTATTTTTATTCTGGGAACAGACCACTCTCGCCAGACACTGTTCCTAACCTCGGCATCTCAATAAACTTCCATCACATTTTACATAAGAAATGAAATTTGATAAAGTAAACCGAAACGGATGCCATACTTCACAGAAATATTACTCAATGTTAATGTTAATGCTTATAAAAAATAATAAGTTATAACATCGACAACTTTCCTTTTTTGATTGTGAATTCTCTTCTGAATCACTATAAATGACCACTAACATAATTTAAAGACGATTGCAAAGAGAGACGGTTACTCTCTGTTTATAAATGAACAAACTATGCATTTTTTATTGGTTTAATCAAAATTAAATTAACAAATAATATGGCATGACTAACTGTTATCTTTAATTATTACCGCTAATGTAATTTAAAGCTACTAAGAAAGAAAAACGAATACTTTCAGCCAATAAATGCCCAACCTATGGATTTCTTTATATAATTTGCTTATAATATAAACAAAAACATATCAGACAATAAATTTTAATCATAAAATATCATCTTTTTGATACAATGAAACAACTTTAACTTTCAAATATAATTTGTAAACAAAATTTCCGCGATGTGGATTTGTTGATAATAATATTTGTTTATAACAATTAGATTCAAAACATTGTAATTATTTATATTCTTTAAATACTTCGACATTCATTTTCATAGATAATGGGATTAATAAAGATATTTATTTAAAGCTAAGAAATAGTGGTAAAAAAATGTATTGATTTTGCTCTTTGTTTATTTGTATCAATAATCGATAATTATAAAAATCTAAAAATCTAATCGATAAACGATTTTATGCAACTATTGGTGATCACTTCTAAATTAAATTTGGAAAATCGGATAAGAATTGTAAGTCCAAGGTTATTTTGAGGAGCCAATTTCCGATTCAGCCCACTGTCCGTCGTATTGGTTGTTCCAACAAATCAAAGTTGTGCTGAATGATGCTAAAATCCTGCGATATTGCAAAACCAAAAAAATTTTGAAAGTGTTTAAATCTGTATCATAATTACTAATAAGACTAAAAAAGGAATAGGTCACATCTTATTAACACATGAAAAAAATGTAGGTTTTTTGGTTCACTTATTAAAACAAAAAATCTGAATTTTTTGAAAAATTATTTTTAATTCCTTTCTAACTTAAACTCGTGCTCAGCCAGTCGGTTTTTAGTCTTTTTTGATAACACTTTCAGAGATCTATTTTGAAATGCCCTTCGACTGTAAGATGAAAAGGAATTCAAAAATTTATTTGAAAAAAAAAAATAATTTTTTTCTGATGCGTGGCGGCACCCATCGGAATTCTCTAACATTCAACGTTTCGTTTATCGAGCGAATTTTGACCAACAAGAAACTTCCAGCAAGAAAGTTGTTAACAAAAATACATACAATTTTTATGGAAAATTTTAGCACAATAAAGTTGATATTCAAGAAATTATAAACGTCTCAAGTCGCTAGCGTCTAGGCAATTCGCACGCGGGCTGCAGGAACAGTCTCAGAAGTGATTCATTATACGGTTCACGGGCGCAAAAAAAAAATAAATAAATAAACCGGCAATATTAGAGTATTATGAATAAATTAATAACGTAAAGTAATGTAAAATAATCCATTCATTTAATATTATGTACAAGAGGATGGTTCTATTTTTGAGACAAAATGTACATAAGTAAAATGAAACATAAACATCTTATAGTTGCCCGTGTAGAAATTTTCCCGGTTGGCCCTAACACAACAAGATTTCCGGCCGGGCTACCCCTGGCTGTGTTTCATGGACAGGAACCGGGCGGGAGCCGGTCGGGCTACATTTTCCTCGAATCACGTAGTCTGGGGCCGGCCGGTTACTGGCCGGGCCAATCCTGGTTATATCCCATGGTCGGGAGCCGGCTGGGCACTGGCCAGGTTAATGTTTTTGTAGAAATTACACATTTTTTAAGAGCTGTGATATTATCAAAGACGTAATTATGAATGCTCGATAAATTATTATTTGAAAATTATAATTTGAAAATTTATTAGATCAGTGAAACAAAAATAAGCTTTTTTAAATTCCTTAAAAAAAAACATTAAATTTTTTTGAATAATTTAACATTTAAATTAAAGTGTTATCGATTCTGCTATGTGCAACAAGAGAAATTATATAATTTTTATAAACCTCTCTATATTCAGTCAATATTTAGCCTGTACAATTTCAAATTTACCGCCATATATAGCGCCTGGTGTGTCTGTCGTCTGCATAGACACTCAGTAATTTTCAGTTTCGCACCTGAACGAGAATGCTTCTTGCACTCACGTCGCGTCGTCTCTTCGAAGTTCGCAAATAAAATCGAGACTTGTAGTTAAAATCATCCTTATTTCAGTAATTAGTTGGAATCCCCCACTTGGTGCGCGAATAATTATTATTTTAAATTAAAATATAGTCTTGTCTATACAGTTTTTACTTTCTTCTATATCATCAGGGAATAAAATTCTACTCCAATTTTCTTGCCAGAATTGTTTCCCTTGATTTGACTTTTAAATTTCACCGTAATCTTTACGATGAGCCTTAAAAGACAAAACAAGTTACCAATTTCTCGCCTGAAGCAACATTTCTTAACCGCTTTTTGCCCGGATTACCCGACCGGATCCCGGCCGGTATTGAAGCCGGGATCCAACCAGTTGACTGTGACGTTTTTAGCCGGATCCCGGCCGGATTCCACGAACAGCGCCAGGCTTAAGGCGGGGCTATCCGGCTGGGACCCGGCCGGATCCCTAATTGGATTCTTCCATGCTTTCCATGCTTCCATGCTTGAAATTCGTGGAATTCAAAAAAGTGAAGATTCAATAAAGTGCATTTGTTTTTCAATTATGTTAAAATAGAGTGCAAAATTTTTATTCATTATTTGAAACTAAACCTGGTGACAGTAAGACTCAAAATATGACTTCCGACGATGACAGCTGTTATGAATAAAAAAAAAATACTTTTCACTTTCCGTAAATAAGTGCAGTTTCAAGAAGCATAATAATTATATCAAGCTTGTTCTTATATTTTTAAATTAATATTAATTCAAAAATGGAAAGAAGCTTAGAAATTAAAATAAATGTTTTCCGACTTGCAATTCTGCAAATTTCCAGAGATGATATGCTTTCAAACTTTGTATTAAAAATAGAACCATTCTGTGATACATAATATTAAACGAATATATTATTTTACATTATGCACTAGTATTTATTCATTCATAACACTCCGATATTATTTGACTGCTTGTTTGGTTTTTTTTTTTTAATTTTGGTACCGGTGAAATGTATTATAAATCGTTTATGAGACTCTCACTACAGTCCGCGCACGATTCGCCTAGCCACCAGCAATTCCAGACATTAGTAATTTCATTAATATCAATTCGATTAAGCTAAAATTTTTCAGAAAATTTCTTCGTTATTGTTCTCAACAACTTTCTCGCTGGAAGTTTTTTTTCTGAAAATAAGCTTGATAAAAGAAACGCTGGAAGTTACAGAAGTCCGATGTGCACCACGCATTAGAAATTTTTTGTTTAAATTGTTCTAAATAAATTTTTGAATTTCTTTCAATCTGTCAGTCAGAGGGCATTTCGAAATACAATCTCTAAAAATTGTATTGAAGAAGACTGAAAACTGAAGAACTGAGCACGAGTTGAAGTAGAAAACGAATTAAAATTAATTTTTTCAAAACTTTTCTCCTGTGGTAAAAAGATTTAGAATGAAATTAGACATCTACCTATAGTTTTTCAAAACTAAAATTCGAAATTTACTTTGAAAGCCGCCAGGGGTCTTCCCACTCCCGCCGAAACAAGTTTCTGTGTCCTTACTCGTTCCGACAGCTCAACTGACTAGAGCTTCTGTTTAGAATTATTGGGCGTTTCACTTTTAAATTAAGATTTATCGTTTATTAATGTTGCAATTCTTTTCTTTCTTTTTACAGAATTAAATACTGCCGGAAATGAGGAAACAAGTTCCTCAAGGTCACGACGGAGTGGTTTACCGATACGTGGTCGTTCTCGGCCAACCTCCCCACTTCCTAAGCGCGGAGTAGATACGGTTTTTCAATATGGGGAGTTAAAATGTGCGGTGTGGCTAGATCCTACTAGAAAATTCGCGGAGAGATCACACTGTCCTCACTGTGTAATCCCTAAAGGCCAATATCGCGTGCGGCACAATTATTTAGCTCGCATATATTTTTTTGAATCGATAAAAATGGTTCTATTCATATTAGACGAAGACCATCCTTTAGGAATTCGAGAACCGAACTATAAAGGTAAATCAACATTTGTTGTAATTTTTCGTATTGGATGTTATATAAAGTGTAGAAAATGAGATAATCAATTGCGTTTGTATATTTGGTTTTAGTAATAATTTTTAAAAAGATTATTCGAATAAAAGTTTATTTCAAAAGTGATAAAATGACAATTTACCACTCGCGGTATAGCACTTCGCAGGTAATGTTTCTTTTGTGAATTTCAAATTTTTTGATTCGTGTATGTTAAGCACTGACACACATTTTGGACCACGTGACCCATTCTCGGTAATTAAATTTTCTTTTTGTTCACCGTGGCCAAACGCAATGATATATCGCCTTTATACTTTTAAATATAGGAAATAAGGGGCACATTGACGTAGTAAGCACCAAAAAAATTTAAATAATTTTACACGTTGATTTTTTAATCGGATAATTTTTTTCCAAATTATTAGTCAAACTAAATATACAAAACGCAATTTATTGTCTTATTTCCTATATTTCAAACATTAAGAGCGATATTTCACTGCCTTTGGACATGGAGAATACCAAACAAATTTTATAACTGAGGACTTAGTTAAGGAAGGGGATTTTTGCGAATTTTTGTAAATTCGCAAAAATTTTTTCTGTAGATTATCATTTTAGTCATAAATTTTACTATTTGACGAAAAATTAAAAATTTTCTGAAATAGACATTCTTTTTGGTTGCAGCTTCAATTCTTTTGTTAAAAATTCTTATTTTCGGGTTAAAAATTCCGCTCTTTTCTTAATGCAATAACCTTTTTTTTAATCCATATTTTGTTTCTGGTAATTTAAAGACGCATGGCCAATTATTGTTTTGAATTATCGAGCGCTAGTCCTCTCATTGCGTTCGGACCCTGAATGATTATATTCATTACTTCCTTTTCTGTTAATATTTTAATTTTCGGCAATTTAAATATTTTGAGGTTTTCATATTTTGTGTTCAATTTTTGTTTCAATTTTTGCAAGATAAATCTTCCAATTAATATGCAGAACTTCTGATAATAAAACCAAGAATCTAACGGCTAATTTGAACAACAATCATAAGATGTTCCTATTTCAATTTTAAACTACATAAAAATTTCCTAACAAAAAAAAAGAAAAAAATATGTTTTTTTTTAAATAAAAAATCGGAAAGAAAATATTATAAAATCCCAATAATATTGTCTGCAAATTACTGTTTTCTCTTTTTAATTTTTTTCAAAAACAAAAATATATTTTTTTATTTTATTTTTTTGTTAGGAAAATTTCTATATATATTGATATATATATATATTCTATATATATTGATCTGGAAAAGTCAACTAAAATCTTTTTCTAAATAAAAATTCAACTAATCGGTTATGTCTTTCGTTAAAAATTTAACTGTTTAGGCGAAAAGCCTTTTTTTAATATAAATTTAAATTAAAAAAAAAAGTAATTCTAAATGATTTTGAAATCATTTATTCTAACAGATAATTAAAAGTTTTAAAAAGATTTCTGAATAATTTAAACACTTTTGAAAAATAGAAACTCTTTAGGAGTTTTGGAATGCTTCTAAAAAAGTAAGAAAGACTCCATAAGATTATTTGGAAAATTTCAACAACAAAAATTTTTAGATATAGATTTTGAGACAAAATTGAAAAAAATTTAAAAACATTTCGAACGAAGACTTCAGATTTTGAAAAGAATACAAGAAATTTTAGAGTAAAATTTTGAAAAAAATGAAATCAGGTTTAAAAAATATTTAGAGATTTTTAAAAGATTCCTAAGAAATAATTTTAACTCAAAAGGATTTGAAAAATTGCTAAGCGAGATGTAGATTTTTAATGATTTCCAAAAACATAAACTTTTTAAGAATTTTCAAGAGTTTCAAAAAAAGTCATAAACTTTTCTGAAGGTGATTGAAAAAATTGGAAATGATTTTTATTTTCAGAAAATTATTTTAAAAGGAAATTTAAAAATATTTAAAGACGTTACAAACGATTTACCATGAATAACCGAAAATTTCGCTAAATTTTCGGTAATTTATAGACATTTTTAAATGTGATGTTGAGCCATTCATGGTAAGTTACTATAAATTACCTGTAATATTACTAAAATATACAAAAAAATTTCATTAATTTTCGAAAATTTATGAAAATGTTTTAAATTAAACTTCCAGTAATTTATGGTCAGTTATAATATTTACCTGTAAAATTACAAAACATTTCCGAAAATTTATGGAAATTTTTTTATTGAATTTTGGCTAATTTATCTTTTGTTTCCATAAATACTTGTTGTAATACCATAAATGACCAAAAAAGTTCATAAATTTCCTGAAATTAATCAAATTGTTTGATATTGCATTTTGGGCAATTTATAGTAAGTTACCATATTTACCTGTAAAATATTTATCTGTAAAATTACCATAAATGACCGAAAATCTAAATACATTTCCAGGAATCTGTAGACATTTTGAAAATGCATTTTTGGCCATTTATGATAAGTTTCCATAAGTTACCTGCAATATTCCCATAATAAAATTTATTAATATCTGGAAATTTCTAAAAATGTTTAAAATTGAGTTTTGGGTAATTCATCGTAAGTTACAATATTTACTTGTAAAATGTCAATAAATTACCGAAAATACCAAAAAATTTCTTAAATTTCTAGAAAGTTATAAAAATGTTTAAAATTGAATTTTGGGTAATTTATGACAAGTTACCATATGTAACTGTAACATTACCATAAATTACCGGACATTTATAGACATAATTAAATTTTGGGTAATTCATGGTAAGTTAGAATATTCACCTGTAAAATTACATAGAATGTCTGGAAATTCATGGAAATTTTTTCATTGAATTTTGGCTACTTTATCTTCTGCTTCCATAAATTACTTGTTACATTACCATAAATTACCATAAAATTTCCTGAAATTTATGAAAACGTTAAAAATTTAATTTTGTTGAATTTATGGTAAGTTAACATATTCACCTGCAAAATTATTATAAATGACATAAAATGTATATACATTTCCGGGAATTTATAGACGTTCTGAAATTTAATTTTAGCCAATTAATGGTCAGTGACCATAAATTACTTTTAATATTCCCATAAATCACAAAACAGTTTTATGAATTTTCGGAAATATTTACCAGTAAAATTACCAGAAGGGACCAAAAATTTCAATGAATTTCCTGAAATTTATAGATATTTTTAACTTATCTTTTGGTCATTTATAGTAAGTTACTACAAATTACCTGTAATATTACTAAAATATACTAAAAAATTTAATGAATTTTCGAAAATTTATAAAAATGTTTTAAATTAAATTTCTAGTAATTTATGGTAAGTTATAATATTTACCTGTAAAATTACAAAAAATTTCCGAAAATTTATGGAAAATGTTTGATATTGAATTTTGGGCAATTTATATTAAGTTACCATATTTACCTGTAAAATTTCTATAAATGAACGAAAATTAATACCAATTGCCCGAAGTTTAAAACCATTTTTGAATTAAATTTTTTTCTATTTATAGTATTATTATTACACCATTAAGCCATTTCCCTTTCGGGGTAGGCGTGACTCACTCGGCAGGGGAAAGGAGTAGTGTGTGGATGGGATAGAGATTTTTCAG
>NC_046659.1:137656181-137658506 GCF_010883055.1 Belonocnema kinseyi | reverse complement strand
ATTGCCAATAAAAAGGTGCGATTTTTAAGAAAGAAACAAATCATTTTTTAATTTTCGAGAAGCTAGTTTGACTCTAAAACCTAATTGTTAAATTTTTCAACAGAAATTTGAATTTTTTAACAAAAAGAATAATATTCAACTGAAAAAAGCGAATTTTTAATAAAGTTTTAAGAATGCTCTAACAAGAAGTTGAATTTTCAAATAAAAAAGATAAAATTTGAAGCAAAAAGATTAAGTAGTTAACAAAAAAGACGAATTTAAATAAAATTAACGAATTCTCAAACAAAAATTTGAATTTTTGAGAAAGAAGGAAAATTTGTTTTAATTTTTATGAAGTTAATTTAACTCTATAACCTAGTTTTTAAATAGCTACCCGAAAAGTTGGAAGTTTAAAATAAAAGAATAATTATATTACAAACAAAAAAAGATTTTTGTAACGAAAGTCAAGAATTCTGTACGGAAAAGTTGAGTTTTTAACTAAATATATGAATGCTTACAATAAAGGAAAAACTTACTACAAAAAAAACGAATTTTCAATAAAAATCGAGAATTTTCCACCAAAAAGTTAAATTTAAAAAAAATAATTTTCCAAATAAGAAGATTAATTTTGTA
The DNA here is from genome assembly GCF_010883055.1 of Belonocnema kinseyi. NCBI lineage: Eukaryota > Metazoa > Arthropoda > Insecta > Hymenoptera > Cynipidae > Belonocnema > Belonocnema kinseyi. Next base: position 137,657,894 of record NC_046659.1, on the reverse strand, counting down.
CTTAAAAGGATTAATTAAAAAAAATACTAACAAAAAGACGGTTTTTTAATAAATTCCAAGAATTCGCTGCAAAAAAGTTAATTTTAAACACAAAAAGATTGATGTTTAAACAAAAAGAATTATTCACTACCAAAAAAGACGAATTTTAAATAAGAATAGCAAATTTTCTACCAAAAATAAAAATGTTTAAACAAAAAAAATCAAACGTCCACAAAAATAATATTGCAACCAAATTCAAGAATTATGTTTAAAGGAAAAGACCAAAAAGTTGAATTTTTAAGATAGATGGAAAAATATTCCTTTTTCCTTTTTAAGATTGCAGTTTAGCTTTAAAATCTAGTATTTGAATTTTTAACCAGAATGGTGAGTTTCAAAATAAAAAGTTAAATTTTTAACTAAAAAAAGATTCATTTTCAAACAAAAAGATTAATTTACTAACGAAACATGCGAATTTTTAATAAAATTGAAGAATTCTTAACAAAAAAGTTGAATTTTCATGAAAGAAGAAAAAAGATTACTTTTTTATTTTTAAAAAGCAATTTAACTTAAAAATTAATTTATTACATTCTTAATCAAAAAAAGTACTGATTATTTCACTTCTTAATAATTAATGATTAGTTACTGCAGAATTATTATTCACTGTAGGTTCGTCTACCCAGACATTTTTTGTTTTGGGAATTCAAAAAGTGAATTTTCAGTGCCCCTTTCTTTACAAAATTATATCATAAGAAATACAAGTACATTCACAAACAAATTTTGTAGTTTATTAATATTTCATTAAGGAATATACATCACCAAAATATAACGAATTTTTTCCATATATTTTTTATTTATCTTTTTCATGCAGCATGACCCTCAGACGTTTTGAGAGGATGATATCTCCGGTCAAGTTTAGCTCCCATAATTTTTTTGCTGGTTTGATCGATGTATACAAAGAAGTGTACGCCACCAACATTAACTTCTTGTGTTAAAAGATTATTATTATTTGGTTCTTCTGTATGCAAATTTCCACCGAACAGGTTAACTCCTTCAAAGTCTACCGTACAAATATTGATCTTCACCACAAAGACTACATTCATATAATATATATACCATGTTGTTTCATTAGGTTCCTTAGCGGATCGACCAGCTTGAAAATAAAATAAAAATTTATGAATTTGAAAAGACTAAACAATACAAAATGAACAGAAGATAAATTAGCCAAAATTCAATAAAAAAATTTCCATAAATTTCCAGACATTCATTGCGATTTTACAGGTAAATATTTTAACTTATGATAAATTACCCAAAATTTAATAAAAAAATGTTTATAAATTTCCGGAAATTTCCGGTAATTTATGGTAATGTTACAGTTACATATTGTAACTTACCATAAATTACCCAAAATTTAATTTTAAACATTTTTATAAGTTTCCGGAAATTTAAGAAACTTTTTGGTATTTTATGGTAATATTACAGGTAATTTATGTCAACTTACTACAAGAGAACTTTGAACATCGCAGGTCTTAGCAATGAGGAAATAAGTAGATGTAGAAATGATTATAGACGCGAACACAGGATACTTAAACGATTAGTTAAAGAAAGTAAAGATACAATTAGAGCAGAAGAAGCGATAAAAATACAAAACGACTTTGAAGGAAGCAGGAAATTACTTTATAAAAAAATGAAAGGAAACAAAAGTACAGAAATTGTTAACATGAGAAATAGTAGGGG
>NC_046659.1:137638654-137656081 GCF_010883055.1 Belonocnema kinseyi | reverse complement strand
TCTTGAAAATTAAAAAATGATATGTTTCTTTCTTAAAAATCGCACCTTTTTATTGACAATTTCTGAAATTTGTTTGAACTAATCTTTTTTTTTAGCAACGTATGTATTTTGTTTGAAAATTCATCTTTTTAGTTGAAAATTCAACTTTTTGGTTGTGAATTATACAATTTTATTAAAAAATGGACTTTTTTGTTAATTACATAATCTTTTTGTGTAAAAATTAATCTTTTTTAGTTGAAGATTCAACTTCTTGTTAGAGCATTCTTAAAACTTTATTAAAGATTCGCTTTTTTCAGTTGAAAATTATTCTTTTTGTTAAAAAATTCAACTTTTTGGTAAAAAATTTAACAATTAGGCTTTAGGGTCAAGCTAGCTTCTTGAAAATTAAAAAATGATTGGTTTCTTTCTTAAAAATCGAACCTTTTAATTCACAATTTCTGAAGCTTGTTTAAACTAATCTTTTTTGTCAGTAACGTATTCATTTTGTTTGAAAATTAATTTTTTTTAGTTAAAAATTCAATTTTTTGTTTGAGAATTCTTGAATTTTATTTAAAAATTTTCTTTCTTAGTAGTGTTTTTTTTAATACAACCTAGGTTTTGAAGTTGACCTACTTTCTTAAAAATTAAAAAAAAAAGATTCTTTCTTCCTTAAAGATTAAACTTTACGGTTGAGAATTCTTGAATTTTATTGAAAATTCATCTTTTTGGTGGTAAATTAAAATTTTTCTTCAATTTTGTCAAGAACTCGTTTTTCGGTAGAAAATTCATTTTTTTTATTTCAAATTCATATTTTTGTTAAAAAATTTAATAACTGGCTTTCAAAGTAGAACTAACTTCTTAAAAATTAAAAAAAAAATTTCTTTCGTTTTATTGAAACTTTTTTTTTATCTTTTATAATTGAAAATTCAACTTTTCGTTAATAATTCTTAAATTTAGTTAAACTTTCATTTTTTCAGTAGACCATTAATCGTTTCATTAAAAAATGTATCCTTTTGGTTAAAAATTTAACAATTAGGTTTAAAAGTTGAATTACTTTCCTAAAAATGCATTTTTTGATTGATGATTCAAAATTGTAGTAAAAATTTATCTCTTCGGTTGACAATATTCAACTCTTCTGCAGAAAATTCTTTTTTTTTTGTTGTTGTTGAAAAATTACTTTCATAATTAAAGAATTTACCTATTCCAATTTTGCTTGAAAATACTTCTATTTAATTAAAAATTCAACTTTTTGTTAAAATAGAACTTTTTTGTTGAAAATTATCTTGTTCTTTGTTGCTTATGATAATCTTGTTTAGTTGTAAATTTAAATTTTGGGTTGAGAATTCTTGTATTTTTCTGAAAACTCACTTTTTTGGTATAAAATTAACTTTTTGAACCAAATTTCAAATTTTTTATTTTGTAATTCACCTGTTTTTTATAGAAAAATACTCATTCCGTCTTGAGAGGTAAACAATTTAGTGGAAAAAACTTTTTTTTTAAATTAACAAGTTAATACACCGACTAACAAAAATCCTATCGATGACTAAAGTAACTAAAATTCACAAGCGGTTTCAGAAAATATCAGAATATCACATTGTTTAGTGGGTAATTACGGAAAATAAAGAATAAAGTTTTGCGGTAACCCTAGTGTAATATTCTTGTTATTAATTTGTTTGCCTAATATTTCTATTTTTAGCAGTCGTTTCCTTCAAAGATTAACTGTTTAGTCATAAATTGTAATATTTGCTTAAAAAATTAACAATTTTATATAAAAGACATATTTTCTGCTAAAACATTAAATTTTTGTGTGCAGAATTTGTAGTTTTAGGTTGAAAATTCAACCAGTTTTACAGGAAATTGACTTTTTTTCAAAATTTATATTTTTATGCTAAAACGTTATCATGAAATCCTTTTTTAAATAGATATTCAACTATTTTCAAAAATTTTTTTTTTTATTCAAAAAATTCTTCTATTTTACTAATAAATGTCACTTCCTTCAATAAAAATGCAACGGTATGGTTAAACATTTATGAATTTGGTTAAAGTCCTTTTTATTTTCTTGAAAAATCAACTTTTAGATTTAAAATTTATGTTCATGGGAAGAAAATGCAACATTAATATTTAATTTTAGATAAAAAATCATTTCTTTTGTTGAAGGTTTAACCATTTTGCTACAAATTAATTTTTTTTGCTGAAAGTTTATTCTTTTAAATGAAAACTGTACATATGAATATTATGTATAAAGAATAAAATAACATTTTATACAAATATTATTTTTCTATATTTTTCCCAACATGTAATGTATAAAGAAAATATTGTTTAGTTCATTAATTTTATTATAAATTTAAAAGTGAAATACTTGCCTTAAAAATAAAAATAATATATAATTTTCTCAATAAATCAAATGTGAAAAAAATTCTTATCACAAAAGATGGGCTTTGATTATATATTAGAGATAATTAGTGTACTCGTAACATAGATACATAAGAAGTCGTTTGTATTGACTTTCCTTATATTAACTTTCTATTTATATACTCAGGACAAATAACGACGACATGTTTTATATTAAAATTAATGAACCGAAAAAAATTGTTTAACCTATTGAAACTTTCAGGTGTAGTAACTGAAAATTCCTGAACTGTTACCGAATTTTCGGAAACATGTGACTGTAGTTTTATGAAGTTGACGTTGTCTTAAAATTAAAATATTATTAATAGAATTTCTACTTTTTAACTTCAACTTAATGATTTTTAGGCATTTTTGCGAAGCTTTACAATAATAAGACAATCTGTAGAGAATCGCCTATATATTAAAATTGATATTAATTTGTATGCTTTAGGAATGTTTCTTGTTTAAAAAAAGTATTTTATTTTATCAAAATTTGTTCAAAATGAAGAATAATATTCCAATAACGAAATCTGCGATTTTTTAATGCAAGCTAGATTGATTTAAGTGATATTAATGTTTTTTTAGACATAAAGCTAGCAGCTGTTCTGTCAGTAGAAGGACAGCTTACAAGGTCTTTCAATCTTGCTTGTGATTTTTGAAGCCTATTCTAGCTTTAAGAATTTCACAATAATTCTTCCACGTAGTCAACAGATTTTTAAAATTTTCATGATTCTGCAGTTTCTCTAGTTAACAAGAACCGATAGTGATGAGTAAAAATAAAAGTGAATATGTTCAATTTTTTTCATTCAGCATTCAGGAAATCCATCAGCAAACATGAAGATCTGCATGAGCTCGCTGTTCCTTACAGATCAGGGATAATTTAGCACAAATCGGGATATCTAGATAGGGCCAGAAACGAAATGAAACGCGATACCCGTTCGGGGCCCAAACGCAGCGCTCCGATAGATAACCGGGTCTGGCCCCGATTGGGCCCATATCAATTTATTTTTATAATTTTAAATGAAAAGGGATTTTTAAATTAAACAATATTACAATTGTTTTTATCATCTCTTAAAATGAAATTTGAGAATATAAAAATCAGATTATCCAATAGATCATACTTTAAAAACATTGGAATATCTGAGATAAGAAACAAAATATTTTTTAACCTGTTATAGAGCAAAAGGAAAAGGTCAAAAGACGAAATCTAACAACCAGCAATTGTGTATGATAACTATTTAGGTATTTTCCAATATATTTTAACTTTTAATCTCTAAATTGTTACTGCTTTAAATTTATGTATTGAGCTTAAATGTGAAAAGTTATTTAAAAAAAAAAGGATTATAATATTAAACTGGCTCTTTAAAGTATTTTTACAAAAGCGATGCTGGCCCTGATTTAGGGATAGACCAGACCAGATCGGAAATCCTGGTCGGGTCCAGATTGCGGATAAAACAAGCGCCCAGATCAGGGCCAAGTCGGGATTTCCGATCAGTAAACTCAGTCAGAGGCCGATCGGTACCCGATCAGGCTCATTATAAGCCATTGATGAAAGTCGTGAATGGACATTTAATTTAAGTAAACTCGATACTATCGAATGGTTCTCTCCTTTCGACAACCACCTCAATATTTTGAATTTCTAATAAAGGTATTTTATGTTAAAATTAAAGTAGTACAGACACGTAAAAAAAGGTTTTAGACTACACAATTTAAGTTTACTTTTGAAAAACGTAAGATTATTGTAGATGGTGTAAGTTCCGATTGAAAGGTTTGTTTGTTCATCATAGCTCAATTTGTTGTTAAAAAAATCACCCAAAACTTGACATTTTCGAATGCTTAGAAAAAAATAAGTTGTCACTTGAAGAACCAAAGCCGTCCAAAAAGGACCTATAATATACGATTTATTAACACTTTTCTGTGAACTAATTCAATTTTCTGTCAAGGGCTTCACTTCTTCAAGAAATCGCGAATGTGGTTGCAGATTATATTTTCACTAAAAATTTGAGCAATCATTCTTTAGGATCGTTTTAATTTTTTAAGTTTGCTTTGAAATAATATAGACAAAGCAACTTACACAAGAAATCAAAATCTGAGAATCAAATATTTTTGGTTATCGACCTAATGGACATTTTTACAAGTTAAAATGCTTTTATTGATAATAAACAAAACAAAATAATATATGTTTAGCATTCTAAACTTTGCACGAATGGCAACCAATTAGAGGACGAATGCAACGCATACGCAGTTTAGTAAGTAGTCCTGCACAATTGGTATTTTGATAATATTATTTGATTCTGAAATATATGTTATAAAAAGTTGTTCTTAATGTATTTTTGTAATAAATTTATTATCAATACAGAATCAAAGTTTCAATTGCAGTTTCGATTGTATCACATATTTTATTCTCAGAATCTAAAAACATTAACATTTTGCGCATGCTACAATCCATTTTTAAAATGGATTTTATAATTTTAACTTTACATTGAATTAAAAAACCTTGAATTTCTAAATAATAATTGAAAACAAAACTTGATAAATTTCATCATATAATAATATTTACCTCATCTAATTGTAATTGTTTAAATTGTTTAAATGAGTTGCAAAGTGCAATAACTTGACTTGCATTTTCCTCGGGCAGGTTTCGGTCTATACTGGCTTAGGTTTGGGCCGCAGAATTCTACTGATCAGGGCCATATCGGGAAACATGATTGGGGCCAAATCGGTATTAGGTTTAAAATTGGACGATATCGCAATAGCTGGACCCTTGAGGCCCTCTTTTTTTTCTAGGACCGATGGAATAATTTTAGATTTATATGTGAAATAATTTTAATTATTTCATTTGTTAATACATAGTAAAAACACTTATGAATAATACGGCAGAGTAATGATAATTTCCTAACGTTGAAATATCACTTCTGAAAAGTATTATTGATAAATATAATTTTCTCTTTTCATTGGTTGAAATTGAGAATATTAATATTTTAAATCTATAGAAAATTAAAATTATTAAGAGCAAAACAATTTTGTTTCTTTTGATTGAAAAAATAAATAATGCATTATGGAAAATTAATAATGTCACTTGCCATTCAACCGATAATTAAAAATTTAATCATTTAGTTTTTATGTTGTTAAGTGTTTTTCATATTTTATATCTGTATAAAATTGTATACTTGTATAAATAAAACCTCTTAATGACGAGAGTCGATTATTTAAACTTATTTGTTCAATCTCTTATGACACAGGTTAGTACTTAAAATTGTCCTGATTTAACGCAAATAATTTTTACAAAGTTTGCAAAAATAATGTGAAAATTAGTATTTGGTCGTCAATAACTCAAAAACTTAATTAAAAGTTTAACTACTTTGTAGAATATTCATTTTTCAGGTTTAAAATTTACAAATCGTTTTCAAAATTTGCTTCTTTGTTTTGAAAATAACCCTCCACACCATGAAGGCAGAAAATCCGCAATATCGATCAAATTAAGAATCTTCAATTACAGAAAATGCTTAACGTCATAATCAGAGTAGATGGAAAATAATTTTTAAATGATAAAAATATTTAAAGAAATATGGTCAACTAACTCAATTGAAAACAATTTAATTTTGAAAAAACTATTTAATTTTGTACGTTTTAAATAAATTTTGTTTAATAATTAAAATATAAAAACTATATTTCTTTTATAATTATCAAAATTAATTATTAAATTAAATATATTATTAATTTAATATATAGCTATATTATACTTCTATATATTTTATTTAAAATTTTTTAAATACATTAAATTTTATAAAATTAAAATAATTTTTTTCTGGGGTTCGATTCCCAGTGGAGCGAAAGAGAAAGATCTTTTTTTCGAGAAAGAATTATAATTTCAATTCTTTAACAATAAAGTTGATTGAAATTTCAATATTTGTATCAGAATATATCAAAGGGAGATTGATATTTAACCTTTATAAAAGCCGTTTCATTGAAAGGAAATAGCCTCGTTCAGAATATAAATAAAAATTTGTTTAGTACCCCGTTGGAAAGCCTATTAAATTATCCGATAACTGAGGCCTGGTTAAAGTAATTTAGCCTTGTGAATACTTAATTATAATATGAGAAAAAAAAATGAGAATTTTGACACTAGTAGAGCTGGGAGAGATCAGAAACGCTGCAATCAAAGTTCACACATACATAGGTGTGATTTAAGTCTTTGGTTCCTATCTTAAGTGACTTCACCCAAATTAGTTTTCGAGTTCTTATTATATTTTTGGTGATTTCTTTAAGTGGGTAGTTTTGGATCTCATTAGGAAATATGTTTAAAAGCTTGTATAATATAATAACTTTGAATCTATTCCAACTTACTGTAGCTTGATCTGATCAATATATAATATTTTCAGTTACTCTAGCTATTACAGGCTGTGAAAAAGACTTTATTTACATACAAATTTTGAGATGTTTGAAATTTTCCTGCTTGATTGTAGAGTATTTAGTTTTTAAAAACATTTCGTTTTTGGTCTATAGGGTTGGGAAAAGGTTTCATTCTTTCTGGGTTTATTTACGGGAAGTTTTTTTTTCCCTTCTTCACTACGCAGGAAAGTTGCCCTGCTTTATAAAATTTATTGTATATAAGAGTTATTCGCACCATCGCCTTTCTGAAGTATATTTTTTTTTGTTTAGTTATCCGTCCGGTCCGTGTGCTACATTTGCTTTTTTTGTATTTAGCTTATTTAACTTTTATCGGGATAGATAATTTAATTGTATGGAAGTTTAATTTAGATTAAATAATTGCAGTATATTGTGAATTAATTATATTATTCTCATGTTTTCCTATACCACTAGTTAGTTTGTGAATATTTAAAAAATTAAGGGCAATTGCTTTTGCTTTATCGGAATGTAGGTCTTGATCTCGACTTTTAAAAGGCAGTATGTGTCTTTTCTCCAACATTTTTGAAGATTTAATTATTTTTCTTAAGAAATTATCCTTAGTGGTAAGGGGTGCAAGTTTATCCCACCAGTTCTTGTTTTTATTTTTAGTAGTTTAAATTGTGGGTTTCCAATTTTAGTTTTATGTAAAATTGTTCTCAAAAAGCCTCTGCGTTTAATTCGTAGGGTTATATTTCCGGGATTTTCTTCTATCATTAAGACTTTCTTGGTTAGTTTGTGATCAGGACAGTATTCGTCAAGAATATTTTTTTAATTGCACATTTTAAAAGTTCTTTTTGAAAACTAGATCTACAATGCCGGAACGAGCTTCTGGATTATAAAGATATGGAGTAAGATTGTCTGGAAATTATAGGGCAAATAAATTTCGATTTATGGAATTATATATTACGTCTACATTTTTATTATTATTGTACCAGTTTCAGCTGATATGCTTGGCATCGAAGTAGAATTTAATTCACATTCTGCTAATGTGAATTTTTTGCGTTTGTATATATAAATCCTTATATTATTGGGGCCGTTCATTTTTCGGAACGGTAAAAATTAAGAAAGATAAAATTTCAGAATGGGTTATAATGCATAATGGTAAAACTTAGGAATAGCAAAAAGTAGGAAAGAGCAATAAGTCGGAAATCCAAAACTCGGAAAGGTATTTCTTCGGAAAACAAAGAAGCGGAATGGGTTAAAATTCAAAAGCGTTAAAATTATGAGGGTGAAAAATTAGGAATATGTAAATATACGGAAAGGAACAATTCGGAAAGTAGAAAAATTCGGAATTGTTAATAAATATACCTATTAGCAGGTGTATAATTGTTTATTTATGCTAGCAAACAAATGCTTATCGCAGTGAATTTAAATATCATATAATAAATTTATGTTGTACGTTGAAAATTGTTTTTAAATTATATAATAATAGAAAATAATTATTTTTTCGTGAAAAATTAAAAATGACGTATATCATAAATTTATTATGATATGCTATTTAAATTTACTGTGATAAATATTTGTATGCTACCATAAATAGAAAACTATAGACCTGCTAATAGCAACATTTATTTACTATTCCGAATTTTTCTACTTTCTGAATTTTTCCTCTCCGTATTTTTACTTATTCCTAATTGTTCACCCCCTAATTTTAACGTTTTCGAATGTTTACCCATTCCGCTTCTTTGGTTTCCGAATAAATACTATTCAGATTTTTGGTTTTCTGATTTATTCCTTTTTCCGAATTTTTGGTATTCTTAAGTTTTACCATTATGTATTATAACCCATTCTGAAATTTTACCTTTCTTAAATTTTATCCGTTCCGAAAAATGAACGGGTCCCATATTATTTAGATATTCATAGTGCAGGATTTTGCTTAGAATATCTTCCCCGACGTGCTTCAATCCAGATAACCATGCTCTAGATTTATTATTGAATTACGTTTCCCCAACCATTTATATTTTGACATCATAGCTGGCATGAAACTTTGGTATTTCAAGTTTTTTTGTTTTCTAAGAAATTAGCGTTACAGTGTACTGGTTTCTCTTTTGTTTCAAAATGGCGAACCAAAATATCTCAAAAAACGTGGTTTTTTTACATACTCTCCAGATATACCATTTTTAAAGTAAAAAAACAATAATTAACCCGAGATTATTATTTAATTTGATATTTTTCGTGTTGTTGGTAATAAATAAAACTAATGAAATGCTAAATTTCAAAATGGCGGATTCAAAATGACAGCCGAAAATTAAAGTTTTTATTTTGTATGTAATGTTCGTTTTAATATCGTCATACCGTTTTAATTTTCGTTTTAAAAACCTATTTTTAATAATCCTTATTATTATTAATTTAAAAATATTGATAGCGATTCCAATATGGCGGATAACAAAATTTTGTATAATAACAAGGCCAAAGCCAGCTAAGTCTTTTAAACACTTCTGTGACCATAAGATTTTTTAGCCACGAATTATATAAACCAGAAATAGTTTAAAGGGTTTGAAGCATCGCTGATTTCAAATTTGCCATTATTTTTGCAAAATTTATTTGTTTAAACAATTTGTTTAAAGAAATCATTACGTTATTAACTAATTTTGCAAATCAAATGCCAGAATCAGATTGAATGGCCAAAGTTACATCCGGAATAGTTCTTTTGTGTTTTCAATTACGCTTTTTAATAAATAACGTAATAATTAATTAATTCTGTGAATTTAATAAAACTGTTTGTATTCATAAGGTGCATGACAGTCTCAATTATGTGCAATGCGGAGAGTTGTTGTTATCTCTTATAAATTATTGAATATGTTATACAAAACGTTATGCGATGCGTTTAAATATGCCATCACTTTCAATACTATGTCTTACGTATTTTTTGACATAGAATCTAATTCTGACATTTTTAATGAAAAAAATATTCTTTTTGCAAAAATTTGTTCACACAAATTGCTTAAACAAATTAATGTTGCAAAAGCAATTGCGAATTTAAAATCAGCGATGCTTCAAACCCTCAAAACTATATCTGATTTATATAGTTCGTGGCTACATAATTTTATGATCACAGAAGAGTTTAAAGACTGAGTTCGCATTTGCCGTGTTATTATGCAAAATTTTTTTATCCGCTTTATTGGACTCGCTATTGATATTTTTTAAATAATAATAATAGGGACTATTGAAAATGGGTTTTTAAAACAAACATGAAAACGATATTACGATTTCAAAACGAACATTACATACAAATTAGAAACTTTAATTTTCAACTGTCATTTTGAATCCGCCATTTTGAAATTTAGCATTCTAGTAGTTCATTTATTAGCAGCAACACGAGAAATATCAAATTGTATAATAATCTCAAGTTAATCATTTTTTTTCACCTTAAAAATGGTATATCTGGAGAAAATGTAAAAAAAAAACACGTTTTTTGAGATATTATGGTGCGTCATTTTGAAACAAAAGAAAGTCATTATAAACAAATTTGAGATGAAAATACACATATTAAAGATAATCTGTGCCAAATTTGGTGAAAAAAACCCCGTTTCCGTGATATTTAGGTGGCCCGATTCACATGGAAACTTTAAATAGAAACTTTTAAAGAAAGTTTAAGAGTTTCAAAAGAAGTAAAGAACATTCTAAGCGATTTTTCCAAATTATAAAAACGTGTTACCTGCTTCAGAGCAAAATCGTTGAAAAAATGCGCTTGAATTATAAAAATATTTCGATAATTTGAAAAGATTCTAAAACAATTTTACACTTGGAAGGATTTTCAAAACTTTTAAACAAAACTGAGATTTCTGAAGCAAAAAAAAAACCTGAAGTTTCTTAAGAAACTGTTTGATAATATTTTATTCGGAAAATTAATTTGGAAAAAGTGTTCGAAAAAGTTAAAAAAATTTTCAAAATTCTTTACAAATTAAGAGGCAAAATCTCGAAGATGATAATGCATTTTTTTTAAATTTGCAGATTCTTTTAAAAAGTTTAGATCTACAATCTATTTTCATTTTTAGGTGTTCTAGATCTTCTGACAAATTATTAGTTCTTTTCGAATTTCTTTTTTTTTCTTAAAATACCTCATTTAAGATTATATAACTTTTTTAATGCATTCGAAGTTGTAAAAGGAGTATTTTGTCCTTTAAAATTTTATGTGAATATATTTCTTTTTAATAATGAGTTTTAATGGTTATTAATTAACTAAATCTAGAGAAATGCTAAAAACTAAAATCGTTCATTAATTTAAACAATAATAGTTATTTAAATAATTTTAAATTATGTTTAGTAATATTTTCTTTCAATAATGCTGGAAATATTGATTTTTTTGTAAAATTTAAAACTTTCTTTCGACCTTTTTTAGTTATAACCAAATAATAAATAAGTTTTAGATAAAATCAAATCTTTAAAAATCTCGTTCCTTTTGAAAATATATTTTTCTAAAATAAAGAAATATATTTCTAAAATTAATATCTGACTTTAAGTCCTACTACGAGTGATTCGGCACATTACCAGCATATTTTTTCTGACAGCAGTTAATCAACCTTGTCCCGTGAGATGTGCAATTTATTTCTTTACTAAGTGAAAAGGTGGTGAAAAGTTAAGAAATCAATAAGAAACCACAACTGTTTAGCATTAATTTAGAAGAATCCAGTTGTAAGCAATATTGATTTGCTGGAACAAATAATATTGCTAAATGAAAATTATTGTGAATAATAATAAATAAAACATTTTTTTTAACTCACTCGAAGGAAAAAGTAGACAAATATTTTTAAAAGTTCGAAAATAACCTCAACTTTCTACCATTATTAAAATTTAATATAAATAAAAGTAATAATGATAAAGTATTTTGGTTTGTATTTTAGAGTCTCAAAAATATAAAGAGATTTTTTCGTATTGGTCTTTGGTCTTGCAAGCAAATGAAAATTGTTGGCATTGAAAACTTACCAGAAGCAACATTTCTAATATTAAAAAGCTGTTATCAAAAAAATTTCTTCAATAGAAAAAGATTTTTTACTGCCAAGGATTTGGATTTTTTATGAATGTATAAATACACATAATTAAATGCATCAAAAAAACATGCTTCGTTATATCAAAAACTGCGATGATAACAGAAAAAAAAATGTTTATAAATGTTGAAAATTCTCAAGTGACATTGTTTTTTGAAAAAAATTGAAAGTTCTTTTGCTGACTTTTGTTATAAATTTGACAACATTTTGAAAAAAACAGCATGAGAGCTTAATAAAATCCCTTATGGAGACCATCCTTAAAAATCATACAGTTCTATTTTAGATGTTTTTCTTTAAATTTATCACAATCTCACTATCATTAGATTTTCTTCCTTTTTATCAAAATCACTGTTATATTCTTTGACTAATGAAATTTTGAATGTTTTTTTATTTATTGAAAAATCATTTTTGACCACGTTATAAAAATATTTTATCTCGTCCTATGTTTCTAGCCTAAAGTTTCAACGTAAAATTATTTGACCAATCCCTTGGCAAATACTTTTCTGTCGCTCTGATCCAAATTTTTACTTTTTTTCAGTGACTTTTGATAAGAAATGTAAATATTAAATATACCGTGTGTTATGTCGTTAAATCTTAATAATATTAAGCAAGGTTTTCTTGGTTTTTTCTAAATTTTTCGAAAAAGTTCCTAAAGCTTATACTAAAAAATTAAAGGATAATATATTCCTAAATGTCAAAAAAATACTTTTTATGTATCGATCTTACCTCAAAGATATTTTAGAAAGACATTTATATTTGCTTTCATTTTCAGTGTACGTTGCATAGAAATAAAAACATTATTGAGAAAAATTAGAATTTTTTATTCCAACTTAAATATTCTTAAGCAGCTTCATTAAGTCATGCAATAATATACCCAGAAGTTTTACTAATATAATCAATTTTCACCAAAGTGCCCTATTTTAAGAGAAACATCCTCATATTAAAATTGATAAAAAAATGTATGTGTTCAGAATTTTTCTTATTTGAAAGAAGTATTTAATGTCATGAAATTTCTTTGAAGTAAAGTGTAATATGCCATCAATAAAATCTTAGATTTTTTATACAAGCTATAGGTTGATTGTCCTGATAATAAAATTCACTTGTAATGTAAAACTATTAACTAATTTGTCAATAAAACGACAGAGTACAAGGTCTATTAAATATTGTGTTTTTAATTTTTACGGTTTATATTAGCTTCAAAGATTTCGTAATGCTTTTTCCACGTAATCAGAGGCATTGGAAATTTCTATAATTCTTGAGGTTTTCTGGTTAACAAGAAACAATAGTGATTAGTGCATACAAAAGTTAATATGTTCAATTGTTCTCATTCAGCATTCAGGAAATCCATCAGCAAACATGAAGATCTGCATGAGCACGCTGTTTCCTACAATCGCTGTGTGTCTGCTTTATGGTAGTAAGTGTGTAATTATCAGAATACCACTCTTTATTTTACTAAGAAAAATTACATACTTCAACAATTAGCGTTTTTTAAATGTAAAGCTAACATTCAAAATACGCGATTATAGAACCTTCTTAAAGTAACATATGTTAGAAACAAAAGGGGCCTTTAAAAACTATGTTACATTGACAGGAGGGAGGGGATAACGCTTACTGTGATATCTCACGTGGAAAATATAAATAAGGATACATCGTTTTCGAAATGCATGAAAATAAAAAATTAGTGGATATACTTTACGAGTAGAGTATCTTTATACAGGATTCGCAACTGATTCTTATAAAATATCCAATTTTCCCCTTTTTTTGTTTATTTTCTTAAATGCGATTTGATTTAAAAGAACACCATGAAAAATCTAACTACTTTTAGTTGGAAATTCCACGCAGAAATGGTCCCAGTTGGCCCCACTACAAGAAGGCTTCTGAACGGGTCCTCGATAGGCTAGCCCTAGTTGCGTTTTATGGACAGGAACCAGTCAAAACCCGACCAAGCGACTTTTTCTCAAATCAACTAGTCGAAATTTGCTCGGTTACTAGCCGGAAAAATTTCTTGTTTAATAAGAGGAAGGCCTCCTCTGCGACATTGAAATTTTGATCAGACTATCCTCAATAGATAAAATGCTAAAAATAATTAGTCATGTGTCCCGCCTTCTTTATAATTGAGTCCTTGTTTATAATTATCAGGGTTTAAAAATCACGGTAGCCACGGCTGCCAAAGGGGTACTGCGTGAAAATTAGATATAAGGAGACCAATCTGTAATGTATAGACTTCATCGACAACGGTCACTTTTTTGATGCCAGAAGTACGCACACACACACATGTGTAAAATTACACTTACGTATAGTTCAAAACTTTCCGAGCCTGGCGTGCCAACCGCACTTTAAAAAAATATGGCCGCCTCCATTGTTTTGTTTTGACCGGTCGCTTGAACAAATATATCATTAATAACACAGCCACACAAAAAAAAGTGTGCGGATCTGGTAACAAGACACACGTATTCCTATGGATTTTGGGGCGCTGAATTTAAATTCGGTATCAAAAATCACCCATCACATCATGTTTGAGCCATAACCTCAAAAAGTGACCTGACCTCACCTAACCTGAATTAACAGAAATTTATTGAACTACACGCAAAGCTCTGGAAGCATATTTTCCCAACAGCAAATGTGTGCTACATCGAATGGGTCAACTCTAGTCTTACCTAGAAATAAATCTAACCTAGCCTAGCCTAACCTAACCTCACGAAACACAATTAAACTGATTGTGTTGTCCCGTTGTGTTTGCGGTACCGTTTGAAACAGCTTGGGCTTAACCTGCAACAAGGTCAAACCTCTCCTAACCTAAAAAAACCTGACCTTACCTAACCTAACTTAACTTCACGTAACACAATTAAACTCATTGTGGTGTCCCATCGTGTTTGCGGTACCGTTTCATTCAGATTCGGCTTAACCTAGGTTTAACCTATCCTAACCTAACAAAAGCTGACCACACCTAACCTATCGGAATGAAATTCAACTACACGTGTAGCTATGTAAGCGTACGGTTTTCAGTCTTAAATGTGTGCTATATTGAATAGGTTAACTCCATCTTAACGTACAAATGAATCTAACTTAACAGAACCTAACGAAATTTTGCTTAACGCAACACAACTTAACTTTAGTGTTCCCGTTGTAACACAATAAAATTCATTTCATTGTACTACAGGTGGTTAAAAATTTAGACGCACACTACGCATTTGAAGAAACTTAGAACTACAAGTAGAATTGACCCCATATTAATTAACCTGACAATGTTTGTATCAATTAAAATGTATAACTGGAACTTAAACATTCAAATGATTAGAGTTTCATTCAAAATTCTTTTCTCTCTGCTTTTCTTAGACTTAAGGGATATATTTATACTATCTTTCGTGTTTACATTTTATCTTGCTTTTTATCGTAATTAAATTGATTTATGGACCTACTTCAGTCTATTTTATGCCTGCTATAACGTGTCCTTTTTTCTTCGAAGGAACGATGAAAAGGGTTACGCTTACGTTTAAGACGTTTAAGAACATGGTTGCCAGCGTAATCGGGTAGGTTAGGTCAGGTTTTGTTAGGTTAGGATAGGTTAAACCTCTATGTAGGTTAAGCCGAAGATGAATGAAACGGTACCGCAAACATAACGGGACAACACAATCAGTGTAATTGTGTTGCGTAAGGTTAGGTTAGGTTAGGCTAGGTTAGATTTATTTCTAGGTTGGGCTCGAGTTGACCCATTCGATGTAGCACACATTTGCTACTGGGAAAATATGCTTCTAGAGCTTTACGTGTAGTTCAATAAATTTCTGTTAATTCAGGTTAGGTGAGGTCAGGTTCTGTTGGGCAAAGTTATGTTAAATAAGTTGATATCGGGTAAGGGTTAATCCTTCACAGTTGTCGACTTGTTTTTGAAGTGAAAATTTGCATTACTGGCATTATTTTGAAATTTATTTGCCTCAGTGCATTATTTTTCGTCATTTTTTGAGGTTATGGCTGAACCAAGACGTGATGGCTGATTTTTGATACCGAATTTGAATTCAGCGCCCCAAAATCCATAGGAATACGTGTGTCTTGTTATCAGATCCGCACACTTTTTTATTGTAGCTGTGTAATCAGACAGGATTTTGTTAAATGTTTGTGAAATAGAAAATTATTCGCCAGGGAAGAGGTACTAGGCAGTCTGATAAGTCCCTGAAAAATGAAACACGGATATATTTTGTTGGCCAAAGTCGGTTTTATTATTCAGCATACTCTTTTTAGGTCGATACAGCGAGTCCAACGATTTTCTAACTTTTTGATACCGTCCGAAAAGTACTCGATCGGAAGGTCTCCAAAATACGCCTCAGTTTCAGCTATGAGCTCCTCATTTAAGTAAAAACGCTTACCGGTGAGCCATCTCTTCAGGTTAGGGAACAAGTAATAGTCTCTGGGGGCCAGGTCTGGTGAATACGGTGGCTGAGGAACCAATTCGAAGCCGATATCATGCAATTTTGCTTGTGCAACTAAGCGTGGATGAACAGGCGCATTGTCGTGATGATAAAGCGGTTTTTTTTTCTTCAAATGCGGTCGTTTTTCGGCGATTTCGATTTTCAATCGGTCCAATAATGATGAATAGTATGATCCGGTTATGGTTTTACCTTTTTCAAGATAGTCCACGAATATTATGCCATGTGCATTCCAAAATACGGAGGCCATAAACTTTCCGACCCATTGTTGCGTTCTTGGACGCTTCGGAGCAATTTGGCCCGGTAGAACCCACTGTTTTGCCAGTTTCGTTGACTCAGGAGTGTAGTAGTGGATCCAGGTTTCATCCATGGTTATGAATCGGCGCAAAAACTCGGTCGGCTTACGCGAAAATGATGCCAAATTCTGCTGGGAAATTGTCACACGAATTCGTTTTTGGTCCACTGTGAGCAAACGCGGCACCCATCGCGCAGAGCTTCTTCATACCCAAAACTGAATGCACGATATTGCCCACACGTTCCAATGATATGCCTACAGCATTAGCTACCTCTCTTAATTTCACTTTGGGATCATTCAACATCATATCATGGATTTTTCCGACATTTTCTGGTGTAGTGACCTCTTTTGGGCGCCCAGATCGTTCAGCATCAACTGTGCTCGTACGGCCACAACGAAACTCGGTCAACAACTTATGAATCATTCCAATCGACGGTACAGAGTCTGGGTAATACGAGGGTGGATTGATAAGTTTCCGGCCTGACCAAGAAAAACAACGTTTTTAAGAATTTTTTTTTTTATTTCTCAACATAATCTCCTCCAAGGCTGATACATTTCTCATAGCGGTGTTTTAGTCTAGTAATGCCATCTCTATAGAATGATTCGTCAAGCTCCTCAAAATACCCATTTACAGCTTCGATTACTTCTTCATTGTCCGCAAATCTCTTACCGCCAAGCCATTTTTTGAGGTTAGGAAACAGAAAATAGTCACTCGGGGCTAGGTCTGGAGAGTAGGGAGGGTGCGGCATCAATTCAAACTTCACATCGTTGACTTTAGCCATCGCAACGAATGACTTGTTTTGGTCCACTGTTAGCAAACGCGGCACCCATCTTGCGCAGAGCATTTTCATATGCAAATGTTGGTGCAAAATATTGTGCACACGTTCATATGACATCTTACAGGTCTCAGCTATCTCACGCACTTTTAATCTGCGGTCTTCCAGCA
>NC_046659.1:137635218-137638554 GCF_010883055.1 Belonocnema kinseyi | reverse complement strand
TAGAACGCCACCTCAAGGTAGGCCTAGTGGCGCCATCTCTTGGTCAGGCCGGAAACTTATCAATCCACCCTCGTACTTATCCAGCTTGGCCTTGGTCTCGGAAATCGTTTTCTTGCGAAGATAATAGTGTTTGATCAAAACTCGAAACTCAGATTTTTCCATATTAAAAAAAACTCGGAGATTAGTCGCTTCTCAGTGCTGTAACTTGTAAATGCGTAAACATAAATGGCTGAAGTTTTGACATGCGGCATTTGAAGGATCAAGCTCGACGAAAATGGTTCACATTGGTGAATACTTATGCCATCTCTTAGAATTTTCAGGTACTTATCAGACTGCCTAGTAGGTAGTATGTTTATGGAGTGTCAAATTACTTTTATCAACACTATGCGTATGACAGATATTCGTCGCGTTCGTACCAAAAGCAATAAACCTTCAACTTAAACCATTCTGAAAGTCTTGTATACTATCCTTAATATAAAATCTCTAAACGATATTGTCAATTTCGATTGTCACGATACTCGATTTAATTGCTATATGCGTGCGACACAAGGCGTCAGTGGGTTAGACAGCATTGGAAAATATCGGAAAAATTATCGCGATTGCTCGTTCTTTGATAGCTACACGCGTGCGATAGAGCAAAAATAACTGTGGACAGAGGTATCCGTGAGTTAGACAGTAATCGCACGTTACACGTTTTTCTTGAAGTTAATGATCCCAACGGAGCTGCCTTGATCTACGCTTGCTTGGATTATAGTGACGCATCGTCCAAGCATGCGCAAGTATTTTTGAATCACTGTTGGGAATAATAATCAAATCAAAATTCGAAGTCGATAATACGAATCAACGCTTATCCTTTACCACCACCTTGCAGTCATTCCAAATTCGAATCGAGCTACACTCCAATGCTATCACAGGTCTATGTCTGTGTGAATATAGTAGGAGACAATGTACATGACTGGGTTGCGCACGCAACCCATTTCTTCTCTTCTGAATTTGAAAACTCGAAGGTGCGCGATTGCCGGTCGAACAATTCGGTCGCTCTATTTATATCTCTATCTGCTTTGAAATAAAATCAAGAGATTGGGATTTTAATATTTCCAGATTTCGATGCTGGTGATTCTCATGATTTGAATACTTCGCGCGCCTCTTTATATGCGTATATTTTGAGGTTATATTATTTCAAGTATATAATATAAAGGATATAAATATTAATACTATTATACATAAATATATACACATATTATTGATAATAATATTATAATTATGTTATACGGTAATAGTCTTATTTATATTTTGATCCACATTTGAAAGAAATTAAAGAAATTGGCGATTTTGGAACTCATCTCGTTTGGATAAAAGCTCAATTATGTGGTTGAAAAATCAATTATTTTGTGGAAAATGTAACTATTTTGTAAAAAAGTCCTCTTTTCTATCAAAAGTTCAATTACTTTGTTAAAATTTATGTTTTTTTATTTGAAGGTTCATCTCTTTTGTTGAAAATACATTTTTGAAACTGAAAATTTAAACAATTTATCTATTTGGTTAAAATTTTAACTCTTTGATTGAAAACTCATATTTTTCGCTTAAAAATTCAACTTTTTGTAGATAATTTGTCTTTCTGACTTTCAAATTAAATAATTTTGTGGAAAATTCATGCATTTTGTTTAAAATTTGTCTTCTTTTCTAGATCATTAATTTTTTTTGTCGAAAATTCATCTTATTGGTTGACAATTTAACAACGTTGTTAAAAATTCATTTTTCCTGTTAAAAATTATTTATCTTTTTCTGAAAATGTAACTATTAGAGGATTATTTAAAAATTAATCGTATATATTGGTTAAGTTGAAAAATCGTTTCGAAAATTTATATATTTTGTTAATTAAATTTTTTCCTAACATTAAAAAAAAAGTAAAATAAAAAATTTGCCTTAAAATCGTTCTGATTCTTTTTTATTTTTTAAATCCTTTCAAATACTCACTTAAATTAATTTTGCAAAATAAAAAATCATTTTCAATTTCATTAGCAATCACAACAATTTTTGTTATTCTTTTTAAATTGTCAAAAAGCTTAATTTTTTTTTAATCTGCAAAAATCAATATCCTGTTTCAAATTTTTAAAAATAATTTCCAGTTTTAAATTAATTTTGTATCTTTTTTAAATCAAAATTGTAGTGTGCTAATTAAAAATTTAGAGCATTACTATTTAAACAATTTAAGGCTTTCTATTTCGAACTATTCTGATTAAATTTGTATAGTTTTTAATAGTTGTTTATAATGAATTTTTTTAAATGAGCGGTAAAATATTTTTAATAATTAACGTAACTTTCTTTTTTTACATGAAAAATTTCAAATTGAATGGGTTAAAAACACAAATTTTTTAGACTGAAATAATATCTGAAGTCACAATTGAAATTAATTTTAAAACCTAATATCTATTAATTCTTTAATTTTGAACAGATTCAGAATCATCTTGTAAAATCAATTATTTTTCAATTTTTAATACCTTAAATTCAATTAAAAGAATTTTCTTGAAAAATTCTTGCAATTAAAAAAAAATAATAATCTAAAACAAATGAATTAATCTACTATCAAATAAATAATGTTTTAACTAAAACAATGTACAGGATAAAATTTCAACCAAAAATAGAATTTTTCAATTTCCAGATAAAAAATGTGATAAAAAATTGAATTGAACAAGAGCAAAAATGAATTTTCAACAAAATTGTTAAATTTTAAAGGGAAAAGTTGAATCCTGTAATAATGACATTTTCAGATAAAGATAAATGATTTTCAACAGGAAAAATGAATTTTCAAGAAAGTTGTTAAATTGTCAACCAATAAGATGAATTTTCGACAAAGAAAATTAATGGTCTACAAAAAAAGACACATTTTTAACAAAATACATAAGTTTTCAACAAAATTATTTGATTTTAAAGTCAAAAAGACAAATTATCAACAAAAAGTTAAATTTTTTAGCGAAAAATATGATTTTTCAATCAAAGAGTTAAACTTTTAACCAAGTAGTTAAATTGTTAACATTTTCAGTTTCAAAACTGTATTTTAAACGAAAAAAAATGAACCTTCAAATAAAAAAAACATAAATTTCAACAAAGTAGTTGAACTTTTGATAGAAAAGAGGACTTTTTAAAAAAAAATAGTTACATTTTCAACAAAATAATTAATTTTTCAACCAAATAATTGAGATTTTATCCAAACGAGATGAATTCCAAAAACGCCACTTTCTTTATTTTCTTTCAAATGCGGATCAAGATATAAATAAGACTATTATGATATAACATAATTTTAATATTATCATTGATGATAAGTGTATATATTTA
>NC_046659.1:137599647-137635118 GCF_010883055.1 Belonocnema kinseyi | reverse complement strand
AAATCCTGAGAATCGCGAGCATCGAAATCTGGAAATATTAAAATACCAATCTCTTGATTTTATTTCAAAGCAGATAGAGATATAAATAGAACCGCCGAAGAGTTCCGACCGGCAATCGTGCATCTTCGAGTTTTCAAATTCAGAAGAGGAGAAATGGGTTGCGCGCGCAACCCAGTCATGCACATCGTCTCCTACTATATTCACGCAGGCATATACCTGTGATTACGTTGGAGGGTACCACGTTCAAATCTGGGATCACTGCCACCGTGTCACCCGTACCGCCGCAATACAGGGCCGCTGCTTGTTATTTATGATCGAATTCTTATTTCAATTTAAGCCTCTCTGCTTGTTATTTATGGTCGTATTTCTATTTCAATTTCGATAAGGACATTTTAAAGCCTTTAAAGCATTCAAGCGAGCTATCAGGACCATTAAATATATCTATCTGAGTGCCTGAGGAGTATTTCTCAGAGCTTCTCAGAGCCTTGAGAATCTTTAAGATATACTCTGAGATTTCTATCGGTAGGGTTTGTATATTTTTAATTACAAGTTAATGTTTGAGTTATTATTTTTCATTAATAGAAACAATAACATTAAATAATATTCCTTTGAAGCATGGAATTTGTAATAATTTTTGTTATCAAAGTCCATTGCTGGTGTAAAATGCAATAACAACTTTTTGAGATTTTGAGGTTAGGAATTTATTTTAGAATACAAGAGCGAACTGCTGGTAGCAGAATTAGATACTTTTTGCCACTTTAATGTAAGTAATCCGTATATCTACAAAAATCTATAAAATATTATTTTTTGCTATAAAAAGTTACGAATATGTACTACAAAAACTTTACAAAACTTAAGCTTTCATTCATTTTTCTTAATACGTAAAAAACATTCCGTATTTGAAATACATTGAAAATTAGATACATTTTTTATACAAAAAATTTCTCAAAAATTTCATTTAAATTTGTAAAATTTTTGATGAAAAAACAGAAATTATTTTAATCAGGATTAAAATAAGAAATAGCTTTTTATGTATTTATCCTACGTCTCTTTGATAAATTTTTTAACTGCGAGCAGTTCGCTCTTGAATTGCAAAATGTAATATTAACCTCAAAATCTTAATAAGTTGCTACCGCATTTTATATCAGCAATGAAATTTTATAACAAATTCCATACTTCACAGTAATAATAATAATTAATGTTAATAATTATATTAAATGTAAATAATAACGATAACATTAACTTATAACTAAAAATACGCCAATGTTAAAATAACGTTACTAAATATCACATTAACTTTACTCCATTTCAGAAAAGTACCATTAAAATCCTTGCACTTTACGTTCAGCACAAAACAGCTGTATAAAATATATAGGCTTCCAATGAATTCTCAATCAAAAAGATGAATTTTCAAGAGAGAAGTTTTATATTTCTAACGAAAAACACCAATTTTGTACAAAATACGAAATTTTTCTAATAAATAATTCAATTTTTAACTAAAAAAGATCAATAAAAAATATCAAATTTTAAACAAAAATAAAATAATTCAGTTTTTAATTTATAAAAGTTTATATTCAATGAAAAAAATGAAATTTCCTACCGATTATTTCAAATTTTAATTAAAATAGATGGACACCGAATTGTAAAAGTTTTTAAAAAAAGATGAATTTTTAATCACAATGATTAATTTTCTATTAACGTTTTTTTAATACAAATAATCGAATTTTCAACTAAATTAATTGTCAGTCCAAGAACATTATTAAAAATAGTATTTAAAATAGAATAGAATTAAAGTCAGGCAGGTTCTACACATTATTTAGCGGAGTCTCTCAGCGATTAAAATTGATTTATAGTAAATTATGTAAGACGTTTTTTTCCAATCTAAGTAAAAAAATAGAATTTGGACATCTATGTTAAGAATAATAAAAAAAAAACTAATTTTTCACCCATAAAATAATTTTTAACTCAAAAGATGAAGTTAAAAAAAAAATTATACAAAAATAGAATAATACAGTTTTAAGTTTATAAAAGTTAATATTCCATAAAAAAAATGAAATTTTCCACAGATTTTAAATTTTTAATTAAAACAGATGAACTTGACACCGAATAGTATCAGTTTTGACAAAAAAGATGAATTCTCTATCACAAAGATTAATTTTCCATAAATTTTTTTTAAAACAAATTATAGAATTTTCAACTCAATTAATTTTCAATGCAAGAACAGTATTATAAAGAGTATTTAAAATAAAATAGAATTCACTTAAAATCAGGCAGGTTCTAAACATTATTTAGCAGAATCTCTCAGCGATTAAAATTGTTTTATAGTAAATTATTCGAGACGTTTTTTTCTGATCTGAGACAAAAAAAATTGAATTTGGACATATATCTTAAGAATAATGAAAAACAGATTAACTTTTTACCCATGACATTAATTCTCTACAAAAAAGTATTAGTTTTTAACCAACAATAACATGATGAAACTTTCCATTAAAGATATTAATTTTTAAAAAACATACAAAAATCAAGAAAATAGTTGAGTCCTCGATTAACAAGATAAGATTCTAAAAAAAAAATAATTTTATACCAACCAGACGAATTTTCAAATGAACAAATTAATTTTTTAAAAAGAATATAATTTTTCATCCTGAAATTGTACAGTTGAATTTGTAATCAATTTTTAACAAAATATTTGAACCCTAATCAAAAAGATCATTTTTCAAACAAATAGTGGAGTTTTCAACTAAAAAAATAAATTTTTCAATAAAAATATAAATATACAAAATCAGAATTAGGATAATTCCTTTTTAATTAAAAGAATTAATATTTAACAACAAACAATGGAATTTCAATAAATTATTTAAAATTTCACTAAAATAGATGCATTTGATGATACTGATAGTTTTGCTTTTAAAAAGAAACGTTTTCTCTCTTTTGACTTTTTTCATATCTTGCGTTTTTTGGCTTAATATTTTGATTTTCGCCGATTTAAAAAATGTTGAAAATGCTATAACTCTGAGAATTTTCTTTGTATCAAAAAAATTCATTAGGATAAATTGTTTGTTCTTTTCAATACTATAAATATCCGTATATAGAATTTTCAATTCAGAAAAAAGTGGACGCAAAAACCTTCAAAATGCGCTCACTTTTTGAATTTTTATCAGAAATGGCTGGTTAACGAACTCATCCTTTATTTTAGGACCTTAAAAGAGTGTACCAAAGATGGATTTGATCCGTTCATTTTTTCGAGAGTTATAATGTTTACGGTAGGACGGCCGGACGGACAGACAGATAGTCAAACGCCATCGTAAAGACCTGATTTTCGGATTCAAGGCTTCTCGAAAAGTGGAGATCTGTTGAAAAACTGTTAAGTCAAATTTCCGACAAATATAATACTTTCTCAATCATAAATGATGATAATGTGAAAAGACCATGTTTGAAACAAATAACTGAATTATCAACACAAAAATATCAATTTGTAATTCAAAATTTAAATGTTTCACCGAAAGTAGGATAGTTCAATTTTTAGTTAAAGAATTTTAATTAACTAAAGGGAACGTGTAACTTAATAGTTTTGTTCTTGATGAAAAAGATCAATTTTCAACCAAAATGACTAATTTCCTACCAAAAACTCGAATTTTCATTGAAATATGTGCATTTTCAAAATAATGGTTAAATTTTCAACTAAAAAAGATCAATTTTCAATTAAAAATATCAATTCTCTAGCAAAAATGATATAATCCAATTTTATTTTACATAAATTAATTTTTGACTAGGTATGAAGAAATTTTCAAAAAAATAATTGAATCCTCAATGAAGAAGATGAATTTTGACGACGTTGCAGTTTGCCACAGATATGGATTTCAAAGTTTTGTAATTAATTAAAAAAAACTAAGAGTCACATCAAAAAAGTAAAAACACCTCTGGATTCAGCTCGGAAATATCTCGATGTGCATTTTTTGTTTGTTTAAACAATTTTTTAAACAATTACGCGATTTGTTATCTTTCTGCAATTGTTATAAACAAAGTATGCATCGGATGAAAAAACCAAGTACACCAATGCATTCCTCTCGAAAAAATCTAGATGTGCATTTTTTGTTTTTTTGTTAAACAAATTTTTAAACGATTACGCTACTTGTTATCTTTTTGCAATTTTTATAAACAAAGTATGCATCGAATCGAAAAACCAAGTGCATAAATGATGTATTTACTTTTTTGATGCGACTCTTAGTCTTTTTAAAATTAATAATACCACTTTAAAATCCATATCTGTGGACACGGAGCAACAGAGCGCTGAACAACAAATGCTCTAATTTAAAAAAAAATGGGTTTACGAGAAACAAAAAAAAATATACATCTAGATTTTTTCGAGAGGAATGCATTGATGCACTTGGTTTTTCGATCCAATGCATACTTTGTTTATAATAATTGCAGAAAGATAACAAATGACGTAATTGTTTAAAAAATTGTTTCAACAAAAAAGAAACAAAAATGCACATCGAGATTATTCCGAGACGAATCCAGAGGTGTTTTTACTTTTTTGATGTGACTCTTAGTTTTTTAAAAATTAATTGCACCACTTTGAAATCTATATCTGTGGGCACGGAACAACAGAGCGCTGAACAACAAATGCTCTAATTGTTTAGAAAATGGGTTCACAGAAAACAAAAAAAATACACATCTAGATTTTTTCGAGAGGAATGCATTGGTGTACTTGGTTTTTCGATCTGATACATACTTTGTTTATAACAATTGCAGAAAGATAACAAATGGCGTAATTGTTTAAAAAAATTTTTTGAACCAAAAAAACAAAAAATACGCTTCGAGATATTTCCAACACTAATCCAGATGTGTTTTTACTTTTTTGATGCGACTCTTACTTTGTTTAAATTCATTACACAACTTTGAAATCCGTACCTGTGGCAAAAAAGTCAATTTTTTTACATATCATTTTTTTTATCAAAAATGGTATAATCGTCTTTTTTCTTAAGTAAATAAATTTTTAACTATAAAAGGAATTTTTAACAAAATAATAGAATTCTCGAAAGAAAGATGAAATTTTAATTAAGAAGTTCATTTTCCTACAAAAAATGACGAATTTTCAAAAAAATTCTGAATTTTTAAATAATGTATCAAAACAGATAAATGTTTTCAAATAGTTCAATCTTCAAGGAAAAAAGATCGATTTTAAACCAAAATGATTAATTTTATACCAAAAAAGAAAATTTAAAAAAATTAAATTATTAAGTAAAGATGGTCAATTTTCAATTTAAAATATCAATTTTGTACCAAAAATATTTAAATCGAAATTTCTTTTAAAGAAATTTGTTTTTGACAAACAGAAAAAGAATTTTTTTAGTAACTGAATCCTTAAAGCAAAATATTAATTTTCAATCAAGAATATTACTTTTCTACAAAAAATTTCGAACTATCTGCAAAATCTAGTTTCTGCAAAAACAGATTGTAATTAAAAATATCAATAAATTTTTAACCAAAAATGGAAAGTTAAATTTTTACTTCAATAAATTAATTTTGAACAAAATTGGTCAGAAAAATAATTGGATCCTAAATCAGGAAGATGAATGTTCAAACAAGATGATTAATTTTCTACTGAAAAAGACGAATTTTAAACAAAATCCCTAAATGTTTCAACAATTAGTTAGATTTCCAACTAAAAAATATAACACTTTAATTAAAAAATTAATTTTCTACCAAAAATTTCATATTTGAATTAAAAAAAAAAAAGAACTTTCAAAAAAATACTAAATTTTTTAACCAAAGGGATGAATTTTTAACTAAAATTATGAATTTTTTAACCAGAAAGAAGGATTTTCAACGAATAAGAATTCTCAGTTAGGAAATAACAAAATTTGTCCCAATTCTTAAACTTTTGACTATTTTTCTGTAAAACAGTTATAACACCTTTACGCACTATCTACCACCATAATATTAATTATTAGTTCAATTGTAAGAAAATATTTAGGTTTTTCATAAACTTTAATTTGTAAAGTCCAGGGGAAAGTGAGAGAATTAACTAAGCCCGAGATTCGACAATTGGCAGAAATTTGCGTTCAATAATTTAATTTTTTTCCGACTCTGTAAGGATTAGTCTACACTTGTAATCAAAATTCGTACAGTAATAATATATCGCGCTTTTCCTTACAAAGTAGTGTAATGATTTTGTATTAGTCGCGATAATGAAACAGTTATTACTAAAATTTGTAGGACATTGAACTATAATAAATGCTATTCATCAATATTAGTTGCAAATTAATTTTTAATAAAAAAAGGTCATTTGGAATAAAAAACTTCAATTTCATTTTCTACCAAATAATATAAAATTGGTTGAAATTCTATTATAAAAGATTAATTGCAGTTTCAGATACAGAACTTATCCCTTGGTATCTTTTATTATTTTATACTAAGATTTTGTAACATTCATTAAATATGTATATCATAGAAAAGATAGGCTTTTCATTTAATCTTTTTTATATAAAGATAAATAGGCGCGCGCAAAACTACTAATACACTTGAAATCACACTTATTGGAAACGGTCGCTTTTATACAGCGATTTTTAATTTTTATATCCTTGCCTTTATTCACAAACTTTTAATTGTTCAATCATTATTTATTTATATTTGTTCCGCGTTCACATCGGCGGCCGTATTTTTTTTAAGTTCGGTTGGCACGCCAAGCTCGGGAAGTTTTGAACTATACGAAAGTGTGATTTTGCACATGTGTGTGTGTGTGTGTGTGTGTGTGTGTGTGTGTGTGTGTGTGTGTGTGTGTGTGTGTGTGTGTGTGTGTGTGTGTGTGTGTGTGTGTGTGTGTGTGTGTGTGTGTGTGTGTGTGTGTGTGTGTGTGTGCGTACTTCTGGCAACAGAAAAGTGTTAATTTTCAGTTCCACTAGTTTGGTTTCCTAATGTTTATTCTTCATGGTCCACTGAGTCACGCACGGCTGCTTTCAGCCAGCGCCAACCAACAGTGTGTCAAAGAGCACCTTTTTGGACAAAAATCGACCGACATTGCAATTGTTAACGAATTTTGATATGTTTTCAGAAATGTGTGTAACAAATGATTACAGGTATTTTATTTTGGCTGAACGGAAATTTTGCTTTTTAAGAAGAAAGTAAGAGAATTTTTTCTTGCTAAATTTTTCCGTGATACTATTTCTTCTAAGACATTTAATATCATTTAATAAAGGTCATAAATCAATGTAATAACTAACTTAAAATAGTTTTTAGTTGTTAAGAGTTACAACAAAAATTATTAATAATGTTATAAACATGTTAGTTAACAAAAGTCATTTTTTCGTGATTTGCTATGGTTAGCTGATTTGCACCCGTAGCTTCTTTATAAAATATCACAGATAATAATTTGCGTGAAGAATAAAATAACAATAGGTCATTGTTGCCAATTATGTAAACAATTTTCACAAACAAATGCACATTTTGTACATTTTTTATGAAAAGGCTAGAGTTCTTTTTTTAGAATCAACCAACAAATTTTTGACAAAGACTCCTTGCTATCATAGTTTACGTATTGACCAAAAAATGTTAATTTTCTAAGCTGATTTTTTGCGTAATCAACTCAAAATTTCTTGCCAAAGGCACTTTGGTGTCATATATTTCATGTTGACCAAAAAGTGTTAATTATTTGAAACATTTTTATAAACAAATGATCATTGTGACTATAGTTTCATTAATAAGCTTGAGTTTGTTGCGAAATTAATGATAAATTTGTTGCAAAAAACTCTTTGCTATCATATTTGAATTGTTTTTCTGAATCAGTGAAAATGTTTTGCAAACATCTTTTACGTAAATAATCTCACCATTTTCCAGGCCACAGGATATGTTTATATGTTTATAAAATTTGTTAAGAAAATCAACATCTTTTGTTCCCTATGAAAAATATGAGAGCAAATTGTCTTCTGCAAAACATTTCAAGTTGATTTCGGAAAATATATCAATCCTATTAATGAAAAAATTATCAGAACGTTCATTTGTTTATAAGATTTTTCTAAATGGTTAACACTTTTTGTTACCTATGTAAAATATAACACAATGGTGTATTCGGCAAGTCCTTTCAAGTTTATTCCGCAAAAAAATCTATCCTATTTAAGAAAAAATGGTTAAAATGGAAATTTGTTCATCAAAATTGTTAAAAAACTGGCAATGCAAAACTATTTTAAAAAAGATATGGGCCAAAATTAACTAATCATTGTGAATCGAACAGGAGAAGAAAAGGAATAATTTTTGAATTTTAAAAAGAAACTAAAAGTGTTGCTGAGTTGTGCTTGGCGAGCACCACTATTTACACCATTTTCACTCATATCTATTTTTTAAATCGACTGATGCTTCAGTTTAGATTTGTTGAGCATTTAATCATGAGATTGATATTCAAGCCTTTAAAAATTACCAATCTTCTTTTATTTTGACAGAATTGGATGCTTCTGGTAATGAGGAAGGAAGTTCTTCGAGGCCGCATGGGCGTGGCTTACCGCTAAATAGTCATACTCGCCAAACCTCGGCGCTTCCTGCGCGCGACGCAGATAAAGTTTTTACATATGGGGGGTTCAAATGTTCAGTGTGGCTAGATTCCACTGGAGAATTAGCGGAGACATCCGAATGTCCTTGTTGTTATATTCCTACAGGTTCATTCCGTCTACATAACAATTTTTTAGCCCGCATTACTTTTATAGAAGGCATAAAAATGACTTTATTCATAAAAAAATGAAGCAGTAATGTTAGGACTTCGGGCACCGAAACGTAAACGTAAGATAATGTCTGATAAGGTTTATGGAACAGAATACCGATGGATAGTATCGGATTACTAAGCGGGCGCCTCACTAATTATTAGCCTTGTCATTAAGAGGTGAAAGTGCTGTTTAGAATATAGATAAAAATTTCTGTAAGACCCTGTTGGAAACCCTTTGAAATTATGCAATAACGAAGGCCTAGTTAAAATAAATTAATCTTGTGGATATTGAGTTATTGCGTGAAAAAGAAAAATTGGGATTTTGACACTAGCGGGCTTTATCAAAATTTTCAACATTGCTTCTGCTTTGTCTTAATCAGATAATAGCACTTGATCGCTATGTCTGAGCGGCGGTATATTTCTTTTATTCAGGCCTTATGAACACTTAGTCAGCTTTCATAAGGATTTTTCGCAGACAGCTTTTCTACAGGTCAAACGTGTATGAGAACATGTTACTTTAATTTGATCGTTATTAATATTGCAGCAATTTCAGCTGACATGATTGACATGAAAATCTGCAGCGATCATGATCTTACTACTCAGGTTGAGAATGCAATTTGATACAATTGTTCGAATGTGCCTTATTTATGAGCAGTACATAGTTACTAATATTATTCGTCTTTCTAGCTTAATTCTATGCGTTTTAAATGTCTGTCTTCCCTACAGAATTTATATCCAGGTAATCATACTTAGTTTTATTTTTAAAGCATTCTTAACTGAAGGTAAATATGTTTACGAGTGTACTATTACTCCAATTTAGTAGTTTTAAGTTCCTTTATTAACAAGGACTTTTCATCTGTTTCCATCAGTAGCTCGCTAATTGCTTGTAGTCTTTGGAAAATATTCTGGCACGAATACAATTTTTCTTTAAGTTTAATTAATAGTTGAAAGATTTCACCTATATCACATTGTTAATTGATTTAATGGAAGGCGCCTTGAAGATTCTGTATGTCAGATATTAAATTGTCTTTGTGTTTAGTTGTGCTTAGATGATGCCGTATTAGCATTGTCTTGACAATTTTACATGCCGACAGTGTCTCGTTTGTACGAATTGTTGTAAGTAAAGTTGATCTTGCTAGGTAATATTGACCTCTACTTCCTAGCATAGGTGGAAAGTTAAATAATTCATTTCCATTGTTGCAGATTGATGAATAAGGATAATTTTTTAATTACGGACTTCTTTTCATCCTTAGTAGTTCCAATTTTTCAGATACTCTTCATAAGTTTTCCATCCGCTGTAGTTTGCAAGGTATTTACCTCGGCAATTGACACGTTGCGGTTCTTACTCATTGGGTTTTAGGTAGTCTGTCGTAAGTTACAATAACAGACACTAAGCACATCGAGGTTTTTGATGTCAATATTAATGTAACATATTATCCTGATCTTATTGACATCCTAAAGCTTAGCGTCTTTATAGAGGGTTGCAATGTAGATGAGCGATTTAAAAGTGGGATCGTGCTCTGCATTCTTTGATATTGCGGCTCTGGTTTTCAGTATGAGTGCTTTCGTTGTTTATGGAGCCTGTCGCTCCAGGTCGTTTTGTATATCACTCTCTGTCAGATATTCCAGTCCATGAATAACGAACTTCTGCGGTTTTTAATATTTTATGAACTTTGTTTCATAATGTACACTTCTCATAGCAAACACTGTTTTTAATTTTTTCATGATCTTCTTGTTGTCAGCTTTCTATAATAATCACTAGCGTTTTCTTCCTCTTTTTATTTTTCTCATCTTGGGGTAAAGGCGTATCTTGAAGTTCCTTCATGCCAGTTTCAATTTCTTTATTTTCCTGTTTTATTGGACTAACTTCTTCTGAGACTTAAAATGTCTTGTTAGGTCTTATACGTGTGCCTTTGATTTTTGGCTTCCTATCGTAGGGCATGAATTTTTCAGTGGTAGTGTTGACTCAGGCTCTCACCTTGAGTTTATTTTTGGCCGCCATTTTACTATTGATCCTTGTATCTTAGCTACTTTGCGATTTATTATTTACTCTTATCAATAGACGCACACCAAACACCTTTGTATCGAAAACATTAAAGACAGGCATGCGCCAAACGCCTCCGTCTGTCTTCATGATTTATTTAGAACAAGATGACCGTATAAGGACCATCTACAGAAAGACGCGAAAATCTTCAAGTAAATAATATTTGATCGAGCGCGATCCGGGATAAATCCGGTCGCGCGCTGGTAGTGGGGATGTAGATACGGGATACAGCTGTTGTAAGGCTATTGTGAGAGCGTCCAAACGGAGCCCGCGCAGTCGTAATAACATTACTGGGGTCTGACGGTGACTATGATTTCGGTCGCTCACGGAAACGGAAATTGGCCTCCTAGCTTACCAGCCTCATGCGCTATGTCAGCACTATCGGATTAGTGGTCCCACTGTCTCTCACTGAAAGCGTGAGGGCGCCAGTGTTGGAACTTGGAGAAACAACGAATGTTGGATTCCAGGCTTCCAACTCGGAGTAACTCGGAGTAACTCTTAATTCCGACCGGCGTTGGCACCTATCCTTATATTACTTATGACCGCATCATGACCGCAGCGCATTGATCTTTCACTCTGACGAACTGGACTCTCAGCGTCCAAGTAGTGGGCAAACCACACTACCAGTCACGCAAAAGCGTACACCGCTGACTCGCCTAGAGCGCCATTAGCCAATTTCTGCTAAGTTAGCAAACCAAGCGCCATAAGCAACTAGAGCCACTAGCCTCGGGAAGTTAGGAGGCCAATTTCTCTCTCCGTGCTGGCTCACTTGGTTTGCTATTCTGAGCAGAGTGGGGATCCCTTATCGCGTTGAGTGCTGCCTGATCGTGCTTTCCGCGCATTTTGGTCTATTTCATTCTGATAAAGCAAGTGAAATTATTGAAACTATCTCATAATCAAACTGTATTTTAGAATCGAAATTTTATTTTTATATTTCTCGCGTGATAATTTCATAGCCACAAGTCCAAATTATTTCAAAGAGCGATCATGACTAACAGATTTTAATGAGGTTTCAAAAGGGTTAAAAAACTAAAAATATATATATTTTACCTGCTTGGTGGAGCAATACTATCAGTCGATAGTGTACGTGGAAGTTGATATAAAAATTTCCTTAGTATTTAATTTCTAATTAAAAATTTTTTTATTAAATTTTTTACGTATTAGATGCTCGTCCTTAAAAAATTTCCGATATTAAAATAATACTTAAAATACTAAATGAATTATAAATGACATATTTTATGCATCACTAATTTTGCAAATGAAAATTTTCTACTTTTTCTCATCTTCAGTTTTTGAAAAGAGTATTGGCAATTTGAGACCAAAATCCTTGAAAAAATTAGATTAACTTCAAAAAATATTTAAAGATATTTAAAAGATTCTAAACCAATTTTACACTTAAAATTATTTTTAAAAATTATAAACAAGCTGCAGATTTTTGATGCTTTAAAACGAGAGATCGCAAAACTTTCCTCGGGAAATTTAGAACAATTTTTTTATTTGAAAAATTAATTGTAAATAATTCAAGCATTTTACAGATTGGATCCGCATAATCTTTTAATTCTTAAGCGTTTCAAGGCTAGTGAAAAGTGATATCATATTTATAATATGAGTATTGCGGCGCTACAATTAGCAACTATTATATTCATTATTCCTTCTTCCGATAATAGTTTATTCTTTCGCGAAAAGTCATTTTACATATGCTTTCTTAAAAATTTTTGAACTTTAACTTATTAGTTAAATCTTCTAATATTTTTATGCTTGTAAAAACTCTTTATTCAATATGAGGGATTCTTAAGAGTGATTTTCTTAAACTGTAAACTCTTAATTAATTTCAAATTGAGATTGTGTTTTTAGTGCTTAAAATTACAATTTATCATCATTAAATTTTGATATATTTTTTTTCTAATTTATACATATTTCTTTTCTCTTCAAGCTCGTCGATGTTCTAAAGAACCTAATGAATCAACATGGTACATCTATTATGCCAAAGAAATTTTTATGGTGCATATAAATATTGCTAGGGTATACTTAGAAGGAATTAACCTCATACCTAGAAATTTACATACAGAAGAAAAATATTGTAAAAATTTTTTATCAACAAAGGTTAATATTGGTGGCGTACATTTTTTTGTGTACTTAGAAACACTTAGTTTAAGAATTTTGGGAGCTGAAATTGATCGAAATCATCATCCTATTCCGCCGCTTGAAGGGACTGTATAAAAAAACAAACAAAAAATGTATCAAAATACTGTAATATTTTCGTGGTGTATATACCTGAATAAAATAAAAATAAACTGGAAAGTACTTATATTAATGTACTTAGCTCTTTTATTATTTGTTTTTTTGGAAGAAAGAGGTATTGAAAATGTACTTATTTGAGTAAAAAAATATTTAAAAATAGTAGAGAACGTAGGTTTCACTGGTTTTTTGGCCATTCAAGCAATTTTTTTAAAATAATCAAAGTTTGCAATAATAAGTCTGGAATCACCTGTATCTGTACGAGGTTTCTATAATTTTTAACGATATTTGGAGACTCAATTTTTAAAGGCTATTCAATTAGCTAAAAAAATAGAAACTTTTTTATTAATTGTTATTCATTGAAAAATAATTTTCATCCGTTGTATAAAAAAATATGCTTGTCCCTCGGCGTGTAAACATCTTGTTAGCTGACATGACAGGACGAAATACCTAATTGGGTCTGTAATTACTTTTTGTTACTTTTTGTTTTTCGCAATTCTAACTACGAAAATTCTATGATTTTCTTAATAATACTTTCTACAACTGTAAGAAAATTATTTATCCGAAAAATAAACTTTTCATTAATTTTTTGTAAATTTTTTTTCGGAAGGGTTCAATTTCATATTATTGAGCAATCGCAAACAATAAGCAATGTCACGCCTAACGATGTGACGTCGATAGAAAATCACACAAAAAGTTGTCCCAAAGTTTCAAATAAAAATGAATTGACGAATCCTTTGTCAAATCATTTTCCGTCGCTGTGACGTAAGTTTTTATCTTTGACTTAGTTTCTTCAAAAAAATCAAAGTTATTACGAGTTACGTCAATGAATTCTCAAAAAAATTCGCAAGGTTTTCTCGAATTTTTTGTTCTTTGATTGGCGAAGAAAATTCTTAACGTTTACGCTCAAAACTTAGAGAATGAGGGGTAACATATTTCTTCTTCAATCCCACGACCTCATATTTTCGTGCATATTCAGTGCACATTGCACTAGAATTTAAATAATAATGATAAAAATTCTGCTTTTTGAGTCGGACTTTCAAATCTTTAAGCGTCTTTAACAAGTCTTTTGCAAATGCAAATGATAGTTTTAATAATATAATCCAAGGACGCCAAAGTGCACTGTTTGTGGAGAATTAACCACACATTAAAACTAATAAAAATTTGTATTCGTGAATGTTTCTTATTTAAAATGAAAATTTTATTTCATTAAAATTTCTTTCGGAATAAAATGTAATATTCCAAAAACAATATCTGTGATTTTTTTGTATACAAGCTACATTAATTTTGCTGACAATAATATTCAAATGAGATATGAAACAAGAAGTTACTCTGTCAATAGAAGGACAGCATACGAGGTCTATTAAATCATTTCTTAACTTTCAACAGTTTATTCCAGCTTCAAAAATTTCGTAACGCTTCTTTCACATTGCCCAGAGGTATGAAGAATTTCCATGATTCTGCAGGTTCTTTGGTTAAGACGAACAGATAGTGCTTAGTAAATATAGCTGTGAATATGTTCAATCTTTCTCATTCAGCATTTACGAAATCCATCCTCAAACATGAAGATCCACATGAGCACGCTGTTTCTTACAATCGTTGTGTATCTGCTGTTTAGTGGTAAGTGTCCTCATTATAAAATAAATCTTCATCCTAATATAAAATATTACGTACTTAAACAATTAAAGGTTTTACAACGTAAAGTTGACATTCAAAATACGAAATTATAGAACCGTCTTAAAGTAACATATGTTAGAATTAAAGCGAGTATTTATAAACATTGTCACACTGCCAGGTAAGAAGGGTTCGCCCTATGATATTTTATATCAAAAATATAAACTGCAATACAAATTTTTTGAAAT
The DNA here is from genome assembly GCF_010883055.1 of Belonocnema kinseyi. Lineage (NCBI taxonomy): Eukaryota > Metazoa > Arthropoda > Insecta > Hymenoptera > Cynipidae > Belonocnema > Belonocnema kinseyi. The sequence continues at coordinate 137,620,279 of NC_046659.1, read as the reverse complement.
GCTGGAAAAAAATCAAAATTAGTGGCTACATTTTAAAAGTAAAGTATCTAGAAACAGACTTCGCACTTTATTTTTAGGAAGCCTCCAATTGCCTCTCCCCCTTTTTTTTGCTTGAATGCGAACTGAATGAATAGAACCCAATACAAAAATCCTACTATGATTTTTTTAAAGCAGCGACATGCATCACCCAACTGTTCTAATTTTCTTCTTTAAGGGCATGTTCTACGGTTACTACGAGGTCTGTTAAAAAAATACGCGGACTGTTTGAATTTCGCGGCTCGAGTTGGTTTAAGGAGAATCCGCTTGGTGTCGCTAAGTTCACACAGATCAGCTGTTTAAAACGCGGTATTCCAGTCACATCTTCATTTGTTGATAAGCTACACGGTTTTAAGTAAAGAGTGTTTTTTTTTTGGTTTGCCATGCTCAACACGGCCTACGGTGATGTTGTCATGAAGCTTACTGCATGTTTCAAGTGGCATGAACGTTTTAAGGATGGCTGACAGTCGATTGACAATGATGAGCGTCCTGGGCGTCCCACACGTTGACAAAATCAACACTCTGGTGCGTGGAAATCCACTTCTGACCATAAAGAAGCTTGCCGAAGAGTTGGATCTTGATACGAGATTTTGACCGAAAAATTGAAGATGCACCGCGTCACTGCGAAATTTGTGCCACGCTCCAGTTCATTCAGCACTCAGAACTCGTGAGTTTTTGGCCAAACACTCGATTACTGTTCTTTTCCACCTCCCATACTGACCTGAGCTTGCTCCTTGTGACTCTTTCTTGTTCCCAAAACTAAAAAAGACCCCTCAAAGGAAGAAGATGTGAGATGATTTCGGAGATTACGGCAAATGCGACGAAGGAGCTGAAAGCCATCACAAAAGAAGCGTACTAGGACTGTTTCAACAAGTGGAAACACCGTTGGGATAAGTTTGTGCATTGGGGAGGAGAGTATTTTTAAGGAGACCCAGGCGTGTAACTTCCAAATAAATTACTTTTTTTATGACCTCAATCCGCGTATTTTTGAACAGACCTTGTATGTGACCAAAACAGTCCATGGATATAAAATGTTTTGTTGCGTTTACCATGTCCTAAGGCAATGATATATCGATCTCAAAGTTTTAAATGTAGGAAATGAGACAATAAATTGCGTTTGTGTATTTAGTTGGAGTAATAATATTAAAAAATTTTTATCCGAGTAAAAAGTAAATGTCTAAAATTGATTTAATTTTTTTTTCTGGTGCTCGCTATGTCTACACGGATTGAGATATATTGTTTAGAATTAAAAAAATTAAATGAAAAGCGGTAATAGACGTTTACATACATTAATATGTTTATAATGACGTTAAAAGTTTATTTATAAATTGATAACATAGGATATTACCACTCGAGTTGTAGCACTTCACATGTAGAATTCTGAGCTGGTTATATTACTTTAAGAACGGTAACTTTTTCGACGTTCAAAACTTCAAACGCGTTTTTCTCGAAATTACTTTTTTAAAAGTCCGTGCCAAGCTGTCATTCAAAAACTTCTGCACACATTCTTTTGAAATTTGGCATGCACTTTTTACATAAAAAACACCTCCCCCCAACGATTTTCGAATTTTTTTATGGAAACAAAAATGTACACAGCTACAAAATAGCGGAATTTTTCTTCAAAAATCGTATTTTTGCTCAAAATTACCAATAATGAAAATTTTGTTTCCTGTTCACGAAAGCTAAATTCAATGATGCGTCGCTTTTATGCTTTAAAATATAGAAAATATAGACCACGTGATCTCCCCTTTGTCGACGTTGAAATTTTCTTTCTTTCTTCACTATGAATTGCTAAAAATGCTCCAAAAATAGTGACAGGTTACAAGTGCACAGATTAGAATTGCCCAAAAATGCTTGACAAAATTTTTTTGCATGCTAGAAGGCAACGGCCCCCCACCCTCCCATTTTATTACAAACTGGAAAAAAGAAATTCCGAAATTTTTTATTTTTTTATTTTAACAGGTGCCGGTTTGGACTTGAAGTTTCCCATGTAAAATGCATGGGGGAAAAATCACTATCTTGAGTTTTTAGAATAATTTTCTAGGGTTTAAAAAAATGTGACGGGAAAATATGGGGGCGTGTGAAGAATCATCCAACAAAGAATTTCGTCTATCAGACATATGGGTTTGGCACCCCTGACACACCCCCACGACTACCTGAAAACTACCCTTAAAACCAAAAATGTCAATTTTTCATGTAAACGACCATTTGACTACTGTATTCTCGTATTTTTTACGTAAAATTATTAATATTGATCTATTAGATATAATTATTATCATTGGTTAATTAATTTTCAATTATCTAAACAATTGGAATTTGTTTAAATAATTGTTTTTCTCGAAAACTCCTTTTTTCCACATAAAAATTATTACTATTAGTCTAGTAGAATACTTATTGAAATTGGTTAATTAATGTTTTATTATTTAAACAAATGGGATTGGTGTAAACAATTCTTAAAAACTATTATTATTGGTCTAGCATAAAATTTATTGAGATTAGTTCATTAATTTCCAATCGTTTAAACAAATAGAATTGCTATAAATAATTTTTTTATTAAAAATTATTAATATTATTTCAGTAGAATATTTATCAACATTGTTTGATTAATTTTATTAGAAAAAATATGTTTTAATAAAAATTATTACTTAAATATTACTGATAAATTAATTATTAATTAGTTATTAACTATTAGTGACAAATATTTCACTAGACCAACAGTAATCATTTTTATTTTTAAAAAATCGAATTGAAATTATTTAAACAAACTTCTTTCCCTTAAATAATTGAAAATGAATGACCTAATGTGAATGAAAATTCTTCTAGACAAATAGTAATCATTTTTAGGGAAAAAAAGAATGAAAAAAATGTAAAAAAATTCCATTTGTTTAAACAATTGAAAATTAATGAACGAACGTCATTAAATATTTCACTAGACTAAGAGTAATAATTTTAGGGGAAAAAATAAATTTTATAAGAAAAATATTTAAACAAATTGCATTTGTCTAAATAATTAAAAATTAATTAACACAAAACATTTAATAACCGAGAACTAGTTTCGTCACGCGGTCATCGTAGAATATTTGCTTAAGAAAAGAACAATTTTTTGGTATTTAGCAGATATTTAAAATTTTTAAAAACTAAAACATAGTTTTAAACTTGAAAAGATTTTAAAAAATTATCAAAACAAAATATAGATTTTTGAACATTCAAAAATGAAAGTTTAAAGTTTTTTTTAAGGTTTTTAAGTTATTCTTTTCAATTTTACAGGATTTAATATAAGTGCCAGGAAAAATTTAAATCATTAAACAAATGTTTCGAATTTTTTTTCAAATTAAGATTCTTTGAAAATTTTGGTATGATTTTTTATTTAAATAATAATTCTAAGGGAACATTTAAATTATAGTTGAGAAGAATTTTCGATGTATGAGTAACAATTAAACAATTATTAATTTTTAAAGACCTGAACTTAAAGTTATTTTGCTTCTAATTTAAAAAGTTTTATTACAAAAAAATAGAGTTGAAGATGATAGCGTGGAACTATATATTTTTTAAGTCTTTGAATTGTACAACTTATAAAAGTTTAACAATCATTTATTCATCGCGCGTTAAAATTCCAAAAAATTTTTACTTTAATTTTAAAAGTTTCAAATTCTGAATAGTTTTACTCTAAGTATTTCAATTTGCAGTTCCGTTTTTATAATATCAAATGAAAGAAATTGTAGCTTCAAGATTTCGAAACCTTTTTTGTAAAACAGCCAAACCCCGCGAAGTGACCCGGGATTTTTTTCTTTGAATAACACGGCCACCCTCAATTAATAATAAAAATATTGTATTATTAATTTGTTAATTTTAATTATTTAAACTTTTAAATTTCTAAAATTATCTAATAGAAGTAAAAAATAATTGATGATCGAACATAAAGTTTTTAATCTCAGAATGCTGATCTAATTATTGAATTTCACCACCATTTAGCTGCTAGTTTCCGTGGCAATTTTAGAAACGGTCTTAAGTTTTTCATTGTTTTGTGGATTTTTTTAGGTCCATAGATTCTGCTCTAATATAATAAAATAGTGATATTTTTAGTATTTCATGAATGGTATATTTAAAAAAATTATAAATTTGTTTGATTAAATTGTGCCTTTAAATTTTGTTATGATTTGTACTCACGTTTGTTCTTACTTACATGTTGTTGTTTTTAAATCAAACGGTATAAAAAGTTTTATGATAACGAATGTCTTCTGTACATTTTAAAGAACCTTGTCAGTTTTTGTTTAAACAATTTTTCTTATTTATAAATGAAATTGCTCATAAAATCTCTCTTATAATGTTTTTGTGGTACAAACTACTTGCAATTTACAGCGTTATATAATAATTATTCTGTATTAAAATATACATATTTGCACAGTTAAACCACAGAATTTCTTTTGTAATTAATTTCGTTTTTAATTAATTTTTCAACCTTATTTCAACTATAGCATTTTTTGTTGGAAATTAATTGCTTTCAGCTGAAATGTCAAACTACGTGGACAGCTTAGTTATTTTGTAGCATATTTCTCATTCTATCTAGCACATGGACCCTCCTCGTTAAAAATGAAATCCATACGTACTCGTATTGAGTTAAAAGTGTTGATAGGTTTTCAAGCATTTCACAATTTGGTTTAAAATTCTTTCTGTGTGCAAGCTTATCTCTGAAATTTAATTTCTGTCTTAAAAATTCGCCTTTTTGGTTTAGAAAGGACATCCATTTTGGCATGAATGAAGAATTTGTTATTAAATATGCAATTATTTGTACCTTTTTGTTTGAAAATTCAACCGTTTTGTTGAAAATTTACCTTTGTTAGTTCAAAAAATCATTTTCCCTTTTTTAAAGTTTATCTGGTTTTCTAGAAAATGAACTGTAAATTTTAACTTTTTTAATTCCGACTTTAAGAAATTGTAATTGCTCAGTATTAAACTTCCACACTTCCTCTCTTTTCTTCACACTTCTTTTTTGACTGCTGGGACTAAGATTTTTTCAACATTAAATGCATTTCAAATTTTTTCAATTTTCATCCTTTCTGCTTAGGACTATCTAATCTAAATTATTGCATATAACCTTGTACATTTATAAATCTAGATTTTTTGGTTCTGGTTAGTGACATCTTAAAAAGAGCAATCTCATTTTAAATTGTGTGTGACTGAAGTATAAAGAAATACGCTTTTCACTAATCAAACAACTTTTTAAAAATCTTTCAGAATCATTTGAAGGTTATCTGAAAATTCAAAATAAAAAAATGACGATCTTTTCAATTTATCTCACAAATATGTGAACTTTTTTTTAACCGAGTTGTATAAAATTCCGGTACTAGCAAAAATATATCTGCTTGAATCGGTAAAAAACACATTCATACGATTCTGAAGGGACTTTAAGGCATCTTATAGTAAGGTCACGTAACTTGAACTATTATTTGACTTGAGCTATTATTTCTAAAAAATTAGGAAATCAGTACAAATTTGTTTATATGAAAACACTTATGTGCCAATCCAGAGTTCTCAAATTTTTAATTTTCTTCTAAATATAACTTTCCACAAAACCAGAATTATTTTTAGATTCTAATCAAAAATTAGCATAATGCAAGCGTCCTCCCCAAAATAAGTTTCCCGATTTTGAAAAAATAGAAGAAATGATTTAATCAAAAACCAAATTGCATGGCTGAAAAGCAACTGATCGAACCTATTTTTGTACATATTGCCAGAGTCTTTCCTGGCACTTCATTAGGCGGGATGAGAGTTTCTTCCAACCTATAGCATAGCATTGCGAGTTCAAATTGCGCAGCCAGTCGTCAGCGGCAGTCTTAACTTCCTCATCATAAGAAAACCCTTTGCCGACCAAAAAGGTTTTTATCGCCGGAAATAGACGGTAGTCATTAGGATCGAGGTCTTAAGAGTACGGAGGGTGAGGGAAAACATTCCAATCAAATTTGGTTGGCTGGTTTTGATTGAATTTTGCGGCATGAGGCCTAGCATTGTCGTAAAAAAGGAGAACTTTTTTTATCATAACTGCAGCTTGATTCCGTTTTATCCTCTTTTTTCAGTTTTTCCAACGCCTCAAAATACTAGTCAACACTTATTGTTTCACCTTAGAGCAGAAATTCGACCAAGCGCACGAAGGTAATGGTCCGAATTTGGGCGAATCTAAGGATTTGTTTGACTTATTTTACTTTTAAAAGTATTTCGAATCGTACGAATCGATAAAATTTCCTAATACTGCACAGTTTGAAGATTTTTCATTAATACTCTGTCTGCTTATCGATATAAACTAACCATTTTTACTGAATTATAAGGAATATTCCATGCTTTACCGATGAACCTATTTAGGCGAATGAATTTCTCCTCTGACCCAGTGTGGGCGAATCAAATGTCCCAATCTGGGCGAATGACGCTATGTTATATTTCCAACAGTAGATGGATATAGTCATTGATGAAAACTGACTCCCAATTTAATTTGTCACTAGGAATTTCACAATTTTCACGTAGAAATTTATCAGCGTATTAAATTACGTAATTAAAGAAAAAGAATATTTTTCTCGTTTGCATTTTTAAATTTGGTATCTCATTGTCGTTGTAATCGTTTCCCGCACATTTTTATTAATTATTCAATACAAATTCATAACAAAAACAGGCATCATAACAGGAGAAAGCTTTCAGAATTGAAATAGTGTGCTTGTTATTTTAAAAAAAACTCCTAATTTTTATGCAGCCGTGCTGTTTGTAAAGACTCGCCCATATTCCTCCAGCCGTTGTTTTCCGTCCGTATTAAGGCGGAAGGAAATATCAAAATTATCAATTAGATTTCCTTAATATTGAAGAATACATTCGCCAACCTTTGGATAAATACTTACTTTTTAATTAAAATAATCGCTCCACACAAATTTTGGAGCACTATGCAAACGAAAAACTACGCAGCCTGTCAACTTGCGAACTAACAAGCCGAGAGTAATGTTATGCTCGATCTGCCATAGATGGCGGCACGCGTTACCATAAAACGTTCAAAGAACACGAATACGTAATAAAATGACTATAAATCCTATATCAAAAATATCTTAAATCAATTATAGAATTTGAATAAACTATTACTAGTGTCGTACACTTTAAGATTACCACGGATTTACCTAAAGTATTTGAGCTTTCACAACATTGTAAAAATCTTCCCAGCTCACGTGTCAATTTTTGTTTAGACAATTTTGTGGACTTTTCCAGACCATGCTGTGCCTCTTGGTTTTTGGAGTGTTGTTGAAACTTTCTCCATAAGCAGCAATAATTCTTTGATCAATTTTACCGTCTATGTTTTGAAACAATAAAATTTGTAAAAATATCAAACTTTGTTTGAGAATTACCAACTAGATTAAAAAAAAAAATAATTTTTTAAATTGAAAATGAAATAAAAAGGTGTACTGAGTTGTTATTGGCGAGCACCACTATTCTAACATACAATTTTCACTCATATGTACTATTTTAAATTGACTTGTGCTGCAGTAATACATTATTGAGCGTTTCATCTTGAGGCTGTTATTAAAAAAATTTTAAATTATCAACCTTGTTTTAATTTTTACAGAATTGTATGCATCGGGTAATGAGGAAGGGAGTTCTTCAAGGTCACGTGGGCGTCGGTGGCCGCTAAAGATTCGTACCCGGCAAATCGGCGCATTTCCTAAGCGCGAAGCGGATAAGGTTTTAACATATGGAGAGTTAAAATGTGCGGTGTGGCTAGATTCTACTGGAAAATTAGCAGAAAGTTCTGACTGCCCTTTGTGTTATATTCCTACAGGCCCATATCGTTTGATGAATAATTATTTAGCCCGCATCATTTTTCTAGAAGGCATTAAAATGGTCTTATTCATAAAAGATAAAGAAGAAATTTTAGGACTTCGTGCACCGAACCATAAACGTAAATGAATGTGTGATATGATTTTATTATACAAAACCGACGGTTATTATCGGGTATTAACCGGGTGTCTCAGTGAGTATCAGCCTTGTCATTGAAAGGTGAAAGCGCTGTTAAGAATATAGATAATAATATTTAAAAACCCCTGTTGGAAGTATTATTAAATTCTGCGATAGCCGAATCCTAGTTAACTTCCTAGATGCAAAAGTTAAATATATGTTTTGCTTAGAAAAGTTCAGAAATTAAATGGACAACAACATTTTCGTATCCACTGTATATAAACTATATATAATTTTTCACCTGGGTTTGCCTTGTATATATTGAATCATGACGTGAGGGAAAAAATTAGAATTTCGACACGAGTAGCGCTAGCAAGTTTCATGCACACTGCAGTCAAAGCTGATGCGTACCTGACCACTGCAAAGAATTGATGGATGTTGTAGTTGTCTAAATTTTAGGATTCACTTCGATACCGGATAAAATCTAACATTCAGGATATCTTAGAGTTTAAAAATTTTTAAAAACAAATGAGAGTATTATATAATCATCCAATATCAAACGGATAAATATTGTGAAAACATCTTAATTTTCAAGAGATGTTTCTGGGATACCGGACGTTTATAAAACAGCAAAATATCTGACATTCATCGGTTTTAAAACGATCAGCTAATGCTTAATAATATATTATGGGTTACTATTTTTAAATTGTAATATCTACTTCGTATAATCAATTTTTCTTAGTACAATTACAGAAAATCTGGTCAAAACCTATTCAATTTTATGACTTGGAATATATTACAACTTTACCTAACTTTATCTTATCTATATTCAATATTCACTGTTGCTTGAGCTATTATAGATTGCGAAAATTAAAGTTTTTTGAAAATGGGTTCTTCGATTTTGTAGAAGATGTTATGTTTGTGTATATTTGATCCAGAAAGGCATATCTTCATGACGGTATAAAGATTTGTCATCCAGGTTTGAAAGAGACAGTTAATTTACGTGAAATGTTTATATATTTCAAATATTTTTTGCTTGACTCCAGAGATTTTAGTTTTTGAACAGAAGTTAGTTATCCTTCATCAGGCACTTGTTCTGTATATTTTGAAATTTCCCAACATCGTTATCGAACGCACTGACTGTTATCATGAGAAAACATCACAAGCTCAGTCTTATCCATACCATGTTTTGTGTTTTATCTAGTCCTGGTGCTTTCATTGCTTTTATTTTGCATATCGCTTTTTCAATTTATTTGGTTATATTAGATTTAATTTCAACTAAATATATTTTAGAGTGAGTAAATAAATTATATTGTGAATTAAGTAGATCATAATTTTTAGGTTTTCCCATATTGTCAACCAGTTTGTGGACATTTCCAAAATGCCGACATTTTGTTTTTGCGATCTTCCATATTTGAAAAGGCTCTTTCTAGTTATCTGTGAAAATTTTTTCAAAGAGTTTCTGTGTCTAATTGTTTGGGATGAATAACGGGCGTTCATTGTTTTGTTTTTTTAGCCTCATCTGGACAATGATGTATGTTTCTTCTAGCGGACAGTATTTTAATTTTCTCATGGTCCTCTTTATTGTCAGCGTTAATGGTTATTCTTGTTGCTTGGAGTTCATCTTTATTTCTGGATTTTAAGTTCCTTATTTTCGTGTTCCATTCGGTTCACTTCTACTAAGGTTGATGTATCTATAGTATCCATAGATTCAACGTTTTGGGGACCTTTATTGTATGGTAGTAAGGTGTGGCCGTTAGGATAAAGAATTTTGGACAGTTTGTTAATAGCGAACTAAAGTATAATCTTTCCCTTAGAAGGATTATTTTTGCAATTCCAATATACATTTTTAGAGTTGAAATCACCATAAATAAGCAATTTTTGTCCTACTTTATTTAAAGGATTCAGGTCATTGAATTCTAATATTGGGTGGGTTATAAATTAAAGTTGTAATGAGTCCGTTAAAGATTTTTATGTCAACATCTTTTGGGTTAGTAGTATTAATTAATTCTTCTTGGAACTGAATAATATTTTAACAACAATCACAACCCAGCCTCTTGTACCATTATCATTTTTTTCTTCTGACGGATTCGGGCCCCAATAGTATGAATTTGGTATTGAGTTTTAACTTTGCTTCATTAATGAGCATTACGTCAATTTCGTTTTCGACCCTGAATTTCCGAAGCTCACTTTGAATTTTTCATAGATTACTGGCGTTCCAATGGGCCAGTTTTAGCGTGTTAAAATTTGACTTATTTACAGCCATTTTTGGTTAGGATTGAATAAAAAGTTTGTAGCCTATCTAAGTCTTTTGCACAATGCAATAAACGATTATTAAGTCCTTTAACAATTTTTAACATGTTACCTATATTGCAAAATGTATCTCGTCTTTTCACTTCAGTCATTAGAGATTGCAGGTCTTCTAGCTCTGGTATTTGTGAATACTTCCTTAATCACTTACGTATGATTGTTTGTTCCGCGATTTTGCTGGCTCGACTACCTCTTTTTTGGCAGTAGCGAGCACCGAAACGTGTGCTCTTGTAAACTCAGGAATATCGATGCTCCTTGGTTATCTCTTGTTTAACGGTTTACATCTGGCTTCCATCTTAACCAGGTGTTTCGAGTATGCAGGACACTGTAAATAGTTGGCCAGATACGGTCTGCCACAGTTACTGCATTTAGCAGAGTTCTCCCTGTTTTTTTTTGTCACACTTTTCACATAGATGTTCTTTTTCCAACTCGTTGCATTTAGGGGTGTGGTGTTTACAGTAGGCAGTCCAATGTCCAAACCGCTGCCATCTATGAGATTGCAAAATTTTTCTCCTATTTCTTTACCGTTAGCAATGCACTCAAACATGGGATAGGTATCTGATATCCTTGACTTTCATGAGGTTCAGGTCGTGTAGGAAGTCAATACTGTAATCATCTTACATTTTTTGCACTACAGGTCTGAATCGTCTTCAACTTCCTGCTAAGGGATGTTAGGGAGTTCCTTTAAAATCATCCTTTTTGTCTTTATCTCCTTAGCCGGGTAAGTATGGTAATCACATCTCGCTATATCCAATTCCTTTATCAATGTCTTGTAGTCATCCCTATTTCCTGCATAAACTGCTTATCTGTGCGGGGAATAGTCGATGTTCAGCTCCCTGCTCATGGCGAATTTCAGAGTTAAGAAAAATCCTGTGCAATCGTCTAGTTCTTCAGAGATAATCATAGGCGGCATTTTCTTTTTCTTCCCCCTACTGTGTCGATTTTTTCTTGTTGTGCTTCAATCGTTTCATCCTGAATCACTTCCATCCCAGCAACCTGCGAATCAATCGCCTTGGTGAGATCCTCCTTGTCATGGAGGATACCAACATGATTGATGACTGACATTGTTGCTGCTTATACATCAGTCACTTCTTTCCGGGTCTTTTAGAAGGTCTGAAACCCCACTTATTCGACGCAGTTTTTTTTTTTTTTAGATCCTGGAGATCCTGCCATATTGTCCCACTCATACTATTCGTATGCTAAATTTCACTTTATTCACTTCTGCCGATAGACCCGCGCCAAATACCTTCCTCTATTGACAATATTACATTATTGGGGTCCGATGGCGGCTATGATTGGTGGCGCTGGATCACGTATTTTTACATTCTGAACCGAGTGGGGATTGCTTGCCCCTTTTCGAGTGCTGACTGATCGTACTTTCCGCGCGTTTGGATCTGTTTTAATCTAATAGATTAGCAAACATATTATTCAATTTGTCTCAAAGTCAAATCGCATTTCACAATCGGAATTTTGTTTTAATCTTTCTCAAGTGATAATTTAATAGTCGCTAGTCAAAATAATTTTAACGAGCGCTCATTAATAACAAAATATAAAACGCTTACCAATAGTGTAACAAGTAAAACAAAACAAAAGCCGTATATATGTCACCCAATTGGTGGTCCAATACTATCTGTCGATAATGTACGTCAAACCTAATGTAAGAATTTCATTAGTATTTAATATCTGAGTTAAAAGTTTTTTCGCATTTTTTCACTTATTAGATCCAGAATGGAATGAATGAAAAATTACGGAAAATTAAATTGCAGCAAAAATAAATAACGAAATATAAAATTCTCGTCTTTGAAAAATTCCCGAAATTAGAATTTTCCCATTCTGAACATTTCCGAAAGTTTTAAATTTTACTGGGGGTGGAAATTCCCTTTTATAATATCACTAAATAATAGAATATCCAAAATTGCAAAATTCCCAAAAATTCAAAAGATCTCGCTTACATTGTTGTTGAAAATCTAATTTGGCACGATACTGAGTGAATTGCGAATGACGAATTTTCCGCTTCACTAATTTTGTAAATAAAAATTTCCTAATCTTTCTTTAAACAATTTTAGAAGAAAATCTTCGAAAAAAATCAAAAAGGTTTAAAAAGTTATCGAAGATGTTTAAAAGATTCTAAAACAATTTTACACTTAAAAACAATTTTTAAGCCTAACACTTTATAAGTATTAACAAAAATTCGTAGTTCCCAATGTTGCATTAATGTCGCTCTCGTTCCATTTTTCGATCTCATTCTTTTCTATTTCTTAATTTATCTTTTAGAATTTTTTTAGCTACAATAAGCAATTATTATATTCGTTATTCATATTTCCATTAATAGTTTATTTTACGCCACAAATCATTTTAGATATATTTTCTTTAAAAATTTTCAATTTTTACTATCTAAATCTTGCAGTTATTCGATGCTTTCAAAAACTCTAAATTTAAAATGACTGACTCTTAAACCTATCTTCTAAAATGGTGAGCTCTCAAATAAGCCAAATTTAAAATTCGCTTAATGCTTCAATTCAGAATTGATAAGAATTTAATTTTGAAATTTATTTTAAAACTATTCGAACTCATGCATCTTTATTTTTTATTTTCAAGCTGGTCGACGGTGTAAAGAACCTAATGAATCAACATGGTATATCTATTATGCAAAGGAAATAATTATGGTAAATGTGAATACTGTTACGATAAACATCGTAGGAGTTAACCTCATGCCTAAAAATTTACATACAGAAGACAAATATCAAAACAATATTTTATCAAATGAGGTTAATATTGGTGGCGTGCACTTTTTTGTGTACATAGATCGAACTATTTCAAAAATTGTGGGAGCTGCAATTGACCGGAATCATCATCCTATTCGATCGAATGGAGGTTCTATATAAAAAAAATAAAGAAAAAATATATAAAAATTTTATAATATTTTCTTGATTTACATTCTTAAATAAACTATAACTAAACTGAAAAATACTTATAATAATCTATCATTTTTTTATTTTTCTAGTGCCAAGGTTGACAATTTTTAATTGAGCATCTATCAAATATGTTTTTCCCTAGCCAAATAATTTTTTTTTTAATTTCAGCAGTCTGATAAATAAATATATATCAGCGCTTAATATATACTTTTTTGTATGTTTAAATCAAGCAACATAATTTGTTTAAATTTTTATCATTAAAAGAAACAATTTTTATTGCTATATTTAAAAAAAAAGGAATGTTTAAATTTCAGAAAAGGAAAATATTTGCTTTATCAATTGAAGCAATTAATTTGTTTAGTAGAATTTATTCGATTAAAACAAAAAAATAAACTTTTAATCAATGAAGAATTTGTTTAAAATTTGTAATTTATGATTTCCAGAAGCAACGAGATGCGAAACTTGAAAATAATGGAGAATTTCTTAATTTCAGATAATATATGCTTTGCAGGAAAAAATTAATTTTGAGAATTCTCTGATTTTTTTGTGACAAATTTTTTATTTTCCCTTGCCATTAACATTGAAATACCAGCATTTTAATTTTGAAAATATTTTGAAATTCATTTATTTATTTAACAAAAAATTGACTTTTCTATCATAAAAGAGGACCTTTTAATAAAATACTTGCATTTTAAACAATATAATTAAATTTTCATCCACACGGTTTTTAAAAAAAAATACGTGATTTTCAAGGAAATAATTGGGTTTTTTTAAAAGAATAGAATTTTTGACCTAAAAAGATGGATTTTTAATAGAAAAGTCTAATAGTTGAAATGTTAGCTAAAAAATATAAAATAATTGATGAGCTTTTAAGCGGAAAGCTGAGTTTTCTGTGCGAAAAATGAATTTTTCACTACATATAATGAATCTTTAAGATTAAATGATTTATCAGAAAATTCCTTCAAGCCAAACTTCCAAATAAAATAGTTGAAACCTCAAGATAATAGAAATAATTTTCAAATAAAAAATTGCATATTCATCCGACCAAAATGAAACTTCGAAATTTAAAATTAAAAAGAACAATTAAAATAATAAATTAGCTTTCATCTGAGAAAGATTTTAGTTGATTTGTCAAACCTAACATATGAATTTTAAAGAGCAAATAAATTTTTTATGAAATAGTTGAATTTTCAACAAAAAGCGTGAAATCTCAACAAAGTTGCTAAATTTTTAAAAAGGTAATTAGGTTCATAGCTGAAAAGATAAAATACAGGAAAAAGAATTTGCAAAAAATAAATAAATAAATATAAATGCAAGGCAAATAAATTAATAACAAGAACATTATAAACGAAATAAAATAATTTTAAATTAAACTTTAAACATTTATATTTTATTTAGTACTACTTAAATTTTGTGGTTTTACCTTAAATATAATTAAACATTTTGCATCGAGCTTACAAATACTTTTTTCATAAAGAATGCTGAATTTTGAGGTTTAATTAAAAAAAAAATTAATCTATGTAAAAAATAGTTAGCGTTGGTAAATATGTTCTACTTCATCGGTAACACCTGCTGTGTCAGTAACTGTATTTTTTTTAATTCAGGCGACAGGTGGCGCTAGAGTTCGACTTTTGGATCTAGAACTTTTCTTATGCACAATTCCATTTAAAGTGAACATAACCTACAATCTGAACTCTATTTCAGACAATTTGGTGGTATATTCAAATTTCGATACATCAACATACAAAATTTTAATGTTTTGCTACCTCATCTGCGGTTTTGATAAATTATATTTATATAAGTAAACAACTAATATTCAACCGTCTGAATATTGTAAATAATAAAATTTTGTTTTATTATTTATTATATGAACGAAATAATAGAATGTCGCACAGTACTCATGCGTTTAGCACGAAAAATCGTGGTAACCTTTTTTTTTGGATAATTGTTGAGATATAAAGGTAAAAATTTTCACTAGTAATATTTTCACTAGTAATATCTCGCCTTATAAACAATGTATTTGCTGGGCACTTACGCTCCCCTACAAGCCATAATTTTTAAGTTATTCACGATAACCTTTTTTATAAATAGATCGAGAGATTCTAAATTTTTGGCAAACTGTTTTATTTTCTTGATTTCAAAGTTCATGGATAATCAGGAATACGGAATTTATCAAATGAAGGGTCTCACATAGGATGGTACCATTATGAACTAGTAATTTTTTTTCATCGAATTATATAAATTTATTATAGTAATACATGTTCAAGCGCAGCTGAAAATAAAATTTATCGCAAATTAGGAAATAATAAATTAATCATGATAAGTACAATTTGTTATGTGTTGCGCATAGTGTAGACGCCGCAAGAGCAAAAAAAGAGAGTTCACAATCACAAAATTGCAGTTGTCCATTTGTTGATATTTAATTTTGAAAACACTGTGCACCAATGTGGAAGAAATGCAAAGATCGAGCGCGAAGCGCAAGAACCAACAATCACGCGCCCTAGGCGCGCTCATACTTGCGAGCGAAGCGAAATTTTTTTCACGTATATTTCTTGATATAAATATAATAAATTGAAAATACTATATTAAGTTACTAAAAACATACATTCGTCGAACAAGTCCCCCCCCCCTCCTTGGCACATGGTATATTTTTATAACAAATTGATGGCTTCAAACATATTTTGTAATGCTCTTATGATTTCAGCCCATATTACATTTCGAAGAAATTCATTTATGGTATTTTAACAGGTAGATTTGGGAAATTACCACAATTGACCGAAAATTTAGTAAGAAACATTTTTATACATTTTTCGGAAATTTAGCCAATGTTTGGTCAATTATGGTGACTTCCCATGAATTTTCCAAAAACCAATTAAAAAATGTCTATCGATTTCCGGAAATTTATGGAAACTTTCTGTAATTTGTGTAAATTCGAGAGGAAAATGTGGCAAATTACCATAAATTATCGAAAATTCTAATATTAAACATTTTTGTAAATTTCCAGAAATTTATTCAGTTTTTGGTAAATTATGGTAACTGACCACGAATTTCCCAAAATTAAAGTTAAAAATGTTTATAAGTTTTCGGGAATTTATAGAAATATTCTGTATTTTCTGTTGATTTGTGAGGTAAATATGATCAATTATCATAAGTTACGAAAAATTATATATTAAACATTTTCATACATTTTACGAAATTTACGGATTTTTTGGTAATTTATGGTAATATTAACGGTAATTTATCGTAAATCACTCTAAAATGCCCAAAATTAAATTTAAAAATATCTATAAATTTCCGCCAATTTTGCAGGTAACTATCGTAACATACCATAAACTACGCAAAATTTAATTTTTAACATTTTTATAAATTGCCGGACATTTATACAAATTTAAGTAATTTATAGTAAAATTACAGGTAATTCATTGTAACTGAAGATGAGTTACCCACAATTAGTTCTAAAAATGTGTAATAATTTCCGGCAATTTTTATAAATTGAAGAAAATTTTTTGTATCTCACGGAAATTTTATCAATTATAAATGGTAACTTTCCATAAATGACCAAAAAATTGTATTATCTGCAACAGAAGTTTCCTCACAGTTTTTATGGTGAGTGGGATAATTATCGTAAAATCCGAGCTCAAAGATGTTTAATTTTCATTCTTCACCTCTGTTGCCACTTATCACTTACAAGGGACTAAAACAGTACTTTTTAGTTCCTAGGGAATAAAAAGTAGAGTTTTGCCCCCGCTTAATAGGTGTCGAAAAGGGCTGCAATCATGCATGTGTCATAAAAATACTTTTTTCAATAAACTTTACTTTCTTACCGTTAGATTTTCTACAGAAAGTGTTTTTAAGAATTTACTCAATTAATTCCTAAAATAAACATAGTAAACGATACTGTCCTGCAATGAATAATAATTCTACATTAGATAATATAATCCTACAGTAGATAATTCTAAATTTCAAATTACAGATTTTAAATTATAAATTTCACAGAAGTCCTTTAAGTTGAAATAAAAAATTAAAATTATACGAAAATGTGATTCAAGTTGAAAAATAAGAAAAAAAACTTTTTTTATTTGTACTGGACCCTTGAATCTGTTTCTTGATATTTTTTGAAAACTCATTATTATTTTACTAAGGGTTAACTTTTCTACTTGAAGAGATGAATTTTCTATTAAAAAGATCATTTTTTAAAGAAATAAATTTTCACATTTTTAAACCAAAAAATCGAATTTTCTACAAAACATTATAAGTCATAAAATAATTAAGTATACAATCAGACAATAATTGGTTTTATGACAAATGCATGATTTAAGCTTTTTTAAACGGCTATCATGCGTGGCTGCGGCTCTACTTTTCACAGCCTAGGGAGGGAAAAGTGACGTCAAAGGTGAATAATTAAAATTATACATCTATAAGCTCCCTGTTTACGATACCCAGACCACTCACCGTAATAAGTGTATGGAAATTTATGAAAAAATTTGAATTGAATTTTGGGTAATTCATCTTCAGTTTCCATAAATGATCTGTGATATTACCACAAATTATCAAAAAATTTCATAATTTTTCGGAAATCTATCAAAATGTTCAAAATTGAATATGAAATTTTCGTGTACATTCCCAGAAATTTTTTGTTATTTACGGTAATCTAATCAGTTATATACGTTGACTCTCGATAAATTACCTTACAATTATATGCAAATAGTTCAACAAATTGTATTCGAAATTTCCGATCATTACAAATCTTCCGCTATGAGGAAAAAATTATATTTTTAAAAATTTAAGTATTTAACGGTGAACGAAATATGTTCATAAATTTATAAGAAACCAATTATAGTTTTCGATGCATTATCATCAGAAGGGGTCATTAAAGTTTGATACATTTTTTACTAGGTGAATAATTGTTTCAGCCAAAAATTTTTCTCTTGTTGATCTTATAGTACAGGAAAATAAGGATTATATGCGGAGATGTGTGATGAAAAGAAAGGAGGAAAGTAAAAAGTTTGAGGGAGAGCAAAATTAAGAAAAGAGTTATAACAATATATTGGGATGGTAAAATGAAAACAATCGTCTAATGATTTGCTACAAGGGGTAAAGAAGATAGTTAGGAAAGGTCAAAAAGAGTGAGGAAGGAACGAAAGAGGACATGCCAAGGGTTACAAAAAATTTGCTGGAAAGAAGATAGGTTTAGGAATCAGACAATGTTTGAAATAGAAATCGCGATTGAGATATGTTTTCAAGAAGGGTCTAAAGGAGAGAGGGGAGGAATAACAGTAATTTTCATGAGTTTATACGCGCAATTTGATTGTTTGGATCCAGACAAGATAAAAGAAGTAATGGTGAAAAATGTACTAAGGGCGGTTCAATGAAGATCTTCAGAAGAAGACATAAAGAGAAAAGGAAGGGGAGGAGTTAGGATGGGAAAAGAAACATTATTATTTTCGGCCAACGATATAGTGGTGATAAAGACCGACAAAGTAAAAAAAAAGAATAATGGAGGAGACGAATTTGGTTGTTTTTTTAGGCTGGTGTGGCTGGTAGTAGGATACGCAATGTATCAGGGTGAAAGGAAAGGGAACAAATTCAGAGATAACAAAAAATTAAAGTTGGACAAGGATAATGCATACATGGTGAGGGGAGAAGCAGAGTGGAGTAAGTGGGTTAATAGAGCGAAAAAGAGGGCCTTTTGATGGATAGTGAAGCTAAGGGAGGGGAAGCTACAGGGTTTTTGCAAAAGAGGATTTGAAGAAGGAGAAAAAAGGAGAGAGATGAGGATATAAATGACAAAATAGGAAACAGAAAAAAACGTCATAAAGTAAATAAAAGTTTTTAGATAAGGGAAAGATAGAGAGAAGGTAGACAAGAATATGAAGATATATATGAGGAAGCAAAGGGAAATGATATGCTGGGAAAAAATGCTGAGCAGAACTTGCAGAATCTGTGGATAGGAAAAAGAAAAATGGTATATACGGGAAAGTTTTAAAGAAAGAATTGAAGAGAAAGTAAGCTAGTAAAATAATGTGGTAAACATTTGAGGATAAAGTACATAAGGGAAAGGAAGAGCAGTTAGCTATCATGTTTTTGAAGGGATGGATTACAGGAAATGGACTGCGATAGAATTACCAAGATATGAAAACGAGTGAAGGAAGTTCTTTATTGAAAGGTATAAGAGATAGAACTAAGTTCGACGATAAATTAGATAATAAATACCAGGAAATTATCTGAGCTAAAATGAGGTAAGGGAAAGCAGTAAGCTAAAAAAAATTTAAAGCGATAGCAAAAAGCAAAGAAAAAACGATAGAATAACTCAGATTGGAAAATAAGATGAGGAAGTTCTTTAGGGAAAGATATAGCAGAGAGGACAAAGGTGTGCCATAAATTAGATAAAAGAGACTCGTAAAACAATTAATATGAAGTTAAGAGGCGGTTGAGAAATCAAAATATATTATCAAATACAAAATAAAAGATTTATAATCTCATAAGATTATAAAAATAGAATGAGTACCAAACTGCTTTAAAGAAGGATTGACAGAGGAAACGTAGGATTTTTGAAAGGTTGTGGAAAAAGAATTAAAGAGAAAGTAAGGGAGCAAAAAAATGTGTTAAAGATTTTAGGGTAAGCTTTAGGAGAGAAAGGGAGAGCGGTTAGCTTAAAAGTTTTTAAAAGAGTTAGAAGGATGGAAATGTACGGCGATAAAATAACCAGATTTGAAAACGAGTGATGGAAGTTCTTTAGGGAAAGGTATAAGAGATAGGACTAAGGTGTATGATGAATTAGATGAATATTATTTAATATTATTTATATAAATTAGATGAGAATCCTTATTGTATTCCTGGAAAAAAGCCTATTATTTAGAAGGCATTTAGATAATTTAGAGGGTGACTTTAATTAGAGGAGAGTGGTTATCAGTTACAAACTAGCTTTTAATAAAAGAAGAGTAGGTTTTAATTTCCACCAGGAAATCATTTCCTAATCACTGAGTGAATATTGGAAAGTTCGATTCAGCCAAATTTTCTATTTTTGTGGTTCACATGGCAAGGTACTATGATCCTAAAGTCGTTCTGTCTCCAACCTTCCCTTTTTGTCCTCCAGCTTTATTCCTTTTCCCCCTTTTTTCTGCTGACAACGCTCGTTTTCTGCTTGTAATTAGTCGGATAACAAGTATGTGGCAGTCACTGAAGTTGCAGAAAATGTTATAGGGTGTTACAATGCAGTCGAAGCGAAACTGAGTGTCAGCCACAAAAAAGTATCAGGAAAACCCTCAGGAGAGCTCTCCAGATTACCATAATCATAATTAGAGGGATACCAATTTGCAGAGATAGTTTGTCTCCTTTGGACTTATGGTATTTTACTAGTGTGGCAATTGTACTTTTTTAATCTTCTGATTGAGGGATTAATTTTTTTCTTACATATTAAAAATAGTAGTGGAAAATTATTTTTATTA
>NC_046659.1:137582423-137599547 GCF_010883055.1 Belonocnema kinseyi | reverse complement strand
ATTAAAACAATTTATGTGTTAATTTTTTTAGATTGTTCAAATTATGATTGACTTCTATATTATCAGTTTTGCAGTGTAAGTTAATTAAATTGCTTTTGAGATCCTTATTTCAGAATGCTTTAACATTAGTTCATAAATCATATAATTTTCATTTTTTTATAATTTTTTGATCACCAAAAATTTATTTCAAATTTGCATATAATTTTGTTTGAATTTCCTGCGTATAATTTTGATAGAATACTTATTAGACTACTATAATTTAAACTCGAGTGATTTAATTCAATTTTAAATTGCCATTATGCAGCTCAAATACTATAATACAATTAAAATTTAGTAGCATTTTATTAGCAATTTACGAAAATTGCATTCCATTTACTATAAATAATTGCCATTGCCACCATTAAATTTAAATTGCTGTAATTTAATTTTAATTAATATAATTCTATTTTTAGTGCTACAATTTTATTTTCATTTGCTACATTCAATTAAAAATTTATTCCATTTTTTTTTATTTACTGTAATCCTAACAGAAATGCCAGAATTCAACTTAATGGACCTTAATTTTGATTGGTCGCAATTCAACTTAAATACTAGAATATTGTAAGAATTAAGTAACCTTTCATAACAACTTACTAGCATTCCATTCCAATTACTAATAGAATTTTATTTGACTTAATTATAAATCTACCAGAATGTAATTACTGTTATTAAAATTAATTATTTCATTAATTAATTAATTGCCAGAATTATGCCAGAGTTTAAATTAAATTGATTCAAATCAATTTTGAATTGGCACAATTCCACTACAATCCTAGAATTCCTTTAAAATTCAGGAATATTCCTTTAAAAACAAGAGAAGAAAATCGCCCTGTTGAGGGTAACTAATCTATTTAAAATAGAAGATTATTCTAACAAAAAAAAAACATTAACATTTTTTTGTGCAATTTGCAAATTTTATATCTTCCTATTTTTCGACATTAGAAATTTCGGCCAATTTACTACTTTTAAGATTTAAAAAATTTCCCAATTTGTTAACTTCGGCAATTCGAAAAATCAGGAATGTACTATTTCGGGAATTTAATAAGGTCAGAACTTACAAATTCGGGTTTGAAACTTTCGTGAAGAGCATTTTGACAGTTTTACATTATCGGGAATTTAACAGTTCAGGGACTTCTACTTGTGGGAAAATTGCAATTTCGGACAGTTTTTCAGTATTTTTAGATATTGAAAATTTGGAAATTCCGGAAAAAATACGTTATCCAGACGAAAATATAATTTGTTGGCAATTTACATTTTTTCGCATCTTATTTACGATTTGTATTATTGTTGTGAATATTTTTTTTAGGAAAAACATAAAATAAAATAAAATATGTTTACAGGAAAGTATGTTATAATTATAATATTTATGTTTAAAATTGCAGTAATTTCAGTGAAGAAAATGTCATGTATAAAGTAGTAAATGTGAAAATGAATGTTAACTGAGAAAGTGTTCGTTAAATTAACAATCTTGATATAAATCATACTTTTTTATTAAAAATTCGATTATCTAGCAAAAAATCAACTTATTCTTTACAATTCTTATCTCGGTATTGGAAAGTGTACTGTAATCTTATTTAGATGAAACTTTATTTAAAATTTAACTCTTTTTTTTAAATTTTAATCTTCAAATTCACTTGCTTTGCAGAAATTACAGCGTTTTTGGATAATAATGAAACTGCTTGCTTTAAAATTGAACGATTTTGTTAAAAAGTTGTACTATTTGGTTAAAAATTCATCTGCTTTACAAAAGAAGTTAATTTTGTTTTATAAAAAGCAATGTTTGGTTGAAAATTGAACTATTTTGTTAAAAATTCATACTTTTTTTGTTTGGAATCCTACTCTTTGTTCGGCATTTAACTATTTTGTAGAAATTTTATTTTTTGTATAAAATTTTTATTTTGCTGTTGAAAAATGAACTGAAATCTTTTCTGGATAGCATTTCATCTTAAAAAAAAATTCGTCTATTTTAGTACAAATTTCATCTTTATTGGAAAAAATATAACTTTTACATAGATAATTAAATTATTTTGTTAAAATTTCATCCTCTCTATTTCAAAAATTCGTGTTTTTCGATTGAAAATTAAATTTTTTCGTGGAAACGTATTATTTGATTGAAATCCATATTTTAGACTTTGAAAAGTCAACTGCAATCTATTTTAAAAATGAAAATTTCACTATTTAAATAATTTTTTTGAAAATAAAAGTTTATCTGTTTTTATAGAAATTTAATCTATATTGCATAAAAATGCAATTATTTTTTTGTGAAGAATTCAACCATTTTTGTCAAAAGTCATATTTTTTGGTTAGTAATTCATAATTTGAGAGTATATTGTCAACGCAAATCTTTTTTTAAAAAAATTCAACTATTTTCTGGCAATTTAGATTTTCTATTAAAAAAACTGATCTGTTTCAGCAGAAATTTAATTTTTCAAAAATAAAAATGCAGCTTTTTGGTTAAAAATTCTTCCTCTTTGCTTGATAATTCAACTATTTTTTTTAAATATGTGGTCAAATCACTTTTATGCAAACATTTTTTGTTTGAGATTTATATTTTCAGTTGAGAATTCAACTATCATTCTGAAAATTTAATTATTTCGTTAAAAACTAATTATTTTGTTAAAGAGTAACATTTATAAAAAATTATTTAATTTTTTTTGTTAAAAATAAATTTGAAAAATTAAAATTTGTATCCGAAATACTGTTTTATTAAGCTTATAAAAGATTATATATTTTAATTTTCTAACTAATTGTTTAATTTTGAAATCAAACAGATTAATTTCTTACAAAAAACAAAAATTGTTATCAAAAAATATAGCAATATATATTTTAATCGGAAAAATTTGAATCGTAAATTGGAAACAGGTGAATTCATTAACAAATAAAAAAATTTACTCAAACAGTTCGACTTGTAACTATAAAATCCAAAATTTCAACCAAAAAAATGAATTTTCAATCAAAGAAGATTTTTCCTTCAAAAGTGTAAAAACAATATAAACTGAATGGTTTAATTTTTTAACAAAATAATATAATTTTTAAACTCAACAATATGAATTGTTAACAAAAAAGTTAATTTTCAATCAAATAATTAATTTTCTACCAAATTATTGAATTCCTGAGCCAAAAACAAGATTCTAAAAGACATTTCTATTTTTTCTCTAAAACATGAATTTTCAACAAAAATAGTTCATTCACAACCAGACAGAGGAATTTTCAGTTAAAATAATTAATTTTTTACAAATCAGTACAACTTTTAACCAAGTTGTGGGATTTGTTACTAAAAAAGGTGAATTCTTGTGAATAAATATAACAGTTGATATTTCAAATAAATAAGATTTTAATAGCAAATGAAAAGCAGTTAATTTTAATAAAAAATATAACAATTTTTCAATTAAGCCGTGAAAGACTTTACCTAAGCAGATTAATTTTCAACCAAAAAGTTGCATTCTTGTTAAAAAAAGATGGAAATTATAATTAAAAAGATAAATTTTCGTACCAAAAAACAGAATTTTCAGAAAAATAGTTTAGAAATATTATTTAAAAAGATGTATAGTTAATAAATTTTTAATTAATAAATTATTAAAATTGTTTAAACATTTTAAAATGTATACACTAATTTTAACTAAGATAAATTCTAAATCAAAATTTACAACCAAACAGTTCAATTTGCAAGTGAATCGATAATACTATTCTTATTAATATTTATAATATTCAATAATAATCTGTAATACTAAATTTCGATGCATATTTAATAATTTTATTGAAAAATTATGATTGACTATGAAAATACTTACATAATCATGCAACGAAATTTGAGTTTAGAATTAAAGGTAGCAATAAACTACTTTGGATAACTTTTTCAGACTAAATAATTAATTGAACGGTAAACGTACGCTTGCTTTTTAATGTATTCTACAATCGTTATATTTTCTTAACGGTCCCAGTAATGATCGGCTTACTTAGGCAAGTAGGGTTCAAATCCTTAGAAAATAAATTTTTTTTAACTAAATTAAAATAATATTTAAAAAATTATTTCTTCGTTTTGCATTGTTTTTGCATTTTTAATCTATTATGAAATTTTTTGTATGTATTATACTTTTTTTCCCTTTATCTGCAGAACAAAAATATCTTAAAATTAAGGAAAGTAAACACAAAGACGTGTGTTTGCTATATGTTTTGTGTCAGTTTCGATTGGAAAATTATCTAGTAGCCATCAGTGCTTGGATGAAATGAACTGAGTAACAGAAAATAACAGAAGCTAGCACACTGATGAAATTGGATAGTTTCCGCTTCATATCCTAGATTCTTTTTCTATGAAGTTCCCAGGTTTATCGTGTGTATATCTGGAGCAAGCGACGTTGGTACAAGATTGTCATAGTTTCGATGAGACATAAATTTCTGAATGAAAAAAACTTGGCGACTTTCTACGAGGTCGAAAGGGTATTACGTGGAGGGTCGAGGAGGGATGAA
Source organism: Belonocnema kinseyi (assembly GCF_010883055.1). Lineage (NCBI taxonomy): Eukaryota > Metazoa > Arthropoda > Insecta > Hymenoptera > Cynipidae > Belonocnema > Belonocnema kinseyi. The sequence goes on along the minus strand of NC_046659.1, from coordinate 137,595,041 downwards.
GTTTAATCAACATTTTTGGAGAACTTTATGCACTCTTTGAAAATATCGTTACGGTTTATTGCTAAACAACTTTGGCTCATGCTACTACTACAAGGAGAAATTCATAGGTCGTTTTATCCATATGGGTATCTTAACTTTTCTTCATTCTAGCTCCTTTTCTTAAATTTATATATACAGGGTGGACATGCTGCGGCTTACATACATGGCGAGTTAAATGCTACCCGTCTTGCACAACAGCAGGGGAGAAGCCATTATACAGGGGTATTTTCATATTTCGTGCAAAAAATTGTTATGGTAATCTGGTAAGCTTTTCAAAAATCATCGTCTTTGTTCTCTTTTTATTTAAAAAATATTGTACATCTGATAATTTTATTTTGATCGAAAGAAGTAAGGATAAATTGTTTGGGTTGTCGAGTCATATGAATAATAGTACATATAATTTTTATCGCTGGAAAAAATTTGGTCTCAAAAATATTGAAAATGTGCTCAATTTTGAATTTTCATCCGAAATAGCTCGTTTACTAATTTCTTCTTTTTTTGCAAGCCTTAAAAAAGTGTACAAAGCAGAATCTAATCTGATTAATATTTCTAACATTATCTTTCCTACAGAGTACAGGCTACAGACTACCCACTACATGCCACAGACAGACAGACCGACAAACACTTGTGTAAAAATAGTTTTTTTCTTATCTCAGTGGGTCTCAAAACGTGAAGATTTGGTGAAAACCGGCAAAGTGAAAATTTACCTAAAACCTTCTCATTAGGATGAGAATGTTAAAATTAAAAAATTAACTTTTTTCACAAAAAAATCTACTCACTTTGCTCCACTAAGAATGGAACCACAGAACTCCCGTTTTCAGCAAAGTGCTTTTCAAATCTAGCTATTAGAGAAATTGAGAGAAAAATACTTTTTCAGAAATATATGCTACATCAAGCCAGGTATTACATTTATAACATATTGATGAAATTCTGTGGTTCGATTCCCAGTGGAGCAAAGTGAGTAGAACTTTTTTTAGAAAAATTTTAATTGAAGATTTAAAAAATTTCTTTCTCATCTAGCTAGAAATGACATTAAGTATTTTCTGTCATTTGAAGTGTTAACTCAAACAATATTTTTTATGTCTAGTTTCACCGATTGTGGAATTACATCTACACAGACGGATGGTAACTACCTCTGATGATAATACAGATTCCTTTAGAATGAAATATCTTCCTTGAGAAGAGGAAAATTGTGGGGGGTCTAATTACTAAAATTCAAAATTTAAACATTGACAGGCTCAAATTTAGATCAACCTAATGCCCTCAATCTAAAATCTGAAAAGGAAAAACTCGTTAAAAGCTTCCTACCAAGGAAGTTAGTCACTTACAATAAAATGAGAAGTAATCTTCGATTTCCAAGAGTGTTGGATAGCTGAATAAATACAAATCGAGCGGAATTCTCAAAAGCATTTCTCACGCATGGGCTACTTATTCAAAGCTAGTTTGGGGTTGGTTGAATCGAATCCAAGATTGAACCCGACATTACTAGCGTTGTGGTTCGCAAGGCAAGCCGAGATGGAGATTACGCTAGTTGGTTTAGTTATCCCACTCCTGAAGTCCTGAACTATGCTCTTCTCTCTGCCAACTTTTCGAAACGAGTTATGCCCTTCCGGGCAAATGTTACACATAACTTCTAAGAGAACGTCTCGCTGGTCATCCTGGGTATAGTACTTGGACCTGGCTATCGCCTATTCAGACACGCTGTTACTGTCTCGCAGGACACCTACCCCCTCCACCAAACAACTACCCTCAACGAATCCAGTAACTACTATGTTCCAAAGTGTTTGAGAACTGCAAATTACACAAATTCTTGTGGCACTCAGAACTAATTGTTTGGATAACTTTCGCAATGTTAAGGGCCTGTGATACTTAGGAAATTATCAATTTTACCAGTGGTACATTCCTACGGCTTTTTTCTCAAAACAAGAAAGATTTTGCCTTAGAATTTTTGGAACAGTTAGCAAACATGCTACCGGACGTCCCCGAGCTCTTTTTGTGAGTTGATTAAAAAAAATTTGTTTTTGATTTCTCTTCCATTATTATTCTTGAGTGCTATCAATAACATCGATAGGGTTGGGACCTACATTATCGAAATGACTGAGAGCTTAAAAACAATCCTAATCTCAAAATAGTGCAGATGCATAAAATTTTCATTGAGAACGATAATTTTTTTGTTATTTTCCCTGAAAAACAGTCCGGAGACGTGCATTATAATATTGTATAGCATCTCCGAATTCAGTTTAAAAAATTGTCATTTTTGTGAATAAAGAGCGGCGGGAAATAAACCCGATTTACCCCACGACGAGGTATCACATGTCCTTAAGGCCACGTGATGAGTGGGTCACGTGACCAGATTCCTACCTTACCACCACTTTTTTAATTTTCCAACTTATTATAACACGAAACGCCACATCGAGTTGAAAATTTTTGATCCTAAACAAGAAGCGCGAAGAATGTTGGGTCTGGTCCTAAATTTGTATAATTTTGAAAAAAGTTTTTTGTTGTAAATATTTTTTTGTGCTTTTATAATAATTTTTTTTTAAAATTTAGGACTATACCCACCTTTCTTAGGGGTTCCGATTTATTACCCTAATCTTTAAACTCGATGTGGCGCCCTCCTTCACTCACTATTCTACGTTAATTTTTCGGGCTGAATTTTTCTCGTGAATTTAATCATTGCTGTTTTTTCAAGAATTATCAAAGTTGTTCATCTTTTGAATAAGTAGTTAAATTTACAACCAAGAAAGATGTAACCCGAAAAAAGTAATAACTGATATTTCAAATGAAAAACGATTTTTTTTAGAATGAAAAATTATTGAACTTAATTAAGGAAGACGAAATTTCTACTAAAGGAAATTAATCAGTTTTCTACTTAAACAGACGAATCTTTAACAAAGCGAATATATTTTTAATCGAATATGTAAAGAGTAACGTAAAAAAAGGATCTTTTAGTCTATGTTTGAGACCTCGCTGGCGAGAAGGGAAAAACATAAAAATATTATAAAGGTATAAAATTACTCGTAATTGAAAACTAAAATGAGCATCGCTTTTCGTTTTTTTCTATATTTAAAAAAATAGAAATTGCTACTAATTATAAATCATTTTTTTCTTGATTGACAAGGGGTATTTTCTATCTTTTAATATTTTGAGGTCTTCTAGAACCATAAATAAGGGTAATTTTTTTAATTAAAAAAAAACGATTCTCAATTTCGTTTTCAATTACGAGTCATAGCGAAGTTTCTACAAAGTACATAAATTTTCAACTAAATTAATAAATTCTGATACTAAAAGAGATCAATAAGTAACCAAAAATGGAATATTGAAATTTGTATTGTCTTTTTTCTTATAAAACAGTTAAATTGTCTATAAAACAGTTTTGATGAATATTCTACAAACAAATTGAATTTTTTACAAAGTAATTAGATGGTTACTTGAAAAAATATTTTTAACTAAAAATTGTTCTGATTAATTTTCTACAGAAAATCTAAATTTTCGATCAAGTAATGAAATTTTTACTTTAAAAAAAGATGATTTTTAACGAAAAAAAAGTTTCATGAATTTTAAAACAAAATAAAGTTTTTTTCACTAAAAAAGATGAGTTTTAAAAAAATCATAATTTTTGGAACAAGGTGTTTAATTTTCCATTAAATCCCCCGATTTTCTAACATATTGCATTTATTTTGAGCCCAAATTGTTGAATTTTGAAACTTAAAAACATCAAACATTAACCAAAAATAAAATTTTCAATTTTTCTGCAAAACATTTGAACTTTCTACTAAGTTTTTCCGACAAATTTTTAACTAAAAAGTCGAATTTTTCACAAAGTAATTGAATTTTCTTTAAAAAAGATTAGCCCAGAATTTTTCTGATGGATTCTCTACCAATTAGTTGAATTTTGAATCAAATAATGAAACTTTTACTTGAAAAAAATAGTTTTTATCAAAAATAAAATTAATTTTTATTAAAGCTTTTCCATTTGCAACAAAAACTGTAATATTCTATATATCGGCCTGAAGGAGATTTTCATGTTAAAGAGGAAAACATTGAACGCAACCTGAAGTTAAATCGATTATTCTTTAAAAAAAATAGCTTCAATGGAAAATCGATTTATTTTCAGAAGAGGCGCGTTAAATAGAACTAAAAATGTGAAATGTATACTCAAAGAGTGTAAATTTTTAATTTAAAAAACGAATTTTTAACATAAGTTGCAATTTTACCCAAGAAAAATTTTTCAGTCTTAAAAGGTAATAAATTTGATTCGAAATGTTAAATTTTAAAATAAATGTACATTAAAAAAAAATATAAATGATAAATTTTCAACAGAACTCATATATTTTTAACCAAGTATGGGAGTTTTTATCCCAGGGGATTAATCTTCTATGAAAAGAAAACTAAGTTTTTGAATAATTTATCAATTTTCAAACCAACTAGTTGTATTTTGGAATTTTAAAACATCAAGTATTATCAAAAAAATTGAATAGTTTTCTTCGAGACAAAAAAATTAATTTTTTATAAAGCAGTTGCACTTTCAACCGAAGAGATGAATTTTCAACTGAGGAAGATTTTTAAGCCAAGAAAGACTATAAATTTTTTCCAAAATCTTAATTTTTCAATCCTAAAATGATGGTATTTTTAAAAAGCAGTTAAATTTTTCGCCTAATTATTGAATTTTCGACGAGGAAGATTAATTTTCCACTAAAAAGACAAGTTTTCAAACAAAACATGATTTTTTAACCAATTAGTTCAATTTTCAATTAAGAATAATAACCTTCTACCAAAGCAGAAGCGTTTTTCACATATGCCATCGATTTTAAACCAAATAGTTAAATTTTGAAATCATGAAAGCTTAATTATTAACCAAAAATGACAGAGTTAAATTTTCATTGACAAAAATAATCATTTTCAGCAGGAAACTTGAATTTAGAAAATGAAAAAGATCATTTATCAATGTAAAATGAAATAGTATAAATTAAATGTTCAATAAAAAAAATTTACACAATAATTTTTTTATATTAAAGCAGTTAACTCTGAACCGAGAAAGATGAATTCTCGACCTAAAAATATGAGTTCTCAACAAAAAATGTAGGTGATATCTCAATTATAAACAAATTTTATACTTTAAATGGAAAAACGTTGAAAAGAAACGATACAAGATAAAATTTCTTCCAAAGAAGATGAATTTTCAGATAGAAAATGCGAGTATTCAGTAAGAGTTGCATTTTCAAGTCCGCTATTTTTCCTTTTTTTGTGTAGATCAAGTTACGTGCCATGAAAAGAACCATTTTGAAAGTGATATTTATCGGTCCTAGTTCCTGCACAGTAGATAACAGTCGACAGAACTTCGAAGACATTGTTTAGAATACAATAGCTCGAACGAGTGATACGTGAATACAGTAGGGTACGTACGTGTTCAGTCAGACGTGGCTGTATGCAGTCTTTCATCCACCCCTATTTTCATCTCTTCACTCATTTCTCTTTAACTTTTAAGAATAAAGAAAAATTTTCTGCTCTATAATTTAACATAGCCTAATCACATAAAGTACAATTGAAGCACAGAAAATAGAAATACTGCGTAAAACCAACTTTTTTGGAAAATTATATTTTTGTAGCTTCCCGTACTTTAGACGAGAGGGAAACAAATAAAAATGTGGTCGGGCGACCGTGAATTACTCTGAATTACTTAAAATTATGGCAGATGACTCTGCCTGTACTAGATGTTTGTGAATTCTTAACCAAACCGGATTGATTTTTAACTAAATTGTTTATTTATTAACAAGTCGAATGAATTCTCTACAAATAGTAGAATTTTTAACTGACAAAGATAAATTTTGAATAAAATAGTTGAATTTTCTAATAAAACAGATCAGTGTCTCACCAAAAATAACACTTTTAGGTAAAAAATAAATATTTAGACAAAAAAGTGGAATTTCATACAAATCAGAATTATTTTTTGAACCCAAAAACATGAAGAACTTTTAACGAAATATGAGTATCCTTAGCCAAAAATAAACGAATTATCAATCTAACAGTTGAATTTTCTAACAAACTAGTTTAACTATGAATTTAAGGAAAACTGAAAAACAAATAGTTCACCCTTTAACATACAAAAAATATACTGTTTCACAACATTTTTGAAGTTTCTAGAAAGCAGATTCGTTTTTATCCTTGAAGTAATTTTGAAACAAAAATATAAATTTTTTACCTACAAGAATACTTTTTATTAAGAAAATTACTTTTTAAACAAAGATGTGTATTTTTGAACAAAAAAATATATAAATTTTTAACCATCAAGATTAATTCTTGACTAAAAATTACGACATTAAAAAGAGCATGAATTTTTCACTAACTAGTTCAATTTTTAACTGAAAAGGATCATTTTTATCCATGCAGGTAAATTTTTAAATGAAACAGTTAAATTTTAAAGCGAAGAAAGAAAATTTAAACTAAAAAAAGGAATTTTTAACAAAAAATTTTAATCCTAGTAGTTATTTTTTTAGTTGAATTTTTTTTAAGCTTTAAGCCGTATATTTCTATATTGAATTTAAGATCTGATTTTTCTACACTGAAAGTTTAGATTTTACTTTAAAAAGATGAAATTTAGAATACAACGGTTAAATTTCTCAATAAAAAATCTCTCTTCATTAAAACTTTGAAGTTTTTTACGAATAAGATTAACTCTCTCTCAAAAATGTTTTCTAAGAGCTAGTTCAATTTTCAAATGAAAAGGATTAATTTTCATCTAAGAAGTTAAGTTTAATTTCTAAGTGAAAAAAATATTATCCCACATTAAAATTTTTACATTTTTAATGTAAAAAATCAATTTTTCATAAAAAATCAAATATTCAGCAAAAAAGTTAAATTTTCAATCAAGACAGTGAAATTTTAAGTATCATGAAAATCTTTCAGCGGAACGGCGGATTCTAAAGTTAAGAAATGAAATTTTCAAGAAGACTCAACTATTTTTCAATAAAACAGCTTAATTTTTAACTAAAAAAAAGGAATTTTTAACTAAAATAAACAAAATAAACGAATGTCTCACAATGTATTTAAACATTAAACTAAATTATTTTTAGATTCAATCGAGAATCTTTCAGTAGAAAAAATTAATTTTCTACTCTAAATTCTAAATGAAAAAGTAAACCAAATTTGTTCGTAAGTCAGTTTTTTTCATACAAAAATTAAATTCTTACATTTTCAATAAAAAATTATGTATTCTTTAAAACAATAAATCGCATTTTCAACAAAATAGTCTAATTATTAATTAACGTGATGAAATTGCAACTAAAAAAAGAATCTTTTTCTCGAATACTTAAATCTAAAGTTACAAATTAAAATGTCAGCAAGCAGCGATTTCACAATAAAGTAGTTCAATTTTAAACAAAAGAGAGATATTTTATTTTAAGCAAAACAGAAAACCGAATTTTCAACAAAGACGTAATCCCTGAATAAAAATTTTCCAATTGAAATCAAAAATCTTTAAATAGAAAATTAATTTTTCAAAAACAAAATAGTTTAATGTTTGAAAAATAGTTCAATTTTTCACCAAAATGGTTCAATTCTTGATACAAAAAGAGAAATTTACGACAGAACAGTCAAAGTTTTAATCAGGAAATGATTTTTTATCAAAATGGATCAAATTTTCTATTAAAAAGACAACCACACTACCAAAAATTAGACTTCCCAACCCGGAACATACATTTTTTATAGTTTTAAAAACGAATTCACAAAAAAAAAACTACAATTTTAAGAAAAATATTCGTTTTAGCTTTTAATTCTCAGAAACATTTTTTGAACAATTTCAATTACAACGCAAGCATAATGGAAATGCCTCCAGGACTTTCGAAATTTTTTCAATCTTCAACAATTAAAAGTTGCATTTGTTGAAAATAATTTAAGTTAACAAATAGAAATTTTTTCACTGAAAATTCTAAAAGTTTTTTGTTTGTTTAGATAAATTTTTAAAATAAAACTTAATAGTAAATGGTAATAAAAACCATAAATAGTTTTTTTTCGTGATACAAAGACAAAGGTAACTAGTTCCTTTTCAAAAATAACTCCTCCATCACTTTTTTCGATATGTGTTCCATAATTCCAAGTAATAACAAACTTTAGAGAATTCTTGGTCGAAATTTTCAAGATTTACCTCCTGTGGAAGTTGAAAGCGATAATTTAGCAGAGGAAAGTTTTTCCTCAAACTTTATTAGCTTCGTTAGCAGAAATATAAGTGTTGCTGTGAACTACTTCGTTGTCAAAAGTTGCCGGCGAGGGATAGAATATTCAAGCAGAAAATTCTTAGCAGACGCGAAGAGGAGGTGAATATTTAGGGAATAAACTATCCGGAAGTTTGGAAAATTTATAATTAAACGATGGAGCTTAAAAATAAACTTTTTTTAGGATTAAATAATCATTAAATACTAATAGACTAAAGATTAATTTAGAAGTTGAATTAAATTTTGTGGGTTGGATTTTAGTGCTTTCATTGACCCGGAAAGTATCACTTTGCAATCAAAAGTTTTCAATGCATGACAAGAACTGAGCAAATTCTCGAGTGAAATTAGTTCCTTTTGCTGCTTTCAATTACTGCCCAGAAATTAGAATCTACAAGTGTTGTACACATCAAAGCTTTGATGAATAGGTAAATATTTAAGTTTATCTTGTATTTCGAAATGAAATTTATTTATATATCAGAAGATAAATTAATTTTATATAATACTAATATCTAATATGATGGATTCAAAAAAAAATACTTATCTCAATCGCTTGTTTTAACTTAACTCAGTTGTTAAGAATATAAGGCAAACCAACTTTTTTTAATAATAATAAAATTTTAAGTTTTAGTACAACCTAAAGATGATTTATAAACCTTAAACATAGTTCTTGCCTTAATAAAAGTTCCAATTTAATTAAAAATTTAAAAAAATTTGCATTCTTTTTCAGAGTCCGTAGTCTGCAAATTAAGGATCGCGATTTTTTTGATGGCAGCCACAAATCTAAAAAACGTTAACGCAAATCGGCGTTTTTTAAATTTTGAAAAAATTGTTGGCACAATAATAAAAGTTTGAGTATCACTAAAAACTTAAAGAGTTTTACAAACATTTTTGATATTTTCTTTAAACAATAATAAAAGTTTTTCATCATAAGCTATACGTAACCCACATTCTATCAATAATATAATTAAATTTTTAAATTAGAATTAAATTTTCGACTAACAAAAATAAAAAAAATAAATAAAATAGTTAAATTTTCAGATAAAAATTTTATTTTTAACCAAAAACAGAATGTACATTTTTAACAACAAAGTTTAATCTTAAACGATTAGCGATAATATTTTAGAACTTGAAAGCCAAAAGAACGATTTATCTACAAATGAATCAAATTTTTGAACCAAAAATAGAAATTTTCAAACAAAAATGGAATATTTACATTATTAATTAAAAATATTTATTTGTCAACCAAAAAAACAGAAAACTTTATACTTTATACTACTAAACTTTTAATTATTCAAACAATTACCGTTTTAATAAAAGAGTTTAAACCATAAGATTATTTCCTAACCCAACAGATTAATTTTCTAAAATGAAATAGAATCATTTTCAACCAAGGAGATTAAACTGAAATTAATATAAAATTATAACAAACTGGTGCAACTATAAACTAATTAGTTGAGTTTTTTATTAAAAAAAAATCAATTTTAAACCATAAAGATACATTTCACAGAAGGAAGATTACTACCAAAAAAACACGAACTTTTAACAAAATTCATGCTTTATAACCAAATAATTGAATTTTCTGCCAAAAATAATTGATTTTTTAACTTATAAGTGATAAAATTCTTTAAAAAATGGAATAGTGCAATTTTTATAAACAAAATTTAATTTTTAACTGAAAAAATTGAATGTTCAAACCGTTCAATGTTAAAAATGTTAAAAACCGTTCAATGTTTAATGTTAAAACCGTTATAGAAAAATTGTAGAATTTAGGAGCCCAAATGACAATTTATCTGCAAATTAATTGCATTTACAATCTGAAAATATTTTTGTTAACAAAAAAATTAATTTTTATGCAATAAAGTACAATTTTTATACAAACTGTTTAATCCTTAACTGAGAAAGATTGATTTACAACCAAAGAATTTCATTTTAACCGAAAATGATGATTTTTCAATCTAAAGGATTAATTTTCAAACATAAAAGAATATTGAACAAGATCAATAATTTTAATCAGATAAGAACAGTTTTCAAAAAAGTATCAATTTAAAGTTAAAACAGGAATATTCGAATAGTCACCTACAAATATAGATTCTAAACAAAAGAAAAACGAATTTTCAATAATATGGCTACGTTTTCATACTTGAGGTTTATAAAAAAACTTTGAATCTTCAAATGAAAAAAAAAGAGTTAGCCCATCAGAGTATTTGTTAGTCCAGAAGATTAATAGCAAAGAAAAAATTTACATTTTCATGAAAATAGTGTAATTTTTAACCAAATAGTTGAATTTAAAAAAATTTAATTATCAATCAAGAGTTAATTTTCAACTAAATTGTTCAATTTTGTACCAAACTGTAAAATACTCGACAAAACCAGATTAGTTTATAGACAAGCACTTGCATTTTCATTCGAAAATGATGAATTTTCAACCATAGAAGATGAGTCTGCACAAAAATACATGAATATTTTAATAGAAAATTTTAATTAACTATAAAAAAATTTTGATTTTTAACCAGAAATGGAATAGTAGCAGTATCAAGAAAAATGTTCAAGCGTAAAAAAATGATTTTTGAATTCCATTTTGCTTAATATGACGAGCTCTTATCGAATACTTAAATTGCGGTTTCATTGCTGTTCCTGCCAGCCTCGAATTTTCTTTATTTCATTTTTTTCCTTAATAAGGATTCTGTATGAGTGATCAAACGCTGGTGATAATGTTTTACGAATGTTTTTTTATTATGAGTTGATAATAATAATAATAAAAGAAACGAAAAAAAATATAGAAGAAGGAAGGGGATTTGGTTCGTTACCTTCTAATTTTTCTTTCCTCTTTTTTATTTTTCTGCGCATACAGAAAATTTTCTTCTTTTATTTTTTAGAATTTTTTCATCTTTTTTTAAATTGCAATAGGAACATTTTATGGCAATTGCCTATATTTTTTCGTTTGATTTTTCTTCTTCAGAAATCCTGTAGATTCATTTAAACTTTTACTAAAGAAGATTATAATTTTTTAGCAATAAGTCTAATATTTTGGAAAAAGCAGGAATTAAAAAAAGTTCCCAAAAATGTTTGAACAAATTGTTAGCATAGCAGATTAATTTAGACCCAAACATTAACAGTTTTAATAAAAAAAAGGAGTTTTAACCAAAAAGTTTCATTCGCAATGGAAAAAAGACTTATTTTTCACCAGATAAATTAATTTTCAAATAGAAAAGATCAATTTTCAACAACATGATTTCATTTCAACAAAATAATATAACTCAACAAAATACTAGAATATGAAACTACACGAGATGAATTTTTAACAAAAAGTATAATTCTAGAATCTTCAACTAAAAGTAGTCATTTTTTTCAGGGTTTTTTTAAATTTAGTTCGCATTTAACAGAAAAAAGCTTGTAACGGCATTTTTTTCAACAAAAATAAATATAACAAAAAACTGGTAAGATTAAGACTTATTTTTAATGTTTAATCAGAAAACGTACTCAATAGTATCTAAATTCGAAACTTTACTTTCATTGACTTACTTTCATTTAAAAAAATGTGGATTATGATTCCATTGGGAGGAAAAATGTGAGCTTATTAATAATGGGAATCAAGTTCAATATTTAAAAAATAATAATGTGTTTTCTTACTTATATTTACAATTTCACTATCGTTGAGAGATTACCAAAAAATTAACTATTTTACAAAAAGAGATTTTCTAAATTAAAAAGGGTTTTTAATCACGGTCAAAATCCATAAATTTTATAAGTAAGTACAGACCTAGAAAGTATGACAATATTTCACGTTCAAAATTTTTAGTTTGTGACACTTGTCTGGCAGGATATTAAATTTGACGACCAGATTAAAAAAACGTTGAACAAAGGATATATGAAAAATGAATGCAAATATAACTGTAAATTTTCAATGTGATTTAAGAAATACAAACAGCAAATGCTTTCATGTTTTTGTTTGAAGAGGAATTTGTAGAGTTAAAAAAGATTAAATATTCCAAATGGCCAATCTTGAAGAATCTGACTTTGCAAAATTTGTTTGAAACAATTTTTGAAACATTCAATATAAACATAAGGAATTCGTTGAAATTAACACAGCAACATTCGGAATCCTCTGTCAATTTCCAATAAAAATGTATAGTTTTATTAAATTTAGTGCAAACCGTAATTATAACAAATACCTTAAGAACAAGTTTTTAACAAAAAAGGATATTTAACAATGTGTTTCCTGTCTCGTAAAGAAAATTGCTACATGTGAAAGGTCAGATTTTTTATTTTTTTGAACAGCATGTAATAATATCATTATTCTTCTTCAAACTATTGATATATTTATTTTTAAATATTTTATTCAAATGCAAAGAACAAGTCCTTATTCCCA
>NC_046659.1:137549008-137582323 GCF_010883055.1 Belonocnema kinseyi | reverse complement strand
TTAAAATAAAAAGTAAATCTTATATAAAAAAGTATAATTAAACATTTCATTTCAACTTGCTTGACTTTTCAGAAATTTAATTTGTTTATTTTCAAAATCATTTTTCACGAGTCCAACTAAAAATACGGGTACTAGCGTAAGGTGGTCGTAGGCAAATTTGTAGATATAATTTAGGTGAAAAATGTTGCTAAATAAATTTTGTGTTTGTAGCTTGTGTTCTTTTTCCAAAAAGATAAATTTTTATGTACGGAAATAATTTTGTGTTAAAATTTGTTTCGTCTCTCTTGTCGTTTTTCCAACGATTAAATTTTCTTAGTCTTGTTTTTACGAATAAAAGAAAATCTACTTGTCCTATCTGAATGAAATTATTATTACAAATTCTTAGGTCCTTTTAAGATGAAAGACTTTTCAATTTTTGTTTTACCTTGTATTATTTTTAAAAACAAATAATTTTTTTATTTTAAGTATTATTTTTCACGATTAAAACAAAAACTGTGTGTCCTATCAAAGAATAATACATGAGAAACTAAGATTAGTTTGTGCAAAGAGTCAATTTTTAAAATTTTCAGTGTTGTTTTTAAAAATAAAAAACATCGCGCATTGTTTTAAAAAAATGATAAGTAGTACATTTGTAGCTCATTTTTGGAAAAAAATGTTCTTCTTTTTTTTTGTGCAGCTTGTGTCGGTTGTCAAACGATTTATATATAGTTTGTACATATAGTTTGACCACAAAACATAATTTTTTATTTTATATTCTTTGATGTGCGATCAGATTAAATTTCCGAGTTTTAAATGAAACAGAAAAATCTAAGAATAAAATGTGTTGTAGGAAATTTTTAGAGCGATAAAATTTTGTTTAGCCAGCTTTGCGTCTTTCAAAAAACATGTGCTTGTTATGGAAAAACAAAAGAAAGTTTAACCGATATTTGTGTAAAGGTTATCCTGTGATGTTAATTTTCGTTGAAGAGAATCTTTCCAAAAGCAACGTATTTCTTCTTTTGAGATTTCTCATATCATGCATTGTTCGGATAAAAACCTTCACTTTTGTCTTTTTTTATTTTCAAAATACTGTCTCTCTGATAGGTTTTTTTATCGAATAAAGTTATAAGGAGAAATTGCACGAGTTTCCGATTGATCAATATTTCATCAGTTGTCGTAATCAACAGACTGACCGACACCTTCGCAAAAATAATTTTTTCTGACTTAAGATATCTCAAAACATCGAGATTTAATTAAAGCCGACAAAGTCAAAATTTACACGAAACCAATACCTTCTGATTAGGATGCGAATTTAAAAACGATTTGAGAGACATCTTCACCTTCTGTGAATTCGACATGCAGTTGCCCTTAAATGAGAACAAATTTTTTTTGTTTTTTAACAATATTTTTTACCCCTGCGATTTAAATTTTGGATAATTGATTTTCGGAATAACGTGAAATTTTCAACATCGGAGCGACATTTGCTTATCTATTCCAATTACATTTCGCTTGCAAGACAATTTAGTAAAGCCACCTTGCAATTTCATATAACTAGATATGTATGTAAGCAGTAAATTAGATGTCACAAAGCAAGACATAGTTATGTTGAGTACAAGATCTCAGAAGCATAGTATGCTGTATGCGCACATCATGCTGCTTGCTGGGTTAGAAATATCCGATCTTGTATTTTTTTTTTACATCTTCAGGTATACCTAATTTGGTTTCCATAGAGTTTTCTCTAAACAAACATGTATTTAATAGTGTAAGAACATGTTTAATGATAAAACACGTTTAAAAATAATATAAATTATATCGTTTAGAATTGCCCAGAATCGCATGTCATATTTAAATATTAAAAATACTAGATTAATAATTTATCTAGTACCTTGTCCTCTTTAAAAGTATCCCTACCCTTGTGGTTTATCTTTGTGCTATTGTCAAAGACATGTTTTAATCACCCAGGGAGACCACTTGGAATAACAGAACGCAATCAACAAAAAGTGGACGTCTAATTTTTTTAAACATTTCGCTAATATTTTTTGAAGCCATCGTGATGACTTGGAACACGTATGATGGTGAGTCTATGGAAATTGTTTTTTATCATTAATAGAGGTACAAAAAGATTTCGGTACATCAAGAACTATTGTTTTGAAAATTTCAAGCCAAGATTTGTGGATATGTTTGGGTGTGAAAACACTAAGGCAATGCATTTGTTAATTCTTTGTAACTTATTTAGGAATTTCTGGTTCAAGGCCTGTTAGCTATTCTAAAGTTTGACTTGGAGAAGTGCTTCGAAAGTCGGACAAGAAAATTAGGTATTTTAGGAAAGACATCAATTTGCTTCACATAATTCTTAAACACTTTGGTTGAAATAAATAAGTATTTAAAATAAATGGATAGTATATTTTAAACTTCACTTAATGGTACAACTGCCAGAGACATTTCATTTGATGACAAAATAGTTCAAAATTGTTTCTTAATTTTTTTGGGAAATGCTAAGTACACTCTCAGTAACGTTTTTTCTTTACTTGCGTCATTCACTGAAGATTGGAGAAGATACAAGCATTAATACACTTCTTTTATTAAATTAAGAAAGGACAACCTCATTTAGAAAAGAAAATTAAATATTTTAAGCTCTTTACAATTTTTGGATTATTGACGATTTCATTTAAAAATTTGATGATATTAGACAATCGACAAGTCTCCAACTTTTCTAATCAATAGATTCTCAGTTGGGGGAGTAGCGTATTCTGTTACGCGCACAGCATAAAAGACACAAGCATTAAAAATTGAATTAAAGTTTATTAAAGTAGCTTATTATAGAGTTTTATAAAAAATATCCTGTCCCAAGTTATCCTACCTAGTTGGATAATTCATCTACACTCATTTTAATTAAGTAATTAATTTTTTTTAATCTTTTCACCAAAAATACATCATTTTTGTAAAATTGGGTATCTATATTAATATGCACCCATTCTTGAAAATTCGAAGTTAATTTTTCGAGTATAATAAATGAGAGACCAATGCTATAAAGCAGGCGTTTTCCGAATTTTAGAATTTCAGCAATAAATGAGCCGTCTGTGACACATTACCCGCTTGTTTATAGTATTACAATAAGATTTTAAATTGTAGATAATAACTGACCAATTACTTAATATAACTTTTTTCTTTGCTAACTGAAATTGCACTCAATAATGAATATAATAAACCAAACCTCACACGTTTAAAATATTAAGATTTTTTAATAAGGGACCCAAACTTGCAAACGATTAGTCTAACGAAAGAAATAAAAAGAGCCAGCCCGTTTAATTTAGCTAAAAAATGTTCAAAATGAGTTTCGGAATTTCTTCATTTATTAATAAATACACTCCTGGAATTTCGGAATCTAAGCATTACATGTCGAAAAAGCTCAAATGAGACAAACATGGCATGCAGAATAAATATTTGCGCAGAAAAATTAAAAAAAAAATTTTTTGTCCATTCCTTAGAAATTTCTTAAATTAATATTTTCTAACTTTTATACATAAAAGACTATAATTACATATAACTATATTATTTAATCTATACAATTTAGAAAATATTAATTAGAAAGAAAAACATTAAAAAAATTTTTTTTCGTAACTATTTTAGAAAGACGTGTGTTATTTTATGAGGAACTTACGGATTCCAAGAAATTGAAATTAAAAAGATATTTATTTTATTTTAAATAACCATAAGATGATATTTTTTTATGCAGCCGTTTTGAAGTTATCACATTTTTTTTATTGAAAAAGTACACATTTTTCCAAAGTTGAATACGTCAGAATCTATGCATTATAGAAGAAAAATACCAAAGAGAAAATTTGTTTGTTTTACATGCAGACTAAGTATTTTTAAAGAAAATCATAATTTTTTCTAAAATTTTCTACCATTTTTTACAATTAATATTTTGATACTTTTATTAACAAAAAACTTTTATGGTATTTAAAATGAGTTACATTTCTTTATTCAGCCATTTCAAAGTTATGACGATTGTTTTGAACAAAAAAAAAACACTTTCTTTAACGCTGAATATCTCGGAATCTATGCATTACATAATAAAAAACTCCCAAGAAAAAAAGGTTTATTTTTATATGTAGAATAAGTACTTGTGAAAAGAAAATAATTATTTTTTTATTTTTTACAATTTTTCTAAATTAATATTTTCTAACTTTTATACATAAAAGAATATAGTCACGAATTCTTATAACAATATATTTTTTAGGTATAACAGTTAAAGAATATTATTTTTCAAAAATCGTTCAAATAAAAACAAAATCCCAAAGTTATTTTGGAAAATAACTGTGCAATTTTGTAGGGGACTTGAATATTAAAAAAAAATCAAAATTAAATCGAGGTGTTGTATTTTCTTCAGAATAAGCATTAGATGATTTTTTTTTTCATTTTTTAGTATTTTCTTCTACCTAATTTTTCCTTAACTTTTATACATAAAATTATATAGTTACAAATTTTGTTAACTACCTTCTTTTATGTATAAAAATGAGAAAATATTAATTAAATAAATGGTAACAATAATAAATATAACTGTTGAATAACCCAGGATTTTTTTAAATGCAAGAATTTTTGACAGAGATCTAAAACTTAAAATTTTTTTTTGTTTCGCTTTATTGCATATTATATAAAAAAGTGTCATAGTGTGCTATGACTATTCTGTTATTTTCTGTTCTCTTTAGAGCTATTTTTTGAAAGAGTCGCATCTTCACGTTGGCGCGCAAATATTAAATTTTGAAACTGCAAAATTTGAATGAAAGAGTAATGAAGAGAGACAGGAACGAGGGATGAGAGTGCGGAAAGCGGCCAGCAAGGACAAGAAAGGCGAGATAAAAGACGGAAAAGTGGAAAGCTCTGAGAACAGAATGATGAGGCAAAAAACGAGGCGATAAAGTGGCCCGTCATGGCTCAAGCGAGAATTATTTATGTTAATGAGCCTCACTTCCAGCACGTATTTATTGTTCCACAAAACTTTGTCTACTTCAAATAAATATTTAGGAAAAAATAAAATAAAGTGGTGGCAAAAGTATGTTTATACAACCAAAAGAAATTTATTACTTTATTTCATTTTATGTAACTAAAAAATGTTAACAATACTACTATGATTTTAGTTTAAAAATTGTAAAGTTTAATCACTTACAAAATAATTTAAATAGCATGGGTTTCTTTTTTAAGATAGCTTATACATTTTTTTGTTGATCAATGTAGAGAGGGTCTCGAAAATGGAAAAACTAAATAAAAAATATTTAGTTTTCAATGATTTTTCTTTTCTTGTGTTGCTTGGAATGTTTTTAAATCCTTTTGTATCTGTTTGAATTTATGTAACTTAGTTATATTCATAGAATTTAGAAGAATTAAAGGAATTAAAGGATTTTAAGAAATTTAGGGAACTCTGAATATTTAAGTACTCAAAAGGAAATTTAGAGAATTCCAGAGATTTTAGAGCATTCAGAGAATTCCGATTATTCCAGGAATTGCGAGAATTCATAGAAATGAATAATTATAAAGAATCTAAGTACTTAAGAGGCTGTTAGAAATTCATGGAGTTTCAGGATTCGACGAAATTCATAGTATTCAAGGATTTCATAGAATTCAGAAAAGTCAATAATTTCATGGAATTCAAAAAATTTTTGGGAATTAAAATCGCTTAAAGAATTTGAATAATTTCAAGAGGATTGAATAAAAGAAAATCCGTAACGTCCGATAAAGGCAATGTAGGAAGATGAAAAAAACTAAACTGAAATAATCTAGAATAAGTAAAATGGAAGAATTTGTGAAAAATTTGAACTAGATGTATAAATAATTTAGTAAATAAAAACATTAATGGGTTAGTTGCGCGAAGACGTCATTTTTTGGAATGAGTCAAGATAATTTTGATTGAGTTAGGTTTTTAAAAAAGTGGAACTAGCAATATAAATTCAATAAAGTTGACAAATCTTTATATTGAATTATTTGAAAATTATTGTTGATAGTATTGTGAAAAAATAAAGATTGAAAAAAATTGTTGTTAGTGAGGGAATTCAATGATAGAATTATATTATTAATTAAGGTGGTCTAAATCACTGGCTTGATGTTCTTTTTGTCTAACGTGTAAAGGCCTTTTTCCCTTATGAAAAAGTAGTAATGGTAAGTATTGAAGCTAATACTTTTTTCGCGAATAAGTATTGAAAATCCAATACTTTTTCGCGAAAAAAGTACACGAATCTATATTTACCAAAACTTCTTTTTATTAAGGCTTGTTTGTCCACTATAACATTTACCATGATTAAAAGCAAAACAATAAACTGCGTCAGTTTTATTCAAGGTTCCTAATTGATTTTTACCTTATTTAATAATTATATGAAGTATAGAATTCATTTGAAAAGTTGTGGTGATTATATAAGCTTTTAAAAATCTTTTTATTTTATCCGAAATTGTACCATAATATTAGAATAGTAATGTGGCCTTTTTGGATCATATTCTTCATTGACAATATTATTAGAAAAGTGAATAAAATTTAATTTCTTTTAATTCGCTATCAATTTGTTTTTCAATAATATTTTGTCGATAATTATTTCAAAAAAGATAAGGTTTTACTGTATTCACGCGAGTCGAAACATAGGTCCTTTTTATATTCACCATAGTGCTGAATAAATTCTTTTTGAGATCTTCTCAATACTCGTCTTTCTTATTTAATTCTTTTAAGTCTTATTTAGTTCAATTTTAATCCTCTTTGAGCCTCTCAGAGATTTTTGCAGTATTTTTCAAGTTCTTATTTGCACCTCTTATAATCCCTACAAAATTGTAAGTCCAATTTCAATACTCTATAAACTCTGCAATAATTTTAAATTGTACTTAGAGGTTTCAAGTGTGAAATTATTAAAGATAATATTAAAAATTTACTGAAGCATTAACGAATGATTATTTTTAAATATTTAAAATTATTTCTTATAAAATATTAATGTGACTGTTCATTAAAATTTTCTGCATGTCATAATTTTATAATATATATTTATTCGAGTTTTTTTGTTTGAAAAATTAATAATATAATCGGATTATATTTGCAATATGTTATAAAAATAATATATATGGAATTTTGACATTAAAATAATTTTTATTGCCTTTCAAATATAGGAAAATATTTAAAGGTGATATATTGCTATTTATTTTACAATAAATAAATAAATAAATAAATAATTGTATTATAATTAATTAATAATTCTTTAATAATCAATTGATAATTAAATAATTATAATTATCGTTTTCGTGCATATTTACCGGATTGTTCACCGTTTGTGCTCTTATTTAAAATTATTTTTTTATGTATTTGTTCTTAATTGTTTACAACAAATAATAATTTCTAAGTGCATAAAGAAATAAATAATTATTTGAAATTAATGTTTGTAATGAAAAAGGGATTTCTTCCTTTATGTTTAAAATCGATTATTTATTTTTAATCCAGTAAAATTAAATAAATATGTTAACTTTCACTTTATAAGTCTGTTTTTTGACCGAAGAATTCTTTATATTAATTAATTATTTATATCAAAGATTGACTTGTATATTTCATTAATTTAAATAAACGTGCCAACTGTAACCAATACGATTATCAACGCGACGTATGCAAGTTCAAATAGCAGAGAGTTTTTACATCTTTTGGTATTTTGACAAACAGAAGAAAAAATGTGCACGAATGTGAAACTTTTAAAAGTTAATTTTGGAAGCCAAAAATGTACCAGGTGCAGAATTTAGCGTAAAAGGACACAATTCTACTGAAGTAAAAATTTGGATGAATTTTTAATACAGAAACGAATTTAAAACGAAAATTAATTTTCAAGCAAACAGTAGCATTAAAAACCAATATATAAACTTTCGAATAAAATAGACAAGTTTTCCCAAAAATAGTTTAAAATTTAAGCAAATAGTACTCTTTTTAAGTAACACAGATAATTTTTTAAAAGACGGCTAAATTAAAAAAGGGTCTTTTCAGACAAGAAAGATAAACTTTCAACCGAGTAGAGGGAATTTTCAATATGAATTTTTAACCGCATAGTTAGATTTTTGACAAAAAATGATGACTTTAAACTAATAGTTCAATTTTCCAAAAATAATTAGATTTTCAATAAAATAGTTAAATTTCTAATCAAATATTTGAAATTTTAGCATAAAAAGATGAATTTTTGATCGAATGGTCAAATTTTCTTAAACAGGAAATATTAAAATTCAAATATTTGAATTTTAATGTCTAACAGACAAACTTTTTAGAAGACATGAATTTTCATAAAAAAGTTAGTTTTTAAGCAAAAAAGATGACGTTTCTGCCACCAATAATTATGAATTTCAACCAGAAATGAAGTTTTCAAGCACAAAAGTCGAATGTTTGAGAAAAAGTGAACTTTAAAATTAGAAAATCAGGAATTTATTGAATAAAGTAAATTTATAATCTTCTAATTGTTTCTTTTTTTCAGGAATTTTAGGAAGATCATAAATTCTGGCCAAATTTATGTTTTCTGTAATAAGATCTTTTCTCTTTATGTTAGATCCTAAAAAAGCTTTTAGTCACCAATTTTTGATTTTAATAAAGGTTTTTCTTTGTATGGTTTTCAAAATTTATCTTGAATTCTTTCATAATTTGATTTTTTATTTAAAATTAATTCCATTTTATTACCAAAATCTTGCTTGTTAAGAATGACAGTAACATTAACTTTATTAGCACGTGTTACAAAAATATCTTGATTTCCTCTGAGGAAGGTTTTAGTTTCGGCAATATTTTTAAATATGATTCTTGTTGAATCGAAAATAAGGTTAGGTTTTTTAATTTATCGATAAGATAAGACAAGATTTCTGTGTCTTAATTCAGCTTGCAATTTATCTGGAATGTTAGCAATGCTAATTTCTGCATCTCTTACTATTTCAAAGATGTGTTGATTTTGTGCAAATTTTTATTAATTTTTGGATTCTGTCCAATTTTCACTGCTCTGAACATATAATACCATAATTTCAAAAAAAGAAAAAAAGTTTAATTCTATTCACGAAAGTGTTGACTTTAAAATTTTAAATACTATACATTTGATATTGTACAATTCTTTAGCCATAGTACATTTTTAAATTTTCAATTTTAAGAGCTCTGAATTTTAAAATGGTCCATTTTTAAGTTGTAAATTTAATTTTTTTTTTTTCAATTTAGAAAATTTTTTCCTGCTCTTATACTTCAAGTCTTTGAAAATTTACAATTTTAGGTACTCGTAATATGCAGGTTATTTAATATCGAAGAATTTGATTTGGAAAATTTTCAATTGCTTGAAGTTTTTACTTTTAAATTGTTTAATTTTAAATTCTGAAAAATCTAAAAAGGTTAAAGACTCCAATAATTCTTAAATTAAAATATATATAATCGTTAAAAAATCGTAATTGCAGTGACTTTTAGCATTCCAATTTTTTTTACTGACACAAAGATATCATTTTTCTATTATTTTTTTTTACTTTTCGGTACAATTTTATTTGTTTAAAAAATAAATGAAATAATTAATAAAAAAGTGAAGATATTCGAAGTTTTTAATTAAAAATTAGGTTTTGAAAGCGCTATTATAAAATATTTAAGACGATTAAACTTTAATAAAACACTTGTACATAAAGAAAAGAAAAATCATTTTTTACTGAACAATTTTAGTGTCATAAAATTATAAACCATTTTCATTCTTTTTTAAGAAAATAGATTCTTTGTCTTCTGTTATATATTGAAGCAGAACAAGAATCAAATCAATATTAGTAGATTTTTAGAATAAATTACCAAAATAAAATTTTAACTTAATGGAATATTAGGGGATTAATAGGATTGATTTTGATCTTGCAGATGTTTGGCTTCAATTTATAGAATTTATCTTTAATTGAATAAAATTTAATTCGAATTTCCTATTATTTTTTAAAAATAAAACAAATGAAATTAAATTCCATAATTCAATCAGAGTTTTTTAGAATTTCATCAAAATTTTAATAGGGTTGAATTTGATCTTCGAAAGTTTAATTTAAATTGCTAGAATAGAACTTAAATTGAACAAACTTAATTTCAATTCACTTGATTGCATTAGGAACTAGAATTGATTTAATTGAACTTATTGGAATTCGAATTGAATTGGTATTATTTAATTTCAATTTGAAAAATCAAATTTAAATGTATTATTATCCCATTTAGACTCTAACATGGGTAAATTATAATTCACTTGAATTTATATTAAATTTCTACAATTGAACCGGATAAATATAATTGAAATTGAATTTTTTATTGTTCAATTTCATGCAGAAAAAATTAGCCTTAAACCTAAAATTCATTCAGAGTTTATTATAATTCCATTAGGACTAAATAAGATGAAAGCTGCTCCTAGAGAATTTCAACTAAAATTTATATAATTCAAGTATAATTGGCTAAAGATAATTTTTAATTTACTAGAATTGCATTAAGAAGTAGAATTCCACCAATTTTAATAGGATTTGTGTAGAATGTACTAGAATCAAATTTTAAGATACTAAAATTGCACTTAAATTGATAGAATTCAACTTTAATTAGCAAAAATATAATTTGAATTTACTACAATTTCATTAGAAAGCTAAATATAATTAATTTTAGTATAATTATACTTAAATTTAAGAAATTTTGGTGGAATTCAACTAGATTTTCATCAATTTCCGTAGAATTCCACCAACAAAGACTACAATGAAATTGGAATTTATTTTAATTCTAATTTTATTAGTTGAAGTTAAAATTTTTTGGCTGAAATTCAATTTGAATTTATTAAAAATTTATTTATACCTAGAATTGAGCTGATGTAAGTACAATAATTGTACTTGAGCTCACTAGAATTAAAATTAAATTTACGTGAATTTCTCTTAAATTTCTAGAATCTCATTTGAAACAAAATTATTTTTGACATAATATTATCTTATTATTATCTGGTTCTATAATATATTAATAATCATGATACTAATGATTGTAGTTTAAATTCATATAAATAAACCATAGTAGTAAAATTTCCTTTCATTATTCTATTATTCTGTTTTTGAATAGAAACAAATTATACTGAATACTGAAATTCAAGACGGTTTTAATAATATTTCATTTAATTGTAAAAAATTTTATTTGAATTTACGATCATTTAATGAATTTTGGTGAAGTGTAAATAGAATTGCACTAAAATTAAATTTACTAAAACTAACTTAATTTATAATATTTTATAGTTTTATTCTAATTGCCTTATAATTGTCTGGCCTAATAGTATACTCATAATACACTTTTGAATTTATAAAATTAAACCTGAGGAGTAAAATTAATTTTATCATTCTTTGAATTTAAACAAATTAACTTAGTTAGAACACAAGCAGATGATATAAAATTTTTATTAAGATAAAATTAATTTGCTTAGATTTTGACTAAAATTTAACGAATTTTGTAAGCTGTAATGGAATTTCACTTGAATTTCTAGAATTTAATTTTAATTTGTTTAAATGTAATTTTAAGTTAGTATCATTCCATTTAAAAAAATTTTGGGATTAAAATTGAATTGACTAAAAGTTAACTTCATTTATTATTATATTCCAGTTTTGTCATAAATCTATACAATAATTATTATCAGGTCTGATGGTATACTGATTAAATTCTAATTTTGTTTATTTAGCTGATAAAAATAAAATTTAATTTCGATTTCTAAAATTAAAAATGATTAGTAGAATTGAATTTGATTTTCCAAATAAAAAATATCAAATGGCTGCAATTAAAAGTGAATATTAGAATTCAATCAGAATTTACTAGCATCCTTCGATAACAATAGTTATAATTAAATTTGAATTCACTAGAATTAAACTCGGAAAAAACATTACGAAAAACATGATTCACTATGCAATAAAAATTATCTCAGTCTAAATAATTATAGAATAGAAAAATAAATGGCACAAATTATCGTTACACAACAATGAAATGTTTATAATTTAAGATTTTTATCTGAAATTGATTTGAGTGCCCTTAACATATTTTTCTATAACTATTAAAATAAAAAAGAGCAATTTAGTATGGTTTACTCATTTTCTTATTTCGTTCAACTCGAAAAATTATTAATTTTTTAAAATTAATTAATTTTGTCGACAGGGGTAGAAATCCAAAATTTGGGTTAGCGTTTTAAAAGCTCGGAATATACAGAACAAAATGGTAGTTTATTTGCTAAGGAAATTTAGTTTCACACCTTGTCATGACAAAACTGGTTGGTTGTTCATATTCAGCATGCTCGTAAATTTTACGTGCGTGCTGCTATTTCAGTCGTAGAATTAATGTTGGCCATTTGGAGAGTCAATTTTGATGGTGTCAACAACTCACGGATTTATTGGCTGCCTTTGAAAAAAGAGGAAATTGAATTATAAAATTTTGTTTTTGTTTATATAGGCTTCCAATCTACAAATAAAAAGTGCTGTTGCAGGACTTGTTTCTCAGTGGAAAATTATTTTCAGTGCCCGGAAAAGCACCAGGAAATGACAGGCTATTTGATTCCGATCATAATTTTTCATGCGATATTTCTAAAATTATATTTAAAGTATTTTTGCACTTTATTGTTCTCTGTTTGCAAGTGCGTTTAATCTTTTGAAATCTTTGAAAAAAATTTCTGAAAGACTTATTATATTTCTGACTTTACACAAGTAATTTTTAAAAGAAATGATAATATTTAGTGAGATTTCTATTTTTTTAAATAATATTGACTTATGATTGAATTTAAGAAAAGTATAATAAGGTACGATTCCGACGTAGAAGAGTGTATTTTACACAAAACTGATAATTTTCAGTGAAAACAGTAAATTTTCCAAAAAAATTGTCATTTTTACTGGGAGAATAAAAATTTCAAAAAAGATTATATTTCTGACTAGTAGCTTTCCAAGCAAATTATAATTCTGGCTTAAAACGAAGAATTTTGCGAAAGAATTACAATTGTGATTTGGAACGAAGCCATTTTTTTTAATTTTCGTTTTCACTTGGAAGAGGAAAATTTTAGAAGGTAGTTCTGAATATCATGAGAAAATTTTCCGAAAAAATTATAATTTAGTTCTAGAACAAAAAATTTACTGAAAAGTGGAAAAAATTACTTTTTTGTTTCAGAATAACGTACAGCCAACAAATATTGCATAATTTGTAGATTAATTTCACGATTTTTGTAAACAAATGCGTTATTCAGTCTTTTGTCTGCCAAAAAATTCTTTTTTTAATGTAAGTCCTCCCAGTTGGGAAGTTCGTGGCAATATCAGCAACATTCATAGTCAGTTAATATATTTTATTATTTTCTTCAAACAAAATAATAAAAAAAAATCATTATTCGGGAATTTGTCGACGAAGAAATTCTTGTTTTTTCGACATCAGACTTTTTAATTGATA
This sequence comes from Belonocnema kinseyi, assembly GCF_010883055.1. Taxonomy (NCBI): domain Eukaryota; kingdom Metazoa; phylum Arthropoda; class Insecta; order Hymenoptera; family Cynipidae; genus Belonocnema; species Belonocnema kinseyi. The sequence continues at coordinate 137,568,930 of NC_046659.1, read as the reverse complement.
TCTTCACAATGAATTCAGCAACGATTCGATCGAAAAGTACATTCAATTCTTTTATAAATAAATAAATATTATGAAAAAAAAGATATTTTTTCTGTTTGACGTTCCCGGTGTTCGTCATTAATCTTGATACAATTAACAAACAAAAATTTTATCAAAAAATTATTTGTTGAAAATGTATTTTCTATCATTTTCAACAATTTAACTATTTCTAAGAAAAATTATAATTTGCTGATAAATGTTATGATTTTTTAAACAAATGTAATGAAAAAATGCATAAGTTGGGCATTTGTCGACAGAAAAAATCGTTCTTTTCAATGTCAGTTGTTTTAATTGGGAACTTTATGACAATTTTAGCAACATCCATCACTATTTAATCAATTTAATTTTTTTCCAAACAAATTCAATTTAAAAATGCATTATTCAGGCATTTGTCGTCGGAATTTTTCTTTTTTTTCGATGCCAATTTTTTAAAATGCGAAACTTTATGATTATTTAAGAAAAATTTCCAATTTGTTGATCAATTTTATGATTTTTAAAACAAATGCATTATTTGGTCATTTCTCGATGGAAAAACTTGTTTTTTTTTCAATGTCAGTCCTTTTAATTGGGAACTTTGCGATCATTTCAGTAGCCTTCATAATTATTTGATTAATTTTATGTTTTTGTTAAACAAATGTAATTGAAAAATGCATTATCGGCAACTTCCCAAATAATAAATTTTTAATTAATTTTAGTTAAAAGAAACATAAAATTAATCAACCTATTACGAATCTTAACGAAATGAGCGTAAAGTTCTCAATTGAAAGGACTGCCATTTAAAAATCGAGTTTTTCTGTCGACAAATGCCCAAATAATGCATTTTTTAATTAAATTTGTTGGAAAAGTCATAACAATTATCAACAATTTATAAATTTTTCTGAAATTATCATGAATTTCCTAATTTGAAAAAATTGACATCTAAAAAAACTAATTTTTCTGACGACAAATGCCTGAATAATGCTTTTGTTTAATAAATTTGTTTCTGATATCAACAAAAATAGTCTTAGGTAAATTTTGTTCATTAAAATATTATTCCTATTCAAATTTCTTGCAATGTAACTGAAGAAACGTCAAATTATTGAAAATTATGGAAAGCACATTTTCGACAAATAATTTGTTTATACACATTTTTTTGTTAATTGCATTATGACGAAATACCTTCATATAATGTAAATCTATACAATCCTGGCGATCACAACCATTTTCCTATTATGAAGGAGCACCAGAAACGTCAAATAGGGAAAAAAATCATTTTTTTCGTCATATTTATTTATTTGTTTATTTATAAAACAATTGGAAACCTGAAATGAAAATCAGGTTCGACAACTTTCTTTAAAATTTCATCAGTTTTTCTAAAAAAAGAACATTTAAAACAGTCCACAGGTTCAGTCGGAATCGTATTTTGAACCAAAAAACTTACTTTTTCCCCACTGTGCGTTGCGCTGGCTAGGTTTTTTCGATTTAAGTGGCTCGTGCATTGAACTCAGAAATTCAAAATTGGTTTCATGCTACTTTTGGAATTATCATTCCGATTCGACTGGTCCGTTTGTTTAATTTGAAAACTCGATGCATAATAATAAAATTCTATCCGTGCTACCGTCGGATCGGTGATTGCGATTCAATTGACTCGAGCTGCCGCTGAATCAGTTTTTTTGCTAATTTATCAGCCTGTGCATGGGATCCGAAAATAAAAAATTTGACACGCTATAGCGATGGATCGGTTTTTGCTATTCGGTCATCCCGCTCTATGGATCGGTTTTTTCTATTTGATCAATTAATCAAAACTATTTAATCAAAAATTAGAATTGGATCTATACTACGTTCGCAATGGTCTGTCGAATTTGATCAGCTTGTTAATTTGGAAATTTGATGCGTGCTAACAAAATTCTCTCCGTGCTATCGTCGGATCGGTTTTTGCAATTCGATCAACCCGCGCTTCCGTCCAATCAGTTTTTTCTGTTTTATCAACCCGTGATTTGGATTTGACTCGTGTAACTGTGGGATCGGTTTTTGCTATTTGATCAACTCGCGCTGGTGTCAGATCGGCTTTTTTTTATTTTATCAAACAATGCGTTGAATTTAGAAATACGATCTGAGCTACCACCACAACTGGCTGGTTTTTTTTTACTCGATTCTAATGGCTCGTGCGTTAAATTCAGAAATTCATTATTGGGTCTATGATATCCTCGAAATGCTCTATCCGATTTGATCGCCCTATTAATTTGGAAATTTGGTGCATGCTAACAAAATTCTATCCGTACTACCGTCGGATACGAAAATGAAGAATTTGACCCATGCTACCATGGGATCGGTTTTTGCTATTCAAAAGGCCCGTGCATCGAATTCCGAAACAAAAAATTCGACTTGTGTTACCACCCAAACCTTTATTCCAATTCGATCGGCTCATGCGTTGAATTTAAAAATTCTACGCAAGCTACCACCGGATAGGTTTTTTGATTTAATCAGTTCTTGGCTTGAACACTGAAATTCTCCCTAAAAAAATGACAATTTGGACTTGAAACGCAGACTTTTCTCAAATAATTTTCATCCAGATTTGGAAAAGGCAATTTTTAAATAGCATCAGAATATTCAATTAGGTCGTTTAAATTTCAACTATAAGTAAAATTTCCAGATCAGGAACATAAAAAAATTGTTGGAGAATAAACTGGAAAATGACCGGGAATTTGTGATCATTCTGCAAGTATACATACTTCTTTTTTAATCAAGGTTAGAAAATATCTATGAATTTTGAATTGTTGACAATTTGAAATTATTAATAAGAATTGTTGCTATTTTTCAGTTGGAATTTTGTAAAGATTTTAGCCACCATTTTTTAGTACTAGAGAACCTTTGAAGCTTTAATCAAAGGTCGACAGGCTCATTTTTGGCACCGTGTAGTAACACGTTCGCTCTTTTAGTGAAGAAAATTGCTTCCCAGAGAAGCTGCGTTCTACAAAGTTCTGTAAGTCGTGACAAGGATGAAAAGAGAAAGAATTCCTGGGCCGAAAGTTTTAAAAAGAAGAAACGAGGTATGGTCTCGATCATGGAGTCAGTCGTTTCTCCAGAAAGTGGACGAGATGATGGCTTAGTTTGCTCTACGGGGTGATAAGCTTGCCCAGAGAAAATTGTTTTTCTTAGAACATTCTCCTTACTTGTTCGCAACAAGGTAGTAACTTCTGGCCTTTCATTCCAATGTCTTCATTCTCGGAAATGTTCAAGGGTATGTTCGTTTCTTGATTGAACCCTAATAATGGGAGAATTAATTAATTAATTATTTCCTTCGTTCACCTAATTCAAATCAAAGCTCCTATGTACGTCTACTTTTGATTTGAACCAAGTTTTTTAAATTTGTGAACGCGATAGTACAAAACCAGTTAAACAAATTGACTTGTTTTTGTCCATTCAATCAGTTGAAAAGTGTCATTCTTTGGCGAAATACTCGTAACTGAAAAAAACATTTAATGATTTTGTTCTAACAAAAAGATCAAATCTTAGGGGCAACAAGGACCCTTTCTGTTTTTTTACAATTTTTTTTTTAAGAACACCTATTTTTCTTTTTCTATTTAACGTAGTAACTGTGAATCTGAAATTGATAAATGTTTCTGGTTTTACGTCACTTTTTGAAGATTTATCATGCCCCTTGTTTTTATTCCCGAAGCACACAACTTTTTTTGGTGATAAATATGAACTCTACAAATAAATCCTGAATGTATCTAAGAGATAGATTTTTGCCTTTTTATCAAAATCATTAAAAAATTTCACTTTCATTCACTTTCATATTCACCCCTATATACTAGAAGATCGCCGTAGAGCGCTTCAAACGTGTCTGGTTCTGCTTGATCTATAATACGTCCAAAAGGATGAATTTTTAAACATAATATTATTAATAAATAGCCAATAACAAATCAAACTGGTTCGGTAAGATAGATTTTTCTGAAAAATGTTCTTTTTTTATTTATTGAAACTAGTTGGTTGTTTGGATCCTCTGAATATCGTACACGCTGGTCTGCTGGTGTTGCTGATAACAGGGGCAAAGCGCACTCTTACTTTAAAAAAAAAATAAATAAAATAAAACAGGCACATTTTCTGTAAAAGACTTTCTATCTTAGCCGGTATATATAACTATTGTTACTTCTTTAGTTACTTTTATACACCCCTGAAAAAAGAAATATAAGCAATTTAAAAAAATATTTTATTTGTTGACAGGATTAGCCCGAATTGAAACAGGAAATTGAAGTCAATTTAGGAGATATTGAAACTTTCAGAAATTCGGACTCAAAAGTTTGAAAATATTCCTACTCGCTTGGAAGCTCCTGATATTTCTCAATTTGTTGCAAAATGACCTAAATTTTTCCTTAAATTTCGAAATCCCTTTCAAAAAAATAATTTGCTTTCAAATGTTTCATTTTTTTCGACTTTTTTTTGTCTTCTATTGAAGCCTTTGAAATTTTGGATGTTTTAAATTAAGTTAGAAATTTTTCGAAACTTCTTATTAATATGTTTTAAATTTATTGGAATTATATCTAACATTTTTTTTAATCAATCGAAAATTCATCATATTACCTGAAATTTTCCAGATTCTATTTTAGCAATTTTTTGAACGGTTATTAAATTTTTTTTAACTGATCTAAAAAAAGGAAAAATCAAAGAAATTTCCAGGAACCTTGAAAAAGTTTTGTTCTGACTGAAACATGTGGAAATAGTTCAAGAAAATTTTATACTTGATTTTGAAATATTCAAAAATCTACCTTTTGTTCAAGATTGTTTGAACTTTTTTCATAAATGACTTCTAATTTTTTTTAAATTTGAAATTCTCTTAAATAACAACTAATCTATTATAATAAAATTATGTTTAGGAAGAAAATGCTAAATCACTTTTAATTTTATAATTATCGCAGCAAAATTCTAAGTAGAAAATTATTTCACAAAATGTTAAAAAATTATTTGCATTACAAGTTTCGTTTGAAGGTGAAATTGTTTACCAAACAATTTTTACGCTTTGATAATTGCAATAAAATCTTCAAAAAAAAATGAATTAAATATTTTATTTAAAATAAAAACTTTAAATTTCTAAGATGTTCTAATGAAAACGGTCATTTTCAACCCAAAAAGTTAATTACTTATTAAAAAGATGTATATTCAACAAAATAGTAGAATTATTAAGTGAATTCTTAAATTTTTTGAGAGCAAAAGATAAATAATTTCAAAGGCAGTTCAATTCAAAAAAAGTTTATTTTCAAAAAAGAAAAATGTTTTTTCTTTCTACCAAAAAAGGTTATTTGCCCATAAAAAGATGAATTGTTAATTAAGAATTTCAATTTTTTTTTAATAACGGCTTAATCAATTTAGTTAATTTTTCAACCTGAAAAGATGCATTTTAAATAAAACGCTTCTATTATCAACAAACTTCTTGATTTACATTTTTTAAAATAAAAATGATTTCTATCCAAGAAAGATGTCTTTTGAATTAAGCAATTTTTTTGTTCTTAAATTTTTAACTAAAAAGATGTATTGTTTAGCAAGAAGATTAACGTCCTACCCAAAATAAAAATTTATAATTAAATATCTGATTATTCAAAAAAGTTATTTAAGTTTAAGGTTGAAAAGAAAAAGTATCTACAAATAGTTAAATTTGTTTAAAAATATTTTATTTTTAATCCAAATATTTGTGTTTTCAACCTGAAATATGAATTTGGAACAAAAAAGTTAGATTTCAACTAAATTTCTGAATGTTGAAACAAATCAGAATTATAAATTAAAACAATTAAAACAGTTGCACATTCATAAAAAAAGAACCAAGTACATCATTTTCGTTAATGGAATATTTAAATTATCATGCAAGCCGCTGAATTAAAAAAAATGTGTACCCAAATTTTTGGACTTTTAACCAAGTGGAAAAATTTCCGACCAAAAAATATGATTCGTTTTCTAATTATTAGTATTTAAAGCACAATGAATTTATTTGCAACCAAATGCAAAAAGAATTAAAAGGGGAAATTTCTGGAAAAAAGAGGGGAGAAGAAAAAAATTCTTTTAGGAAATATTGAGAAGAGGACAATAAATCAATAAGCAAATTATAAACTGTAACTAATTACCAATTTGTTACTTATTTTCAAAAGTTTTCGATGTTTTTAAAAATAATTCTCTTTTTTGCATTAAAATCAAGCGCTTGTTTCAGTGCTAAACTAATTTGAAATTTTTTGTTTAGTTTGAAGATTTATCATTTAACTTAAAATTTCAACCATTTTATGGTTAATTATGTTTTTTGTCGAAAATTTATATGTTTGAGTTGAAATATCAACTCTTTTTCAAATATTGTCGCTCCAACCTTAAAATTTAATAATTTTTGCAACAAATTTTTTTGTGTCGTTAAAAATTAAAATTTGGGGGTAATAATTCAACCACTTTTGCAGAAAGTTCATTTATTTGTTGGAAAATTAAACATTTTCAAGTGGAAAATCCAAATATTTTGTAGAAAATGTTTGTAATTTGTTAAAAATTCCTTATTTTGGTTGAGGATTTAACGATTTTCTAAAAAAATGTCTTTTTCAGTTCAATTTAAATAATTTAAACATTTTTCTCTTTTTCGTTGAAAACTAATTTCTTAAACTGAAAAATTAATTTTTGGGGAAATTTTTATTTAGTTGAATATTTATGTATTTCATTAAAAATTCATTTTTCTTCAGTGAAAATTTATCTTCCACCTCGAAAATTTTTCTTCACCATTTTAAAAGTCTACTGTCTTCTAAAAAATCTACTTTTGAGCTCGAGAACTTAACTAACTGGACATTTTTCTATTTTGATAGAAAATTAATCAGTCGGTTACAAATTTTTCTTTTTAAGTTAAAAATTCAACTATTTCTTGGAATATTTATGTTTTAAAATCAAAAATCACTTTCCTGACAAAAATTCTTTTCTGAAAGTTGGCATGAAATTGGCTTTTTACTGATAGAGAGGTAAATTTATTTACAAAAAAAAAAAAATTTAATTTTTTGATTAAAGCTGATATTTTTAGTAGATCTTGTCTGCTTAAAAATGTATGTATTTTGTTAAAAATTCGTAATTGTTGTTGAAATTTCTTCTTTTTTTTTGTATTTTTTTGGTTGAAATAACACATGCAAATACATAATAATACATGTTTTTTTAGAAATTTATTATTTTTGTCCGAAAATAAACCACTGGTTTTAAAGCTGTACAACTTTGTAAAGAATTAAATCTTTTCTGTTTCAATATTTATCGGTTTGGTTATTGACTCAACTATTTTATTAAAACATCTCCTTTCTGAGTTGAATTTAAAAAGTAGAAATTTAAAGAAAATGAATTTTGTAAACCAACAATTTAAAATTTTCCTTTTTGGTTAATAATTTACCTTTTTAGTTTAAAATTCAAATATTTCGTAGAAAATTTATCTTTCTCTAATTGAAAATCAGCTCTTCTATCAAAAATTCTTATTTCATAATACGAAAGTTTTCTAAAACATTCAAATTAAATTGAAAATTCACTTTCCTGTCGAATATTATATATTTTTCAAGTTTCCTAAAACATTCGAATTTTTAGTTTGAGAAATTATTCATTGTACTGAAAACTTTCCTGTTTTCGTACAAAATTTATTTCATGCTGAATTTCGCCTTTTTTAAAAAATTAATCTTTTTTATTAAGAATTCATCTTTTATGGTAAAAAAACTCATCATTCTTGGTCACCTAAAACATTCGAATCTTTAAATTGAGAACTTTGCCATTTTTCGGAAATTTTTCTACTGTGATAGAAAATTCATTTTTTTCTAGTTGAAATTTATTTTTTTTTGTAGAAAACTTATCTTCTTGATTGAGAATTCAACTTTTGTGGTATTAAAGTCACATTTCTTTGTTGAAAATCAAGTACTTTGTTCAAGATCCGCAATTTTCAGTTAAATTTCAGTGGTGAACATTTTTTTTTATATGTAGATCAGTATTGTATAATAAAACTTGAAAATTTTATTCTTGGTTAAAAATTTGTCGTCTTAATTAAACTCTTTTTCCTTTTAACTTAAAGTTTACTTTTCTGTTGAAAATTGTCCTTTCTTTTAAATTTACATGTTACCTAAAACATTTGAATTTTTATATTGAGAGCTTAGTCATTTTTTGGAAATTTGTCTACTTTGGTAAAAAATTTATTTTTTTGTTTTTCAAATTTCATGTTTTTTGTAGAAAATTTATCTTGTTGATTTGAAATTCATCTTTTATGGTAGAAAATTCACCATTATTTTTAATAAGTTAAAAATATAATATTTAAAAATTGGGAAGTTCTGGTATATTCCATTTCTACGCAAGGTATCATTTTTTTATTAAAAAATATATAGCATCCTGGAACAGGGTGAAATTTCCAACAATAAATTTAATTTGTTAATTATCAGAATATTCAGTAGTGAATAGCAAAAATTCGTATTCATGCATTTTTCATTTCTTCTCCATGTTGCACGCTTCGTTTAAATGATAATTCTTTCTGTCGTATTTTTCCAATATCCTAATAGTATGGCCGAATAAAGTAGGATCCCAGATCAGGGAAAAAGATTACTGTACTCGCTTCACATTAGAATAAATCTCTACTTGCCTCAATTACAATAGTGGCTTTTTGTTCGGTTTCGAGTAAAAAGCTTGCAAGAGAATCTTCTCTATAAATGGTTTCCCATTACAATTTTTTGAAATAAAAAAAACTTTAATCGTATTTAATTTTCCAATATTAAGCAGAAAAATTTAAAAGCTTTTCAGAGTACTGATCGTAGGATTTAATTAAAAATATTATATATTTTTGCTTTCTTTTAGTTCTTAACTTTGCAGAAAAAAATTCACTAGCTCACCTTCAACTTTTTTTCAATACCCATTCATTTTTTTCCACCTTCTTGCACCCTTTTTAATCGTTTCGTTTACAAAAAGAAAAAAAGGAAACAAGGTACCCTCTCTTTCATTTTTGCCTCTCTGAATCTACGATCTTCTTTCTTTTATAAGTTGGCAATGCAGCATCGTACATATTAATTAAATTAAAATTTAAAAAAAGTACATATTAATTAAAGTAATTTTTTTAATAACTTTTTATTACATAATTTATTATATTCAAAAATACCAAAGTTTTCAAATATTTCCAATCTCTCCAAATTTTTAAAATTCTTAAATTTCTTCTAAACTTCCTTGAATTATTTCTGAAATTTATATAACTCGTTAAAAATTAAATAATAGTCTAAACATTTTTAGAAAACTATGCGAAAATTTCAGAAATCTTTCAAAATCGATATTTTATTTTTATCTAACAAAATATATTTAAGTTGAAAATTATGTTTTATTTTTTGTAAAGTATTTGAACACATACTCGAACTTTTTCGAAAATTCCGTTGTTTTAAAAACTTGAATGAATTTACTATTAAATCTTTCTGATTGATCTTTAAAATTATGAAAATAATTTGAAATGTTTTAAAATGTTTGTCAATTTTTTCTTAAAATTTCTTTTATAAAGTAAAATCTTTTTGGATAATATGGGTCACTTTAAATTTGTTTAAGAATCTTATTTAAGGTAACGAACAAATTTATTTACTATTTTAATATATTCCAGAAATTAGGAATTTTTCAGGTATACAGAAAGTCCGGAACATGTAAGGATTTTGTAGAATTTAGGGAAATAACAAATTGTACACAATTCAAGAAAATCAGAGATTTTTAGAAATTTAGGTAATCAGTCTATTTTGCTTTTTTATAAATATAAATATCTGCATTTTAAAAAGAAAAATGAAAAATGTAATTGTAAGTTTTGGAACCTATATATTGCTTAATTCAAAGGTAACAAAGTGGATTTTTTATTATTTTGTGGCTATTAAAATTAAGTAATTTGCAATTTTAAAAGCTTTAAGTTCAAAAATAGTCTATTTTTAATTTTTAAAATAGATTAATTTTCAGTTTCAAATGCTTAGTAATTAAATTATTTAAATTTAAAAAATTTTAATGAAAATTTCTGTATTATTAAAGCTAAGAAGCATTTGAAAGTACATAATTTAAAGTATTTCTCATTAAAAGGTTATTTCATATCAAAGATATGGATTTTTGATTTATTAAATTGCCTAAAGTTTTTAATTGAATTTTTGAAATGATTTTTTATCGTTTTCAGCAATTTTAGGAATTTTAGGTTAAAACTAACTATTTAAATACTCATTGGTTTTTATTTTCTTCAACTATAAAAAGTAATTATTTTTAAACGATATTAAAAGATTTAAAAATAAAATTGAACCGTTCTCAAATCGTCGATATATGCTTTTAATTCGATATGGTTTAATTTTGAATGATTTTAGTTCCGAATAATTTAGTGTTAAGACCTCAAACTGAAAGCTGAATTATAAAATATAAAATTTATAATTTTAAAAGTATTGAAAAGGAGAAAATCTTAAAACTTTTATTACGTTTAATATCATTTTGACTTTTTAATCTAATAAACCAAAAAGTTTAATGACTACACTAATGATGGAAATAAAAAATTTGTAGTTATAATAGTTTTAGAATTTTAATGATTTCTACTTATTTGTTTCCTACATTTCTTACATGTGTCGTTTAATTGTTGAATTTCTACCAAAAAGATTAACCTTTCACCAGAAGACAAACTCTAAACGAAAAAATAATTTTTTTAGAAAATAGTTGAATTTTTATCTGAAAAAGAACGATTTTTCAATTAAAAATGAAGTAGTTAAATTATCAGGTCAAAAAATTCATTAGAAAAACATAATAAACATAATAATTTTCAACAGAGTACATGAATTTAAAACTGAATACCTAGTCGAATAGTCTATACGAGGAGAGAAATTCTTTAACAAAAAATTGAATATAAACACATAGAATATAAGTTAAAAAAATCAATATATAACAAAATAGATTAATTTTTATATCAAAGATATAAGTATCTTACTAAAATGAAAAAGCTTGAACAGAAAAATAAATTTTTAATAAAGAGGTTTAAAATTCTACCAAGTGGATGAATTTTCAACCAAAATGATTAATTTGTAGATACCTAAAACAAAATATTCAAAGAAATTACAGATAAAAAAGCCAGACTTATTACAAATATTATAAAAGTCTTACGAACTCCCGCTTATTAAACAATTCTAAACTGTCAATTCAGACATTTAATATTTGACTTTTTTATGAGGTTTAAGCTTGAAGTTTCAATCCTTAAATTATTCGAAGTAAACTAGTACAATATAAAGAATTTGTAAATAAAAAAACACTCATCTTCTTTAAATGCAATTATGCATTCCTACAGAATTTAGCCTCAAAATTTTCAATTCTTCCAGCTCAAAATAAATTTTTTCATTTTATACACTTTCCATTTTAAATTATAAAATTTTAAACCCATTTCCTTTGAAATATTGTTTTGTCTGCCGGATTTTACCTGTTCTAACATGTTTAGTTTGAAATGTTCGTTATTGGAAAGCGTTAAGAGAATATTTTTTGACTTTTAAAAGCTTTCAGTTTGAAATTAATAATGATTAAATATTGTTTTTAAAACTTTAAACTAATTTAGGTATACTTTAACTTCAAAGAGAGAAATTATTCCTTCAGAATGCTTAGATGTTTATCATAATAATGAAAAAATAACAGAACTTAGGAATAATTATGATAGCAGCTGGTGCTCTTACCTGTAACAAAACAGTAAGGAAGTTGAGAGGTAATGGGGGGAAATGAATGAAGATGAAAACCAAGAAAAATTGATGAGAAGGGAGTAGGGTAAGTAATCAGAGATGAGATGGGTAGAAGAAATCAAATAGTGGTCTGTAGGTAGAAATGTAGGGTTAAGTCATAGGGGAAGTGAAGGAAATCGATAGAAGGGAAATTATGGGTTATAATGGAAAATGACGGGTTGTGGCAGGGAGAGGGGACGTGTTGTAACTTTATAATAGGGGTAGTAGAGGCTAAGTGCAAGAAAATGAAAATAGTAGGAGAATTCAGAGAGGGAGAGTATCAAATGTAAAAGGAAATCATAAGAGAATAATTAGGGGAAGCCAGAGAAAATAAGGGTAATGGCAAAAAGAAATCGACGAAAACCTGTAGACGGGAAGAAGGTGCATCGAGAGGGAATGTGAAGAAATTATAGGAGATAAAGCAGAAAAACTAAAAGGAAATTATAAGATGGGAGCAGATTAAGTGATGAGAAGTGTGGTGGCTAGGAGACGTGAGAGAAATTAGGCGTGTAGGGGAATTGAGGAAAATAAGATAATGGTAACTGCGAGTCGTAAGAAGAAATTCGGCAAGGGAGTAGTGTGTCAGGGAAAATTCTGCGGCGTTATATTGGTGTATAAGAGAAAATTCGGCGATGATATAGTGGCATGTAAGGCAAAATTCGGAGAGAGTATAGCGGTGTGTGAGGGAAAATTCAGCGAGGGTGTAGTGCTGTGTAAGGGAAAATAAGGGTACCTGACGTAGGGAAAGTGTAAACAATTGATATAAAGGGGGAATGGGTTACAATAAACTATGAGGGGAACAGGCAGTGTTAGGGTAAGTACGGTGATATGAGAGAGAAAGGTAGTAGGTGCTAGGTGCAAGGAAATGAAACTGGTAGTAGAATTGAGGAGCGAAAGTAGTAAAAGTGGGGGAAAAGGAGGAGATGAAAAGTAAGAGAAGTGAAGGAGGTTAAACAAGGGAAATAAAGGGAGGACAATTTTATGAAGTGGGAAAAGTAAAGATAACAGAATTGTGGGGAAATTATAGAAAGGAATGTAACAGAAAATGGGTGGTGAAAAGCTGGTGACATTATTTTTAGAATGAGCAGGTAAGTAGAAGAAATTATTGTAAATTAGGGTGAGTAGCAGAGAGGGAATGATGGCCAAATAAAAAAGTAGGGAAAGAAAAGTCGTAGCTGGGAAAGCGAAAAGAGAGGGATCTTGAGAAGAAAGAAGTGCGTTTAGGGGGTAAACAATGGTTGAAGTGAGGAGAGGGATTATATGGGAGGGAAGATTTCCAACAACTCATATTTGACGTTAAGGGGGGGGGGGGCTGATAATAAAAATTCGAAAAAACAATTTTCCGTTGAATCTTTAGACCAATTTACTCTACCATAGTAGAAAGTATGTGAACGGAAGATTTGAATAGTTTTCGAATCGCCATACCGTGTCATTCGAAAAAGTACGCAGTAATTAGGAATAAAAAATTTCCCGAAGAAGGAAAAGAATCACTAATGCTCTGGTGGGTCTCCAGTGGAATGCCCTGCACTTTAACCTCCTCTTTGCGACTTCCGGTCAGAGCCAATTTATATGATTGAGTAAAGTGAATTTCTCAGAAGTCTTGGGATCTGCCTCGCTTTTAATATTTTATGCTCGTATAAATGGAACGTCGTCTCTTTGTTATTTCAGAGGTTATTTGAGCTGGAATTCTCAGAGTGGGCGTTGAAAATATTGAGAAAGGGATATTGTAAGAGCAGAAGAGATTATTCGAGAGCTTTGATTTTATATTATCGCATTAGTAATATTTTGAGCGAAAAGGAAGTTTAAATTCTAATAAGGCTAAACATTATTAATAATTATTATTATACTATGAAGTCAAAGAGTGATGTAAGATTTTATATTAATCTATAATTTCAATTTTGTCTATTTGAATGAGAATTGCATTCCGAAACACTGCTCTGGCATTGGACGATTATCAATTTCTCTAGCAATTACACCATGTGAAGAGCTTCACAAAATCATTGTGCAAAGTGCTTACATTTTTCAATTCTTTATAATGTTTTTATGTGATAAAAATTTTGTTTTGTAGAAATGCAGAAACTTTGACTTTATTTCATTCAATTTAGTTTATAATTGTGTATGTTTTATATTTAAATCGCTACGAATTGGAAACTATTTAAATTCAAAAGTTTTGAGCTTTTAATGAATAATGATCTAGTTTTAGAATTTTTAATTCGAAAATATTTTATGTGTCATAATGTGAAGTTTTCCAATTATAGAAATTTTAATCTGAAATCATTTAATTGCAAAATACTTAAATTAAGAAAATTGAGCAATTTTGAAAATATCGGAAGAAACATGACATTATTCGTCTGCTTTCTCATGAAACTATCCAATTTTACTAATGTTCGAGTAAACCTTTTCAGTTTTTTAAGCTTCCAATGATTATTTTTTTTAAATTATATAAAAAGCAATGATTCAGAAATCATACAAGTTAAATCCCTTTTCATTACATTAGAAATATTTTCCAAATTTTACTATTCTAAAATTGTTTTATTTTAAACGTTTTCAATTCAAATCCGTGACGTGTAATTTAACTTGGAAATTTTTAAAAATTTCATTTTTAAAATTTCTATTTGTTTTATTTTTTATTAATTTTAAATTTATAATTTAATTAACAATTATTATTTATTGTTTCAATAAAATTGTAGGATAATTCAAGGAAACTGTAATTTTAATTAGAGAATTAATATTGTTTGGAAGTTTAGATTTGAAGAATAATAATGGAAAAATAACGTACCTCAGGAATGACTAGGGTAATGTCTGGTTCTCTTACCTGTAACAATAAATAAGTTCCGTTAGATACCTCAGAATTAATATTAATAAAAATAAAAATTTCAGAGCGATGATAAATTTTTTTATCAGTTAATTTTTAATAAGATCATTAATTTTTCAAGCGAATTTGTTTGTGTATCAAAAATTAAAATGTATCTACTAACGAAAGTTAAAAATAAACAATGCTCTCTCTCTCTGAGTTTCAAAAAAAAATTATAAGAAAAACTTGTGCTTCCTTCATCTCAATAAAAAGGTCGCAGGTAGAAAAAGTCCCTTTTCAATCCCAAAATAAATTGAAAATAAAGATTACCTTCTCGAATTCAGACAAAATATATAACTAAAATGCCCTCTCTTCCAATTAACTTAGGATATTAAAAATTTAAAAAGTGTGTTTCTTCTTATACAAAATAGAATAGAAAAATTTCTCCTTTACATCTGAAGAAGAACATCAATATTTATAAAAGTCTAGAACAGTTTTTCTTATTCGGAAAAATTCTTTAAACGGCTTTTGCTCCTTGCTTTTCAACAGAGAAAGTAAACTTGAAGGAAGGTGCTCTCAAGAAACCATAAATGAACCAATATCTGCAGTGGATTTTTAAGTTAAAAATTATTTTTCTTGGACAGAAGATATTTTTCGTAGGTAAACTCCATCCGATGTTTATAAAACTAGGTTCCAAGAAAAATCATGATTTCCTGTTTTATCACCTCGATAATTCTTCGTCTTTTCCGTCCAGTGCGAAAGTTTTGATATAAAAATAGTATAGGGTCGTATCCAATGAATACTTAGAACGTCAAGAGAGAAAATGGAGTCGATACTTCCGTCTATCAAGATTGTTTTTACTGACTTCACCCTCTTTTTTTTTGGGTTATTCCTGACCAAATACGAAAATATCCGAGACTAAAACGTGATTTATAGACGCAGGTGGCTTTCTAAGAGAACTACCTGGACAGGTATTGGAAGTCGAGGGATTTTCTTCTACAAACGCGATTCTGTTCTGTCTTTTCCTTAATCTATTACTTGGATTTTCTTGGTTTTTTGCTTGACTACAGGGAAAACAAAATGGTCATAAAAAGTCTAGAACTAGTAGCTGGTCGCAGATAAGAGAAAAAGTTTATGTGATATGTAACAAAGAAACACGTCTTAGGACCGAAAAATCGATTTTCTAGCTTATATTGATTCTCAATTAGATACAAAACTAAATTATGAATGACTTAAAAATAAGAGCAAAAAGTATCATTCATTTGAAAAAAAGTTTGAATCGGTTTTAAGGTTTTATTTTTTCACATCCTTTAAGTGTCTCAGTAAGAAAATAAACATTCCCCAGCAATTAAATTAACAACATTTTTCTAAACTACTATTATTTTAAAATGTCACTTTAATGTAAGTGTCGAAACCTTACTCCACCAGGAAAAATTTTGCATTTTTTTATGATTATTTTTAAATACCTGAATGATGTGGAGAAGCAGCCCGAGTCCAAATATAGGCCTTATATTCTCTTTTAAAGCTCTTAAATTTTAATGCTAAAAACATGCGGCGTCATTGTCTCAACGCCTGCGCCCGTGTGACAGATACTTTGTTGTTTTCTCTAAAATTCCAACACCCCAGTTTGTGAAAGCAACAGTTTAACCGCATAATTAATGGAATTAAAATAATTCACAAAATTTCCCCGATTCAAGAAATTTCCGGAATTTATGGAATTCATATGATTCACGGAATTCGCGGAATTTATGGAAATTAAAGAATTGACAAAATTAATGTAATTTGCGAAATTCATGAAATTCATGGTATTTGGGGAAATTACAGAATTCATAAATTTCACAAAATTCACGGAAATCGCAAAATTCATGGAATTCAAGGAATTCACTGAATTTCTGGAAATCACGGAATTGATGGAGCTCAAGGAATTGATTGAATTCAAGAAATTCGTCGAATTCAAGGAATGCGTTCACATGATGGAATTCGAGGGGTTTCTTGATTTTACGGAATTTATGGAATTAATGGAATTTACGGAAATTATGAAATTTATGGAAGATTGAATTCACGGAATTTAAGAAATTCGCGGAATTTAATTTAATAATGGAATTAATGGATTTCGAGGAATTAACGGAATTCAAGGAATTAAGGGAAGCAGCAGAGTTAATGGAAATGAAGGAATTCACGACATTCACGGAACTCAAGGGATTCAATGAATTCACGTAATTTGTGAAATTTCCTAAATTATATATATTTATATATATACTCCATGAGTTCCGCAATTTCATTAACTCATTGAACTTCCTTTTTTTATATAATTTTTTGCGATTTCAGAGTAGTTTTAATTGGATTTTAGACGGGTTTTTTCTTTTATTTCATGCTCGCAAGATGATAGAAAATTGAAATTTTTGTACGAAGGTTCTAAATTTTTAAAATAATTTGTTAACACTTATAAACAAAGATGAAAGAAAGCCTTTTTGTTAAAAAAATTCATTATTGAAAAAACTTTCACTTATATCCTTAATTATATTCTTATGAAAATGGGTGCTTAATGGGTTTTGGGGTCGCCGAATACGAATCTGGACTCAGATTTTGAAAATTCAGAATGGCGGATCCAATGTGGCTCCCAAAATTGGCAATATTTTTGGATTTTATCTGAAAATTGGTATACAGGGGTTTTTGGGGTCATTGGTCAAGAATATGAACTTTTATTTTTGAAATTTAAAATGGTGGATCCAAGATGGCGGTCTAAACTTGGAATATTTCTAGATTTTTTCTGAAAATTGGTATACAGAGGTTTTTGGGGTTGCTGATCATGAATCTGAAAAACTAATCCATATTTTAGATGAGTAGGTGTATATTTTTTCAAACCTTAATATTCTAAATATTTGTCATTTTGAATACAGGTTCAAGATCAGCGACCCCCTGCCTGTGCCAACTTTCAAAAAACAATTTAGAAATATTTTGAATTTTGGCCCGTCATTTTGAATGTCCAAAATCTATGGTCAGATTCGTGATCAGAGATACCAAAAACTCCTGCACACTAATAAAAAAAAAAAAATTCCAAATTATGGCCACCATATCAGATCCGCCATTTTGAATTTTAAAAATTTATGTTCGGATTCGTGATTAGCGACTTCAAAAAACTTCTGTATACCAATTCTAAAAGAATCCAAAAATATTCCAAATTTAAGTCGCCATATTGGATCCACCATTTTGAATTTTCTGAATCTGAGTTGAGATTCGTGATCAGTGATCCCAAAAACCCTCGTATACCAGATTCGTAATCAGCGACTCCAAAAACCCCTATGTACCAATTTTCATGAAAAATAGTTTCCCTGAAAAATGTATTGCGGAAAGGGTTAAGAAAGATACAAATATTTTGTATTGAGTTTTTTCTGTACAACAAATATTAATTCCAAATGAATAACCACAGATTCCAAAGAAGTAGATTTTCCTTTCACACAATTTTATTTGGAATTGAAGAATCACGAAATTAAATGATTTGAGATTAAAAATTGAGAAAATAGAGCAATTTCAAAACCTTTAAATTTGAATGTTTTAAGATTGGATCATTGAAAATTATTTATACTTAGTAGCGTTCTAAATTAATAATTAAGAAGTAGAAAGTTTTTAATTCTAACAATTATAAATTAAAAACGACCAAGTTTTGACAATTTAATATTTAAAACTAAATTTAATCTTTCAATGTTAAAGCTTCTGAAATTCTAGAATTTAACATTTTTATTACAGAACGAAATTATAATTTGAACTTCAAGCTAAGTAGACGAATTGTTACTGTAAAAAAAGATTTGTGTAAAATGACAAAGTTTCGGAAAATTAAATATTGTTTCATTGTAAATATCATAAACTTCACTGTGTGATTTTACAAAAGTATGTAAAATTACAACCTCTAGCGATGTAAATAATAGGATCCTCCAACAGCAGTGTAATATTACACACTCGATAAAAATAATATTACACATTCCCTCGTACGAAATTTACATTCTGAAGAGAAAATTCAGTCGCAGCGTGTAAAAATACCATGATTCAGAAAAATCACTTTTCTCTGATTAAAAATTATATCGAGATTTTTTATTTTATCAAAGATCTTTAATTTTACTCTGGCGAAAACTGTAAGATTTTTTATTTATAATTAATTAAACATCTGGAATAATTAATTAAATAATATGCGAATGCGAAAGCGTCTCTCGTTTTCATTGTTTATCGACGACTTTCATCCTCTAATTTTGAAGCATTTTTATTCTTAATGCGAGGAAATTGACAGCTATGTTCAACTTTTTTGACAGCTTTCACACAAAAATAGATGGAAATAGAGCTGTTCCTATATTTCCTTTTACATTTTCTGCTATTGGAACGAAAAAAGTGCAGTTATTCAAAACGTATATTTCATGTTTTCGTTACGAATTATTTAAACATAAAAAATAACCATAGTATCTTATGTGTTTTAGGTAACTAGTAACATGTCCGGCTTGTGTTTCTTCAATCTCTATGAAATTGTACGAATTTTGAGTTTCGATTGTTCGAAACCTGTCGCCCTAATAAATTCTATTTTATTTTATTCTTTCAGAATAATGAATTTCATATTTTCGTTAGTAAAATTAACGGCCGAATTGGAATATCACAACAGATGCAATTGTAAAATTAATTCCTAGGTGGATTTTTAAAATGTTTCGTGAAGTTACTGCGATACACGAGGGTCCTTTTATTTACATCCACCAGAGATGTAAAATTCAATAGGATTTTTTTACAGTGTACAGAACCAACGAATGACTTGAATTATACAAAAAAGAAGTTTCAAGCTGAATAATAATTTTAAATAAAAAAAATTAAAAATGGAAAATAAATTCTACTCCAGAACCTTCAAACTTAAAGAATTCAATCTTATTTTCAAACTGAAAAAATTTATATTCACAAAAAATTGTGATATTAAAAACTTTTTTATAATCCAAGCCTTTAAGATTTCAATTACAACAAACTTTCGATTTTTGTCCTGTGTCGGGGATTGCCTTCAAATAACCTTGGACTGATTTCGGGGGGATCAAAACGTAAACATTGAGGGCCGCCTGACTCGTTTTATATTGGAATATATATTTAAAAATTTGTCATAAGGACAACCGCAGGATTTCGCCGGGAGCGGGTGCTAATCTGAAAAATTGCACCCGCTTCCAGCGAAATCGCGGTAAAATTTCAGCCATAACCACGTCTCACAACCGTGAGATAGGTGGTTACAGTCTGTAAAGCAATCAATACGACGATCCAGCAAAAGCCTGGTGGAACCTAAGAACACGGAGCGACCCAAGGACAACCGCCTTCTGCATTTTTCCCGCAAGTGTTCTAACATATTGTTGACACGCAGGGATGCTTTTTAGGCTATTAGC
>NC_046659.1:137546571-137548908 GCF_010883055.1 Belonocnema kinseyi | reverse complement strand
TGTATGTTTGTATGTATGTATGTATGTATGTATGGATGTATGTATGTATGTGTGTGTGTATGATGTCGCAACCACACTCGCCCTGCTCACCTGAGAAACAGCGTGAGCCAGCAGTTCTACGAAGGCTGAAAACGGGGTGACTGAAAGCGAGAGTTTGGTGTATTTGTGTTAAATTCGAATCACATAAAAACTTATAATTTGTATATTGCTAAGTAAATATTCCCAAATTCAACTAATTGTATTCAAATTTTGGAAACATGAAAAAAAGTGTAAATTCCTTTAAAAAACAACATATTTTGCTCTCGAGAAATTCTGCGATTTCAAGCGTAGGTCCCTGCTGATTTAACAATGGATTCGGTCAGCGCTGATTGTTATTCGTACAAAATATGTTCAAGTGCTTGAAAGAATTTTAATGAATTTCAACATAATTTGATGGGATTTAAAAATTCTTTCAAATTAAAAAAGATTAAAGTTCATAAATGAATTACCAAAGATTTTAAGTAATTTTAAAGAATTTTAAAAGAATTTAGAAGATTTTTAAAAAGTAAAAGCATTTTTAAGAGATTTTTGGTGATTTCAAGGGATTTTGTGGCATTTGAGTCGATTAAATATAGTTGAAAAAGGCTGGAAATGAATTAAAAATATCACAAAGCATTTTAAATCATTTTCAAAAAACTCAAGAGAAATTAAAGATCTTCATATAATTTAAAAATATTTGTATGTATTTTAAGAGATTTTAAGTCATTTTGAAGAATTTTTAAGGAATTTTGTTAGAGTTTAAACTAATTTTAAGATTATTAAGTAATTTTAAAATATCAATTATGTTTCTGAATTATTTAAAGTCTGTTAAATCTTTCGAAATCCTTAGAAATTGTTACGGTCCCCATAATTGAGAACCACTCTGAACTATTTGTCAGGAATGAATCCCCGTCTGTGTTTACTAAACATAAACCAGACTGGGAAAACCTTCCGGATAAATTACTTTAGAGTGGCTATTAGGACGACCTTGCTTTCTCCCTGACAAACACGACCCTTTTAACGTGTTAATACCCGGGGAAGGAAGAGAGTTGTAAACTCACACCTGGCGCATCTGCGATGGAAGGCTTCCCCATCACGCGCCAGGCCCGTGAGTCTGAGTCACTGCGCGTCAGGACTCTTCTGTCTCTCTCTCTTTTCTCTCTCTCTCTTCCCTAAGCGTGGAAAGCGGCCAGCGGTCGCCAACTACGTATTCGACACGTTAAAGGGGAAAGGCCTGTTTTAAAAATTTAACTTTCGCGATTTCTTACAAAATGATTATGATTGTTCCTCCCATTTTTTATTTTTATTTGGCGTCAGGGAGCAAAAGGGGAGCCCTAGGTTAATTTTGTATCTTTTATGTTTTAATTATGGCATTATTATTTTCTTTTTAATTCTGTAACTTCATTTTCTCTTTAGTTAATAATTTTGTTATTTTCTCTTCTCAAATATGATTATATTTTTAGTATTTCTGTTTCTCCTTTATATCTTTAGGACCTATGATGGTAATTTTATTTTCATTTACATTTTTAACCTTTGAATTTATTTACTTTATCTCTCTTTACCATATAAATTGTGATCGTTGCCAAATACTACTCATTATGAATAATATTTCTTTTGTATTTTTGCGCCTCGATATCATTTTAGATTTCTTTGTACTTAGGAATTTACGTTAGACTGTACCTTCCGTTTTACGCTTTACGTTTTTCATGTGTCCGTATTTCGAATTATTTCCGCCTTTTCGTTATACAATTTGAAAAACATCGAGCTGAGCGACGCGCTCAGCTCTACGAAGGTAGGGATGGACGGGGCAGTCGCTTCGCCCCTCCATCCGCGACGTGAGTGGCCGAGAGGACCGGGCCAATCGACGGCCGGACCGCCTCTCGGCCGATGCGAATAAAATGGGGTGCGTACAAGCGAAAGTACGCACTCTTAGTCGGGCAACCAGTTGGGTAACCTCAGTCCCCTGGTCGCCTTCGGCAATACTTTTGTAGCCATTTTTTTGAGACTAAAGAGTGCAATCGTAATCAAAAATTAACTCGCATGTCGCCCTTTCTTTACTTCCTTACAAGGTCGGTACGCTCTCTTGCAGCTCCGGTCATCTTTAGCTTTCCTTCTTTCAACATCCCGACATTCCTTTCCTTGTCTACCTCCTGCCTATCTCCACCACCTATGCCTGGTCCCCGTCCCGGCAAGCCCACCCAAGTCCGCCGTCTCTTTGCCGCCCTCCGCGACTCCCTGCAATCCGGTCTTCCAGAAGACTGCAGGCCGTCCTCCTCAACCTCCTCGTCGAACTCCACCCCCAAGGCAGTAGTACGTTCT
>NC_046659.1:137520583-137546471 GCF_010883055.1 Belonocnema kinseyi | reverse complement strand
GCGCCTGGACGAGTTCCTGAGGGCGAACAACCGGAGCCTTCCCATCCGAGGATTCCTCTCGACCACCACCAGCTCCAGCAGCAGCCGTCGTGGTTAATAGCCCCTACCCGGAGGGGTACGACCGGCTCACCACTCACAACCAGCAGGCTAGGACACGTGGTTAGTGACCTCTACCCCGGAGGGTACGAACGGCCCTCCACCCGCAACCAGTGGCCAAGGACAGTGGTTAGTGCCCTCTACCCAGGAGGGTACAAACGGCCCTCCACGCGGTATCGTGGGACACGTCTTCTCACATACCGAACACCTATCAACCCACAACATCATTTTTAGATCAAGTCGGGTTCAGCCACCACCCACGTAACCCGGCTTGTATCAAAATTTGTGAAAATCCTTTAAAATCTATTAAATTTTTGAAAATATGTATTGAATTTTTAGATTAAAGCCTACTATAAAAATATCACTTTATATTAAATATTCATAACATCTTTAAACAGGCAAAATGTTATCACTTTTTTATGATTATTTTAACATCCCTTATAGATAAGGATAACAAATCAATTAAAGCTAGAAAATTGATATGAAAAGAAAATGATTTGAAATTAAAACGTTAAAAAATGTATTTTTAAACATTAAAACAGATAAAAACATAATTTCTTAGAATTGATACCTTAGTAATTAAATAATTTTTTGTTTTTTTCAAAAATTTTTTGTTTTAGAGTTCTTCATTTTCATATTAAACAATGAGTTTTCACATTTTCTCTTTCATCATTTGTATTTTTTTAATTAAAACTTAAATGGTCGAATTTTGAAACGAAAATAAACATTAAAAAATTTGATAACATCAAACTTCTTCATAATTGTATTTTTTTTGGTTTTAAACGAAGTTCGGATTGTTTAAATCTTCCATGTTTCGCAATAGAGATTTTAATTTTCAAATAGAAAAAATGATGGAGAATTAATTTGAAAAATGTTTGCAAACAATTTTTTATTTTTAAGAACTTTTGATTTAAACTATGCCAATTGAAAATACTTTTAACTTTAAATATGTTCGATTTAAGATACTTTTATTCAGAAATGATATCACTTTTCATTCTGTTCGAAATTCTTCAGTTTTTTCAAAGTTTGACCTATTCAAAAATCGTTTCATTTGAAAGTTGTTCGTTTTAATATCGTTGAGTAATTTGTTGTAATTTGTTGTAATTTGAGTAACTTTTTGTTTTTTGCTATATGTAAATTCATTGAATGATTTCAATTTCACAATACAATATTCAGAAAAAATGCAGAGTTTTTTCTCAAAGGATAGTAAAACTTGGAATTGTTGCCTTTTTTGTAAACAGTCAAATTAGCTTTGATTTGGATATATGGATCATATTAAGTTAATCAGATCCACGAAAATCAAAAATTTTTACCCATAGGCTTGAGAGATTTACAATTGTATTTACACGAAATGCTTTTGAATAGTTTTAACATTCAATAGTTGGGTAAAGATCGCGCCATTTATTTTCAAGTGATTTCTGACGATAATAGTTTTATGAAAAAAATTCTTGAAGCTTTTATTGTTCAAACATTTTTTTCTATTTATTTAAAACTGTACGTATTGTGAAAACAACCCTTAAACTAATTTGAGCCATTTTTAATGTTATTCAAGGTTTACCATATTGTTTTATAGTCATTTATAAACCTAATGGTTAATTTAAAAAATCTTTTGTGAATTTGGTTTTTCGGAAAAGTGGATTTCCTTGGCTGACTGTTTTTCTTTAGCATTCAAATTAAATTAACCTCAAAGCAAAAGAAAATGAAAAGAGGAAAGAAAAAGAAGATAACCTAATTTTAAAAAATTGAAATAGATAAAGTTGGGATTTTGTTACAGTTTTTTTAAAGTTGTTTTTTAATTCGCAAGAAAAATTGGTTTCGAAAATTGCTACTGATGATATTTAACCACCATGCTTTGGTTATCAATTATTAAAAAAAATTAAATAAATATATTATTTTTGGAAAAAAGGACACATTTTTTTAATTTTCATTGTTGCGAACAATTAAATTCTCAATTGAAAAATACCTAATACGTTGTCAAACCAATTTTTTTTTAAGTTCGAGCTAGCAGATTTAGTTCGAAATAGGAGATAATTATATCGAGTGGTATTAACTCTAATTATTTGTCCACATTAGTATTACAAGCGAAGAGAAACATTTTGGAATCCGAGCTACGAGATAATGAGGCACGCGTGCTGGAATTTCAGTTTATGTGGTTATTGAACCTCTACGTATAGGTTTAGAATTTCCAATCAATACTTTGCTAATAAACATTTAACAATCATTACAATATGTGTAACTACCAAAACTGATACCGGAAAATTTGCCTCTATTCTTGTGAAAATTCAGAAATTTTTTAAACTAGAAGAATTTTCTTCCATTCAGAAAGTGTCAAATTTCCAGAAATTGATAATCGAAATCATTCTTTTTATTCAATTCGATTTTTATTAAAACTATCTTCTTCAACAAACAATTTATAATTGCAGAGCAACTTTAAATAAAAAGTTTGTGCAAATTTATAAATTTTCTTTACTTGAACAATGGATTAAATAAACAATTTCAAATTATGATAGCCAAAGTGTAGAAAATTTTGTCATGGTGTAAATTATCAATAAAAATAGATTTAAAAACGCGATTTATACCTGTAAAGCGATAATTCCATTACAATATTTTTCACCTTCGCTAATTTACTTTAAAATTTCCAAAAATCGACGAAAGTTGACATCCAATTTGAAATCCTATTTAACCTCCAATAATTAAGTTAATGTATAGAATTCCTGAAAATTAAACCAAGAATCAAACGACCAAACGGGACACCCACCTGAAAATCTTCCTATTGCATATTATGAATAAAAAATACGAAAGAAATAAAAAGAGAAGAAAGAGGATTTGGTTATTTGCCTTCTTGTTTTTCCTCCCATTCTTATTAATTAAGAAAAAAATATTTTTTTTTTAAGAATCATTTTATTTTTAGAAATTCTGTGCATTAAAATATTTCAAAATGATATATTGTTCTTAATTTGACAAGAGAATCAATTTTCAAAATATAAATTATATGAAAAAACGCTTCCTAGTTTGTAGATATGTACCTAAAAAAAATTAAGATAACTAATTAATGATGATTCAATAATTAAGTAATTACCAATCGAAATTAATTAATCCAAATATTGTTTTGCTGTGTAAGTATGAATCCACTTGCTACGAATATAAATCATATAATAAATTTTTTAATTTGATTGTAGTTTGAATATTTAAATTAAAATAATTATGATGATTCTAAATATGTTAAAAATTAAACAGTCCACGGAGATTAGTATTTACATTTGAATTATTTTAATTGGAAAACCTTATTACTTTAATAAACATCAACCTCCGATTGAAACTTTTTAAATTATTTTGAATTTTTTAATTAATTTAAAATTAATCGATGCATGATCAAATTTTTGTACACAATTTTGAATCCTTTTATGTTTAAACACTGTTTCACTCTAAAATATTTCCTTTTCAATCTATTCAATATGAATTTTTTATTTTAAGAAAGGATATTCTTGAAATTTTGATATATTTGACTGTTTAAAACAAATATTTATGAATACAAAATTTGAAAATATATTCTTTGAAATGAAAATCCTTAAAGCGTTACAATTTTAGAGAGATAAATTAATTCTTCAATTGTTTAAATTTAAATAGTTTAACTTTTTCAACTTTCAATTTGCAAGTGAAATTATACTATTTCGGAATATAAATAAAAATTCAAAAACGATTAAATTCAAATAATTTGAAATTAGAATAATGCAACTTATTATAAAAAAAGTGTTAAATTTTAAACATAACTTTGCGTTGTTACATTTTAAATCTTTCTAAATTAAAAAAGATCCAAAATGATTGAATTTTTTTTATCAGGAAAGATATTGATCTATTCATTAATTGAGATCCTCACTAAAAGTAATAGTTTGATTTATATTTTTTGAGTAGAAATATTTCAACTGTTTAAATTGTAAAAGTTCCTAATTTAAGTTTTTTGTAATTTAACAGAATATAATTCCTATCAATAATTTAAAAAACCTGACAAAAAATTGCACATATGAGACAAAAATAATACAAGAAATGTCGCTGAGTTTTACTGTTATGCTAGCAGTAGTAGAAAAATGTATTTCTTGCGCCATGGTTGATTGGTAAATTTCTAAAATGTTTAAGCTTCTTATTGGTTAGTGATAACTTGACAACTATCAACTTGACACACGCTTTGAACATTGATTTGTATAATTTTATAATCAAAAGTTTCAAAATTATCAAAAGAAAACAAAAATTTCTAAACTCAATTTATGACTGCATATTTCCCGGATCCTTTTAAAAATTCCTGTGATTTATGTTACAATCGAAGGTGTAGTTTGAGTCATTGGTTTGGTTTGGAAACATAGTTAAAGAAATTTGAAGTATGCAGTGGGCGTTTTGAAGAAAAACTGGCGTATTTGAGGGTGTGGTTAAACACTGTAACAAGTAAAAGTAAATATTTTCCAAGCAATCAAAGAAATTAATGCGGGGGGGGGGGGGGGGGGGGGGGGGGGGGTATTATTCCCAAAATGAATAGGGGTGTCTGGAAAGCGTGATTTATTTCAATTTTGTAAAAATCTACACCAATAAAAATTGTTGTTATATAGAAAGAAAAATATTTTGTTTACTGATATTTTAGGACTATTTTGTATAATTGACATTTAATATGTGACCGTAAATTTTGAGAATTCAGTACTTCTTCTGAAAATCACGATATTGTTAGTAAATTTGTCCTAATTCTCGATAGTCCACATATGTGCCCAGACAACCGCTAGTCTCGAACGAAATGAGTTATGCGAACGTGTGGTAAAGTTAAACTAAACTATTCTAGCTGTTTGAACATCGGCTTCAGAACTCCCCTTTCTCCTCACTTTGTTTAAGACCGAACTTTTTGAAAACAGTGTGGAAGGGGTGTGTTTAAGGTGTTTAAGGAGTTAGGGGATTGTGGTGGATAAAAATCAGTTATGAGTCGTGTTTAATTCAAATTGTAATGATCCATTAGTGTAAGGTTGCTTATGCGAAGTGCTAACAGAAGCGGGCGTATCATTGAGGCGTGGTTAACTGAAATGGGCGTTCTTATTTTGCGCGGTAAGTAGTAGTAGGCGCGCAAATAAGGCGGATCAATAAGTACTTAAAAAAGTTGAGCGTGAAAAATAGGCGTGGAAAATAGACTTGGGGGTGTCCATAAGGCGTAGTCAGTTTAAATTCCTGAAGCAGTGTTCCCTCTAAAGTTCAGCAGATCGTTAGTCATTTTGTCCTTAATCTCACAAGTCCACAAATGTGTCCATACAATCACTATTCTAGTAGAAAATGAGTTATCCGAACTTGTGGTGAAATAACACCGAATAATTTTGGCTCTTTAACATCGGTTTTACACTTTCTATTTTTCTTCACCCTTTCTTTAAAACCCATAATTTTCGAGCAACTGTGAAAAGCCTGTGATTAAGGATTGTCGGGGATCGAAAGCATGTTTATGTATCGTGGTCAATTTAAGTGAGTAGTTGATTACAGTTAGCTTGATTAATCACCTTAAAATAAGTGGGCGTATCTTTAAGGCGTAGTAGATATGAATGGGCGTGCTACTTTCGCGCGGTAAGTAGAAGTAGGCGTGCCAATAAGGCAGAGTACTGAAAACCATTTAATAGAAATAAGCGTACCAAGAGGCGTGGTCAATCGAAGTAGGCGTTTCAATAGGCATGTTTAATTGAAATAAGTGTGTAAATAGGCGTGGTAAATCGAAGTGGGTTCGTCTATAGTACGTGGCCTGCCTAAATTTTTTAAACAGCTTGAACGATAAGAAAATTAAAACATGGTAAGATAAAGTTTTTCATGAGGAGAAAAATACGGCTTTAAACTATTTACAATAACTGGAATTAAACACGTGACCATAAATAATGCGAAACATGTTTTCCCTCTAAAATGCAGCAGATCGTTAGTCGTTTCGTACTAAATCTCTACAGTCCACAAATGTGCTCAGACAACCGCTAGTTTCGAACGAAATAACTTATGCGAACTTGCGGTGAAGTTAAACCGAACTGTTCTGGTGGTTTCACCATCGGATTCACACCTTCCCTTTTCTTTAAAAAACCGTCCTGTTGAGACAAGCTTATTATACATATATGTATATACCTACATTGAGGAAATATCCAAGCAACATTTGCCGCGATCTCTAGTACTTGCGACGACTTGGACAAAGTTTCAAATTGCAGATTGTATTGCCTGGCGATTGTGGCCCTCCAGCTTAATTGCGACCAGCATTTCACGAGAGTGCTCGCTGTATGATTTTAATGTACACTCGAGCTTCGAACCACATTACGAGCAGCGAATCAGCGAATTCCGAATTTTAAACCCATTAAGCTGAGCTGTTTATTTTTTAATCACAACTCAAATAAGTAGCAGGTAAATTATTGTGTAAATGGTTTTTGATGGAAACTGCATTTCAACAGAGATGAAATTAAATTTTGTTTTGAACTACGTAAATAAAAGTTTTACTTGTAAATATCAAAAGCCCTTCTTTACAGAGCAAATATTTATATACTTCTACTGTAATTAAAAAAGAATATTTCGATTGTTACAATTATTTTTAGCTCTGGTTAGGATGAACGCATGTTTAGTTTTTCAATTCGGGTGGAAAAATACATTTTTTTTGGGAATGCAAATCTTGAATATCTACATATTTATTGACAGTTTTTATCGAATTTAATTTGAGCCTAAATTATATTTTAGGAAAATATTATTAGTTTCTGGTGAAATTATATAAATATACTTCACTCAGGATTCTTGAGAAAATCCAAAGCGATTTTTTAAGATTTCGTAAATGTCAGAAATCAATATAGAAAGTTTTAAATAAACTTGCCTGATTATCAGGATTTCACAAAACTTTGAGAAGAATTTGTGTCATTTTGAAAGATACTCAGGGCAATTAAAACTTCAGAAGTAATTTAAAAATACTCTTTTTACTCAAATTTCCCATAAAACTTTACAAATCTTTAGAAATTAGATATACTTAATTAAAATCTTCTAGGTATTTTTCCGCCAATTTATGTTTTAATTTATGTTTAAATTTATGTTAATTTTATTTATGTGAAAAATGGTGATCAAAGAAAATAAGAAAATAAAATTTCTGACATTATAAAATAACCGACACCGCAAAATTTTTAATAAATTTTTTTATTTATCCACTATTTTTTATTTTTATTGTTTGTTATTTAAACAAGTTTTGCTTGCTTAGATTCTCCAATTTTCAAATTTAGCTATATTACAATTGTAAAGAACTTTATTAATATCCATTTTTTCGATTGGAGAATTTTAAATTGTCGACAATTATTTAATTTGAGAAAAATTTGAACTATTTAAAGAAACATTTTCATAATTTCGAATCCTTTCAAATTACAAAAAAGTTTATTTTTCTTCACAAATTTAATAAATCTGATGATCTGCTCTAAGATCTTCATGGTTTTTATTTATAATTAATTCATTTAACCGAAAAATAGAGAAAAACAGGAATTTGATTAATGAAACGGGATTTTTCTTTCGATTACACTTGAAATGTTAATAATAAATATAAAATATAAAAGTGTTAATATTTATTTTTGAAAAGTTATAGAATTATATTATTTGAAGTTAGACGAGGGACTTTTCTTAAGAACTTAAAATTATATTTCAATCAAATTTTCCAAGATGATTCAGCGTCTGGATTAGAACAATTAATTTTTTTTAAAAAGAAGTTTAATTCTTTTCTAACCTTTTCAAAAGTTTGAATTTTTCTGGAAAGTTTTTGAGATGCCTATAAAAATTAAAAGAAACGTTTGAAATTTTTTTTTAAATTTTAAATTTCTTTTTTTTTTCAAATTTCTCTTTTAAGTATACTAGAATGCAATGATGAATGAAATGTTATGAATCAAATTAGTGTTTACAGTGTAACTATTTTCGGTTCAGACAGTCACAAACCTAATTTCTTAAAGGGTAGAGTTTTAAATATCTGTAACGATGTATTATTTAATTTTAAGTAAATGTTATAACTAATAAAAGTTATCAATTAAAAGAGTTTTTTGAAAGTTTAAAAAGTTTCTTAACCGATTTTTAAAGAGAATTATAATCCTTTTCCAGTTTTAACATTAGGAAATCATTTGAAATTATTTGAAATATTTGCAAATATTTCTGTAAATTTATGTTTAAAAAAATTATTTGAAATTTTTTATGGAATTTGAACAATATTTTCATCCTCTTAAAAGTTTTCTTTCAAACTTTTTAAATATTCTCGAGATTTGCATTATTTTCAAATATTTTTAGAGCTTCTGAGTAACTTTTGAAAAATTTGAAATTTCCTAGGCTAAAAATGAATTTTCCAAAACGAAATCTAAATCATTTATATTTTTTGAAGGATTTTTATGGTCGGTAACTCTA
The DNA here is from genome assembly GCF_010883055.1 of Belonocnema kinseyi. NCBI lineage: Eukaryota > Metazoa > Arthropoda > Insecta > Hymenoptera > Cynipidae > Belonocnema > Belonocnema kinseyi. The sequence goes on along the minus strand of NC_046659.1, from coordinate 137,537,978 downwards.
ATTTATTGTTTACAAATCATAGTATTGTAGCAAAATAATAAAAACCAATTCAATGCCCATTTCGAGAAAACTATTTACATTTACATTTCTTGGCTTTACCAATGAAGTTTAGGAACAATCGTAAATACGTATTTTAATAAAATACATTATTCATAGAGTCCTTTTAGATTTTGAAAATTTTTTAAAATATTTAAATTATATTATTATGCTTCAAAATAAGTGTCATAAAAATAACAGAGTAACAATATCTTTTAAACAAATATTTTTATAAAATTCCCGAATTTTAACAATTAATTTTTTTTGGTTAAATATGACTCATTTATTTTAAAAAATGTCGTGTTTAACACATTTTGTCAATATTCAAAATCTTATAAAAATATTCAAACAATTTCAAATAACAAAAATTGCAAAGAAAATATTTCAGAATGAAAAATTTTGGTTTAAATTATGTATAGTATTTAAGAAAAATCAAAAAAAGGTTCTCAAAAATCGAATTTTTAATTTAAAAAAAAAATTGAAAGAAGTTTTGACATAAATTAGTGCTGAACTGAATCCCGCAAAAATATCTGGTTATTTGTATTGGAATTTCGGTATACGTAGCCGAAGACTGTTTTTCAGTAACATTAAAAACTGTCAAGGAATTTTATTATTTGTGAATATTTCAATTCGGGATTTTTACGTTCATCCAATTTCACAATTTTTTGAATTTTATTATTCGAAAATTTTCGAATTTGGAAATTTTGCAGTGTCAGAATTTCATCATTCAAGAATTTTCCAATTAAGAAATTTTCCAGTGGCGGAAATTCCATTTTTTCGGGAATTTTCAGTCATTCCATTCTTCAGTATAAATTAAATTTTACAAAATATATACAAATACCGAATATTTGAATTAAATGTGCCAAAATTTTTATAAGCATTGTCTTTTCATAAATAAAATATAATAATTATGGTTATATTATTTATTAGGATGAAAATTATTGTTATAGAAGAACTAACTAACATTTAACAATCTTCTACTAAATTTCATTTAATGTTCTCTATTTTTTGAGGTAAGATCATTTTATTATTATAAATAATATACAGGATCCTACAACAAAAATACCTAAAATGTTTTTAATAAAAAAGATTTTAATTCGTAAAAACATATTTTATAATATATTTAGAGAAATTTTTTAACTTCGCCTTTTAATGGTATCAATGAAAGTTCGATATTTATTTGTTGCCATTTTCAGATTCAGTTTATGACAGGATGCATTTCAATATTAAAAGCATGCTTTTTATTAGCCAGGAACGATATTTGAGAACCCTCTGATCCGATTATTCTCTCAGCTGAATTATCCGGATTAAGTAAGTCCGTAAATTTATCAAAGGGGTTTAATTTTCGATCGATATAATTTCTTGATTCGAATTTTATACGCTAAATTCACTATGCTGAAATTGGTTTGAAATTATGGATCAATTTTGTATAATTAGAAAAAGGTATAAATCTTTATTGTTCAATATAAAATTTATTAGATTCTTCCGAGTCTTGCAACGAAAAAAAATTCTATGCTACTCGAAATAGAATTTAAAGTTCCCCTTAATCTTATGAAACAACAACAAAAACATTATCCCTCATATATTTAGTTTTTTTTATTAATAATATATAAGCTATATAATATATTTTCATGAAATGTTTTGTAAAACAGTTGAATTTTCAACAAAAAAGATCATTTTCAATAAAATAATTTAATATTAACCAAAGAGATTAATCTTCAACGGGAAACAAAAATTCTGGACAAAGCAGCATTTTTACACAAAATGGATAAATTTTCTAAGCAGAGACAAATTTGCAACTGAAAAAGATTTTTCATTCAAGAATGAAAAAAATCAACTGAATTCTGGAATTTTTAAACCATAACGGCGAATTTTCTAAAAAGCATATATCAAAAAAACGCCAAATAAATTTAAGATTAGTTTTTGTTTAAATTCCACTGCTTTGTAAAAAAATTCGCCTTCTTGGTTTGAAAATTCAACAATTTCACTGAAATTCTTTTCTTTCTTGACTGAAATATTTTTCTTATTTGCTAATCGAACTTTTTGGTGAAAAATTAATCTCTTTGGTTGAAAATGGCACTATCTTACTAAAAATTATATTTTTTTTAAATTCATCCGTTTCGTTAAAAATTTGCTTTTTTGGTTTATGAAATTAATTAATTTCTGAATTCTAAAATATTGTCTAGACTTAAGACATAGCTTTGTTATAAATAATTTAACAAACAAATTAGAAATTTTTTGTGAATCTTTGAGCGATAAGCATTAGAGCAAAACATTTTGCCAAGAAAAATATACTGAAGTTATTGGGTTCTTTAACTTGAATTATTTATAACAAAGAAGAAATTTAAATGTTAAAAATACTTGTATGTTGTAGCAGATTAATTTTGAAAAGCTATTACGCTACATAAGGACAAAAAATTTTAGCGAAAATATTTTATTTATTTATTAAAATTATCAAGAAAAATAATATTAGATAAATTTGAAAATAAATAAAATATATAAATATATTCAACAGTTAGCGGTAGAGTTTGTTTTATTTAAAGATATATATATATATATATATTTTTTATTAACTTTTTAATTGTTATAAGCAAATCTATTAGACCGAAGAAGTTTCAAGATTACTATTAAATTTTGTATTAACGTACCACTGGTAATATTGCTAATCACTGTGAAAAAATTACTTTAACAAATAAAATATTTATATCAATTTTTGTTGCAATTTTTTATAAATTTTCCATCTTATAGTATGAAAAAATATTTTAAAAATTCGTTTTACTTTTAGATAAAAACTTTTAAATTGTTTGATGTACTATAGTGTAAGCTAACACTATACTAAAAAATATAAATCTATTTTTAGCAAAAAGAAAACATGTGGTTTTATGAAACCTATTAGAAAAAAAATGTTTACCACTCTACTATTTACGTGAAGAATATATTTATTGAAATTAAAATTTTTGTAAAATTTTATTTTATTTCAGGGGTAGACTTTAAAATCCAGATGTAATGTTTTTAAAATTTAAAGTTTGATAATGAAAACGAAAGTTTATCGTTTTTTAACGTTAAAGTTTTAATTAGAAAATAGATGACATATTTTTAGATTTTATTAAGTCCTTAGCAAGGTTTTCTACTCTGTAAAAGAAAACTGCAGATTATACAAATAATTGAACTTCAACTATTCTGGATGTAAAGTATTATCATTATCCATTTTTAAAAGTATTGTTAACAAAAAATGTATTTCAAACAATTGTCATACTAAAATATATACGATAATTGTTAATATAAATGAATTATGTGAGTAGCTAAAGTAAATTTGGCCGTCGGGTGCTATTCCCTTAAGTTACCAGAGAGCTCGAAAGAAAAAGCTTTTTTTAGAAATATGCAAAATTATTTTTCGAAGTGGTACAAGTCCAATTTTTAGAAACTTATTATCAATAGAATCTTTATACTCATCTGATAATAACATAAATTCTTAAAGCCCTTAAAGACTAGATCGAGCCATAATATATACATTTTTAAATTGAATTTTTAATAAAAAAATATCTTCTCTCTAGTAGCTTAAGGGAAAGACACATTAACGACAATTGGAAGTTCTGTCATTCTTTTCCCAGCGGAGCAAACAAAAGATCTTTTTCCAGAAAGAATTTAATTTAAAAAATGTTTTTATTCATAACTCTATCTAGTATGAAAAAACGTTGAAAATTGTTGTCATTCTCTGATGATGATACAGATTCCTTGAAAAATTTGAGTTGTAACACCTGCCAAAATAATGCGAGTATTTCTCGAAAAGAGTTTTGATTTTGATATCTTTAGTAGCTTAAGGGAAGAACCTCCAGCCAGAAATTGAAATTTCTGTAGTTCCATTTCAAGCTCAGCAAAGTAGAAAATCTTTTCTAAAAAAAAATTTAATTAAAACATTTTTTAGTCCATGACTATCTAGTTTTTAAAGACGTTAAGCATTTTTTTCACAATCTGATTATCATAAAAGTTCTTTTAAAAATTGAAATACGTAGCACTCGAAAACACAATACGCGTATTTCTGAAAAATGATTCTTGTTCGGATCTCTCTAGTAGATGAATTTTTAACTTGAATCATGAATCTTAAACTGCAAAAATTGAATTTTAAACCCAAGAGATTAAGTTTTAACTAAAAAAATGAACTTTTAACCGAAATAGTTGAGTTTTCAACAACAAAGAATTAATTTTCACTAAAAAAAGATCAAATCAAACTTGCTTTCCACATAAAAAAACAACGAAAAAAATTATTACATTTTTCAACAATTTAACTATGAAAAAGGAATTACAACAAAAAATAAGATAATTTAATTTTCAGTCAAACAAATTAATGTTCAAGCAACGAGATGAATTTTTATCTAAAATAATGGAATATTTAACTAAATAATAGTAACATTTTCAGATTAAAAAAAATTTCCACCGAAAAAGAAAGAAATTTTCAATAAAGTAGACAAATTTGTGGCAAAAAATTTATTCCCATTCAAAGAAAAAACAAGTTTTCGATGAAATAGCTCATATTTCAACAAAAAAATTAATTTTTAATTAAAATGATGAATCATCAACCAAAAAAATTGAAGTTTTGCAATAGATTTTAACTTTCAGCCAAGTAATTTTACTTCCGACCTAATAGATGAATTTTCAACTAAAATGATAAAGATTTAACTGCATTACTTAGACTTTTAACAAAAAAAATGTAAACATCTATATTGACTTGCAAAGAGAAAGAGAATTTCCTGCAAAAAATGGACATTTGAACTTTCAATGAAAGGAATTAATTTTTAACCAAACTGAAGTAAATTCTTTATTTTTTAATTAAATTGCAGGTCTTTTTCCGAGCTTTTCCAGTTTCTTGGTTAAGTCGCCACCCTGCGTATGATTGATAAAATAAATAAATGCAGGGACTGTACAATTTTGAGAAGGTGATGCTTTTCTTTGGAAAGTTAAAATTTTAAATCAGGATTTTTCATTCTAAAAGAAAGAAAATTTTGAATTTCATGCCATTTGAGTTCTTCAATATACTTACAAAGAATATAATAATAAACTACAGAATTAATTATCATCCTGAAAATAAGTAATTTTGCTGTGCGAATTTTATTTCTGCAAAATACATTCAATTTAGTTGCGTAGAGAAATAAGAAACAAAAAATTAATTTAAATAAATTATTAACATAATTCAGTATTAAAAAGATAATTATAAGCATTTTGCGATTTTGGTAAATAATTAAAAAATATTATGAATTCATTTAGAAAACCACATGTGTACTACCGTCTTAAAATTCTAAGGAATGCGCCATTTGCGATTTTTGTTCATAAAAATGAGTAAATAGTATTCAAAGTTTTAAATTTTAGGATTTGTATTTTTCTTCCTATCGGGGAAAAGATTTCAAACTAATTTATCTCCTTCGTGGAGACATTTCGTTAAGACGCACGTATGTCGATCAAAAAAAGATCGACAGGTTGAAGTTATCAAAACGAGACAAATAAAAATGTCGCCTGTTTTTCGCATGCTCTCGATTGAATGCATCTCTAATACGCTGCCTAACATTTTCTTAACTTTTGATGAGACCTGCTTGAATTAAAATCAATTTCACTACCTGAAATCATTAAGGGCTGATTAAAAATGATTAATACTACTTTATGTTCCAAGGGATGACTAAAAATAATTACAACTGAACTAAAATGACTTTAACTACTTCAAGTCAGTAAATAAAAACAAAATATTTTTTATAAATTAATCTTACGGTTTGAAGATATCCCACCCTGACTTAAAATGAAAAGCACTACTTTACACCCTACATCGATGACTTAAAATTGCATATACTACTTGATAATATTTATGTCTGATTAAAAATTCATATCACTACTCTAAATCAGTAAAGGTCGACTTAAAATTACGTAGACTACTAGTCAATCTATAGGCTGGATGAGAAAATTACTTTCATTATTTGAAATAAGTTCAGGCTTACTTTAAATGACTTTCTCTACTCGAAAACCAATTTGGCTGCCTTTTGCTACTTATGAAAAATAATATATGGCTTTCAATGGGTCCCCTATTTAATAGTCCCTATATGAGACTCAAAATAAATTCCAATACATGATACATGTTATGCCCTAATTGAAACAACTTTCACTACTTGAAATATACGATAAGGCTTTCTAAAAATGACTTTTACTACTTTTTATTTTTTGAGGCGTCGACATAAATAAAAATATTATTTTTGGCTCGCATTGTGTCGATTTAATATATCAATATCGTATTAGCTAAGCTAATGTTTTAATCGCATTTGTAGGCCGTAATTCTTTTGTTAAAATTCATTCTCAAACTGGAAACAAAAGCAAAATTAAAATACATTTACACAATCAGCTAATTTATTTCACAGTTTGTCTCAAACACAAGATGCAAATTAAAAATCCAATTTTACTATTCAAGACTGTGTTCACATACATGAATACAGAAACTTCGCTTTCCACACTTACATACGTTTATGCAGATTCTTAAAGTAAGTACCTGGTTGCTTCATGCATAAGCTGGGCAAGTTGATAATTGCGTAATAAATATCCATATAATTATGGAAGTTCGCCGCGTTGCTGTTAGTGTGCATAGTTACAAAGTTTGGCAGACGAGAGACTCATTTAGTACGGTTATCACCTAGGCAATGATTAGCCTCGTGGTGAACTCTGTATCCACTATTACTACTAGCACTATGCGTCACTTACCTTTTACCCTCGAGCTTGGTACAAATTTCACCCCCTGTAGCTCTTAGTCTAAATTTTCACATGTAAGAAAAATGTTATTTTCATAAATTAAATTTTTTTCTTTGAAAATTATTATTTTTAATACAAGATTCATTCAAATTTTCTAAAGCCGATGTTGACTTCTTATCGAAACTACTATACTTCTTTTTAAAAAATGTACAAAATAGAAAAAAATCAAATTTAATACAAATAAATAATGTCTTCTAGTTTCTCGTAGATGAAAAATAAAATAAAAATCTGCTCGCTACTCGGGCACATTCTCATCGCGCGCGGCTCGCTTCGCTCGCAAGTTCCTATCTAAAAATGATTAATAATAAATTAATAAATTTTTTCAGGTGAACATTTTTTGTCTCTTAATTTTAGTTTGTACGTTGTGTTATTTTAAAAAAATTTAATATTCTTATTTTGAATGTTAATTTTTACGTCTAAAGCAAAAAACTACGTGTTCTTTCTAAAATTATAGCTCTTTTTTTGTTGAACAAGTTTTGTCTCATTTTTTTCCGTAGCTTGTGTCGCTAGTTCAATAAAATTATGTTTTTTCATTCTTAATGTTTTTTACGACTAAAAACAAAATCTACGCATCCTATCGAAAATTGCTTTATTATAAATTTGTAGGTCTTGCCAGGGCGCGCAAATTTAGCTTATTCATTTTTTTGGTATCTTGCATAGTTTGACCAAAAAATGGAATTTTTGGATTTTTCATTAATTTTGGTACCATCAAATTTGGAATTTTTAACTATTCGACTAAATTAAAAAGTTGTTATCATAAGCTTGTAGGGCTTTCAAAAAGCAACATTTTTCTTTTTGTGGCTTTTTTCATATCGTGCGTTGTTTGGCTTAAAATGTTCATTTTAGTCTGTTTTTTTTCGATTTTTAAAATGATCTAACTCTGCTAATTTTATTTTTATAGAAAAAAGTTATTAGGATAAATTATTTGAGTCTCAGTATTATGAATAACCGTTCATAGAATTTTGAAATCTTGAAAATAAGGTGGTTTCAAAAATTTTGAAAACGTGCTGACTTTTTAATTTTTGATCCAAAATAGCTGGTTTACGAACTCGACCTTTATTTTCGGACACTAAAAGAGTATACCAAAGGCCAATATAATCTGTTCATTCTTTCGAAAGTTATCGTGCTGAAAAACTAAAAAACTACAAACGCACGCACGCACACATGCACACACACACACACACAGGCAGACAGACAAATTCGTAAAAAAGTATTTTTTTGGATTCAGGGGGTCTCGAAAGGTGGAAATTTGGTAAAAAAGGGGCGAGGGGTCAAAGCTTACACAAATATAATACCTTCTCTTGATGAGAATGTAAAAATAAAGTATGACTTTCTACAATTCAAAAATTTTTATATATTTTCATTAATTGCTTTTCTACTTTGCCATGTAAATCTATACGGTATTACTTAAAATTATAAGATTCTATATTTTATTAATGCCAGCTTGGACGTCATGAAACTGCTTTTAATTATATGTACATTATTGAAGGAAATTATAAACCTTTATAATAAATAAAAGATTTTATCAAAGTGAAAATATTGGGAAACTTTACTTGTAATTATTTTGCGAATACTAGTCATTTATGGCTATAATGTAAAAATTTTAATAAATGAACATTTAATATATTAGTACCCGCATTAACGTTTCGACCTGTAGTTTATTGTCAATTTTTATATGGAACTATAAAAAAAAATTGCACACCTGCTTACCTACATCTATCAAATGTAATTTTAAATCAAAAACTTCATTTATTTGAAAAATAATAATTTTATGTTAATTAATTTAGACAGAAACATGCATTTTAATGAGAAAAAAACCTAAAAGTTTCAACAAATATCGAAATAACAGTTGGTAATTTGGAAAAAATTCGAGAAAGTATAATATATATTTAGAAGTATTGAAAATATTCCGAAATAGTTCAAAACATACAAATATTAAAAAATTTTTTTTTTAATTTTCAATTTTTCAAGATTTCTCACAAAAGATTTAGGAAGTTTTTAAGAATTTCAAAGGTTTCAAAAAATAACATTTTATTTCAAAACTCCTAGGATAACCAAAAATTATTTTGTTATTCCAAAACTAATTTTGAAAAAAATTCTCAACAAGATTTTCGAATTTTTCAGAACAAAATCTATAAGATTTTCTTAAAATTTTCTGTATCATGCTGTATTTTCAGATTCCTGGAAAATTTTTCAATCAATATTTTTAAAAAATTTTCAGAAAATATTAAAAAATTTTTTTAAATTTAATGTAAGGTGATCCTCTGGCCGAGATTTGTTATTTAATTGTGTAAGATTTTTAATTTTCGAAATTTTCAGAGTTTTCAAATTCTTATAATCTGGTGTACACCCAACAATTTCATTGTTAATTATCTTTTATATGTATATATTTTTTTGCTTAATCAAAGACAAATATATTTATGTTTGAAAACAAATATATAATATTGTAATTATGAGTTTGATTTGTCCCGACTTGATCTAAAGTTGGGGGTTGACTGTGGACAGCGGTGCGTGACGAGGCCGTTTCCCGGAGGACCCGTCGCTCGTTAACTCTCGGTGAATGGTGTGAGCCGGTTCAGGTGAACCGTAGCTCGTCGGTGAAAGCCGGTTCGGGAGGAACCGTCGCTCACAGGGCTGATGCGGGTCAGTGGAAGGGGAGAAAGGCTGGCAACACGAAAGCGCTGAGTGTTGGTTTTATTGGTAAGTATCAACAATTACAAAAAAAAAGACACTGTAAACATTTTTTTTTGTAAATATCCACTGTATTCTTGTAATCGTGCCAAAACCTGTTCGTTATTTTGAACGCAGTTGTTTTACAACTTTGGGTAAAATTACAAAAATGCAGTGGATGTTTACCAATAGAAATCTCGGATTATTCTTAGGCAAAATAGCCTGGCCGGTTTGAGACTATCTGCAAGTACGCATAAATTAATAAAAAGTTATCCCAGTACTGGAGTACAAACAGCATGAACAGGACGAACGACGAGCACTTCCTTTTTTCCTATTGTGGAAATGGACACGTGTCCAGACGAAGATTTGGACTCTATAAATAAACCAGAATTCATCGAGAGGTATATATTTGCTGCTAATAATTATAATTATAAGCTAATAATAATAAGTTTAACATAAATTTTAAGCAACAAAAATTAATTTAGGCTAAACAAATACAAAACTCTTAAATTATAAATAAGCAAAGCTTTTCAATTTTGAAAGAAGTAATTAGCGTTTCTTATTAAAATGGATCAATTTTTTAAATTTTATAACAGAGAAATGAAGTATTTTCTAAAATAGAAAAAAACATGTATTGTAATATTTATTATAAATTTCAACGAATTGTAAGCTTAAATGAATTTAATTCAGATCAAACATGATCAGGATTAATTTGCAAGCGAACTGATGAATTTTCAACGGAAATTATTTATCTTTAACTGAAATATTTAAATTTTAAACCAAAAAGATGAGTTTTAACTAAAAAATGAATCTTTAACTGAAATAGTTGAATTGTCAACAACAAATTTAATTTTGAAAAAAATAAAGTTTCAATAAGAACTTAAATAATAAAATTTTAAGATGTAATAATTAATGTTCAAACAACTGGATAAATTTTCCACTGAAACTATGGAATAATTAATTGGAATAACTTAAATTTTCAGTTAAAAAAATTAATTTCCACAAAAATACTCATTTTCAATTAAAAAGTTACATTTTCCAACAAAGTGATGAAATTGCAAGTAAATTGTGAACCTTTAACTGGAATAGTTAAATTTCAAACAAAAAAGCTGAATTTTTAGCCTAAATTTTAAATCTTTAAATAGAATAGTTGGATTTTTGACGAAAAAGATAAATTTTCAACTAAAAAATATCATTTTTTTAACCAAAAGTTGAATTATAAATTCAATTTTTTAAATTGTACAATAGAAAAATGAACTATTTTCTAAAATAGAAATAAACATTTATTGTAATATTTATTGTAAATTTCAACGACTTATAAGCCTAAATTAATTTGACTCAAAGCAAACATAATCAGGATGTTTACTTACGTAGGAAATTCTAAAAAATTTTATATTCCTAGCAAAATTTATTTTCAATTTTAGTGAATAAATAAGAAAGGAATTATTATAATAATTCTTCATTTGAAAATTAAACTATTCTATTCTTGTTCTAAAAATTATATTTTTAGTTGAAAATTTAACTATTTGTGTGAAAATTAATTTCATGTAGTTAGCAATCCTGTATTTTGTTGAAAAATTGTATTTTTTTGGGTAGAAAATTAACCTTTTAGTTTAGAATTTTATTTTCTTCTTTAAGAATTCAGTTAAAAATTTATAATTCGAGTAGGAAATTCATACAATTATCACAATAAATGCTATTTATTTACTTTTTCTAGGAACAATTAGCATCATCGTTTCCAACATTGAAACTGGCTTCGTTCCACACTCATCAGCTCTAGTCTCATCAGCGTCAGTCAAGATCACAGGTTAAATCAACTGAAATTGAAATTTTGTTTTACATAAAACATTTTTTTAATTGAAACCCTGAAAAATTAAAAAATTGGAGAAAATTTCCCTTCCCATCCCTTACTTTCTTTTTCATTCCCTTTCTTTTCATTTCCTTCCCTTTCCCTTTTCGTTCCTTTCCCCATTCTTTCCTTTACCTTCCCTTCCTAATTAGTTTCAACATTTTTTTAGTTAACATCCTGAAAATGTTAAAAATTTGAAAAAATTGAAATCTTCCAAAACATTTTATTTTTTTCAAAATCTTTAGAAAGGTACGAAATTTTATTTCAAAATCATTAAAAGTTTCCATTTTCTTGAAATTTTACAATTTTTTGCAAATGTTTTAATATCGCTTCTCGATTTCACTTTAAATGATCAGTCTGATCAACATGTCAAGTTATGTGCTCGATAATAAATCATTTGAGAATTTAAAAACGTTTTATTATTTTAAAATAGTCGAATCATAATTTTATTATTTTCAAATATTCATTTATTGAAATGCTTGTTTTACTTTACTTCTTTCTCAATCAAGATAATGACATTTGAAGAAAAAATTGTTTAATAGATTTATAATTTATTTTAAAACAACGCACCTAAGTGCGCCGTGATCAATTGAACAACTATTTTGACAGTTGCTCAAAGATCAGCGTAGTTTAGTTTCCCATATTTTTCACCCCCGTGCCGTCGCTTATGTAAGAATTAAGGCCAATTCAGACTGGCTGTTTTCGGTTGCGGTTCGCCAGTCCGGTTCGGCTCTCAATTTACCGGTGCAACTCACACTGCGCCGAGTCAGCTGACTCGATTGTCATTCTCACGCATGTGCGGTTCATAGATTAAAGTGACACTCATGGCTTTAGCGAGCGCTCTCATTGGCTACGCTTGCGAACAGCACGGCTGAAATTAGAATCGATCCTAAATGCTCGAACCGAGCCGGAACCGAGTACGCGTTGATTGGCCAAGAGTTCAACCGGGCCGACGAACCGCAACCGAGAACAGCCAGTCTGAATTGGCCTTAAGGTCTTGCTGTTCTGCTGGAGGAAGAGTCTTGTCGCCCCATTGACTTCAGTTCGGTTCTTTGGCTGCTGGGCGGTTGCTGCTGGATGCGTACGGCCGGAGAGTGGATACTTCCACGCCTGTTATCCGTCCATAGGAGGCGGGGTTCCTCGCATTTGAATGAGGTAGGTTCTGTTCCGAAACCGACGCCTACGGCCGTGCTGTTGCTAGTGGAGGTCACTTACACGCCACGGGCGTGGTGCCGCTAAGCCACTTATCGTTGGCACGCTACTACCTCGTGTTGGGTCGGATGACCTTTTCTTTAGGGACGAAAGTATTCCTTCGTCAGAATGGGAGAGGAGAGGGGAGAAGGATAGAAGATCGACCTGGTTTAGAATTCCAGGTCACGTCGAAGGGTACCCTCGAGGTGATGATGTCATCATCCTCCTCGGACGGGGACATTTGGGACGTGTGGTAGGTGCGAAGGTAGGTGGAGTAGGAAGGTCAGGAGAATTCGGTAGGGAGTACTGGATCCTGAAGCTAGGAGGGATCACGACCACCGATCTAACGAAGCCCTTGGGAGCAGAGGAAGAGACGAAGGAAGGGCGCCGGTCTTTCACGCGAAAATTTTCATTCAAGGCGTCGCAGAGAGCATTCAGGCGGCAGATTTGGGTGAAACGATTGGGACGGGAGCGCTTTTGACCGTTTTCAGGCGTAGGGTAGAATTGGATTAGTGTGATGAAAGAAAGTGAGAGGCTGTCTGAGCTGTTAAAAGTTTGCGGACCACAGAAAGAGAGAGAGAAATATTTCAGGGATGTCGGAGCTGTTGCAAGCTTATCGGCCCTGAAGGTTAGAGAGAGGGAAAGGTGTCGGGGAGAACGGAGCTGTTACAAGTTTACCAGCCCCTGAAGGAGAGTGCGTCGTTTTGGTCCGCTGCACCGTCTTTTATCGTAGTCGGCCAAGAGGCGGCCGGCCTGTGGTTGGCGCGGTTCTCTCGGCGAATCGCTTTGAGAGTGGAGGTGCGTTTCGGCCGCCTTGCCATCTCCTTCTTTCGACAATTCGTCGCCCGCAACGACTAACGAAATGAAGCGTGCCGTAGTACAATGTGTGAAGTAGAAATGCTTGAAAAAGAGTAGAGATAAAGATAGAAAGTAAAATATAAATTAAAAAGGCGAAGATAAAATAAAACAGACATTCAATAGAAATTAAGCTGAGATTAAAATAGGTGGAGGAATTAAAAGAGAAAATTTAAGGTTGAAAAGCGCAGATGAAATAAACAGACATTAAACAGAGATTAAAATAAGAGGAAAATAGAAATTAAAACGTGAAATTTTGAAAAAGAATTATGATAAGAATGTTAAGCACTGAATTTGTGCAAAGTATGAAAATTTTGATTTCGTTCAGGAAATTAGAAAAAAAATATTATTAATATTTATATCTGGATTTAAAAATAAAGTATAATTAAGTTCAATTTTGGACTGGAACAGGACCCTTTTCATAAAAATGGTAGCTTAGGTTAAAGCAAGAAATTTTCCGCAGCAATTATACGTATACTTTTCGAAAAAATTATATTTTAAAAATAAATCGAAATTTCCTAACAAAATTCTGATTTTGATTTAAAACACTGGATTTTACAAAAGGTAACAGTAATTATTAATTCAAAAACCGACTCTCCTAAATAAATTTTTATAGTTCGACTTTTAAAATTTTATGATGTAATGATTGAAATTTAAAAACAAGTTGAATGAAGTATAATTCTGATTTGAAATAGTGCATTTTCGTGGAAAATGATAATTTTGAGTTGCGGAAGTACATTTCCCGCATTAATTATACGTAATACTAAGGGCCGATTCCACTATTTTTTTTAAATTGTAATTATTGATTAATTTAGTTTAATCAGCAGATTTCATTCCACGAACGCTTAAATGGATATGAACGTTTAAATGAATATGAGATACGGCCCCAAATATTTAAAGAACGAATCAATTATTTCGAATGTTTAGCTAATTCACACGATTTGCAACATGCTACATAACGGTAGGTATAACAGGTATAATTTAAAAAATAGTTTGTGTATTTATTTACAAAATTATCGAACTTGAATTCAGAAACCGTGCTTTTGAGCCTTGAATACAACTCCTCCTTGCTCTGCGTTACTATGCAACTGGCTAGCTTTTAATTTCAGCTGAATATTTCTTTGAATTTAGTAAAACTAGTGCTAACAGAATTGTGCATCGAGTCACTGCAGCTTTTGCCAGTTTATATCGTCAAGTTATAAAATTACCTACAATGCCAGAAGATTTTTATGCCAAATTAAACCAAATTTTAATTTTTTCTCTGTAATCTTTAACGTGAGTTTTTTATTATATTTTGCAGGTGGATACAATGCCAAAGTGTTTCGGAATAGGAAAGGCTAGTTTTTTATAAATTTAAAGGCAAATTTAAAGGCACACTACACAGCCGTCGTAATTATATCTATAAAAAAGAAATTAAAAAACAAGAATTGTAAGTAATGAAAACAGCTACTTTAATTTTTTTATTACAGAGTTTAATTCTAATTAAAACTTTACAACAAACTAAAAATATTTCTGCTGCTTTCAGAAATAATTTTCAAAGATTTGAACATTATTTCAATCTTGCACCTGTAATATAAGGTACACAGTCTTTGGTCATAATAGAATTATCACAGATGAAGATTGAAATAATGTTTAAAACATTGAACATTTTTTCATTGCACTATTGCACACTGCAAATTCGCCTCACTTAAATCTATAAACAAAATGAAAAATACAAAAAATACAAAAATACTTTTAGAAGCAGAAAATAAATTGTTTTCTACTTGCTCACGCAAAATTGCAATTTTTCATTTCTGCTCAATTAAAGTATTTTTTAAAGCCTCCTTCTCCAGTTTAGCTTTTTCCTCAGCTTCGCTTTTTAATACGTTGAATTACTCTAATTTTGCTTGAATTAGGTCTTCACCCTCCTCAGAGAGTTTTCTCAATATGCTTGCTCTTCTTCTTTTTTGTGGCTCAAGTACAATCTTGTCCAACCGAACCTGCTCCCTTTCTGCAGCAGCAGCTGTTAATGCGTGCATGTTGCTGGAGTCTGAAGAAGTTCCTCCTTGAATCTTTGCAACAGAGCAAATCTGCAACGCAGTACTTTTCTTCGTCTTCAGAATTGCTGGATTCCAGTGAGATCACTCCTCCTGATCGATAATGTTCAGTGCCTGAAATAAATTCCTGTGATTATGAAAATACTTATAGAATATTATATTAGGGTGGTCTAAAAATGAATTGAAAATTTTCATCACGCTAGAGGGCAAGACACTCCCCCCCCCAAAAAAAGTTTCTATTTTCGTAGAAAGAAAATCCGTAATCGTTTTTTTTTCGAAATTTGAATATTAACACGTACCACCGGGCACTTCAAAATCCCATTTAATTAATATTGGGATATTTCGAATTTTCGAAAAATTCAACTCATGTTTCAAGGTTTCATCCAAACATGTCAAACTTTTTACTGATTGAGAAGGAGTGTTCTCCAGCGCCCCCAATATGACCCTTAATATAAAAAAACTACATAGAATACACAAGACACACGTATTCCTATGTATTTTGGGGCGCTGAATTCAAATTCGGTATCAAAAATCACCCATAACGTCATGGTTGAGCCATCACCTCAAAAAATGACGAAACATCATGCACTGAGGCAAATAAATTTCAAAATAATGCCAGTGATGCAAATTTTCACTTCAGAAACATATCGAAAACTGTGAAGGATCAACCCTTGCCTGATGTCAACTTATTTAACATAACTTTACCCAAAAGAACCTGACCTCACCTAACCTGAAATAACAGAGATTGATTGAACTACACGTAAAGCTCTGGAAGCATATTTTCTCAGTAGCAAATGTGTGCTACATCGAATGGATCAACTCGAGCCTAACCTAACTTAATCTCACCAATCACAATTAAACTGTTTCTGTTGTCCCGTTGTGTTAGCGATACTGTTTGAATCAGATTGGGCTTAACCTGCAAAGAGGTCAAACTTATCCTAACCTAAAAAAACCTGACCTAACCTAAGCTAACCTAACCTAACTTCACGTAACAGAATTAAACTCATTGTGTTGTCCCGCTGTGTTTGCGGTACCGTTTCATTTAGCTTCAACTTAACCTACATAGAAGTTTAACCTATCCTAACCCAACAAAACCTGACCTAACCTTACCTAGCCGAATGGAATTCAACCACACGTGTAGCTACGTAAGCGTACGGTTCTCAGTCTTAAATGTGTGCTATATTTAATAGGTTTCATCGATCTTAACCTACGAATGAATCTAATTTAACAGAACCTAACAATAAACAATAACAATAAACAATAAAATTCATTTTATTTTACTACAGGTGGTTGAAAATTTATACGCACATTACTCATTTGAAGAAACTTAGTACTACAAGTAGAATTGACCCCATTTTAATTAACCTGATAATGTTTGTATCAATTAAAATGTAGAACTGTAACTTAAACATGCAAATGAATAAGAGTTTTGTTAAAAAAATTTTTTCTCTGCTTTTCTTAGACATAAGCGAATTCTTCATACTATCTTTCGTTTTTACATTTTATCTTGCTTTTAACCGTTATTAAATTGATTTATAGGCCTACTTCAGTCTATTTCCTTTTAGGTTAGGTTAGGTTAGGTCAGGTTTTTATAGGTTAGGATAGGTTTGATCTCTTTGCAGGTTAAGCCCAAGCTGATTCTAACGGTACCGCAAACACAACGGGACAACACAATCAGTTTAATTGTGTTTCGTGAGGTAATGTTATGTTAGGTTAGGTTAGGCTAGGTTAGATTTATTTCTAGCTTAGGCTCGTGTTGCCCTATTCGATGTAGCACACATTTGCTACTGAGAAAATATGCTTCAAGAGCTTTACGTGTAGTTCAATAAATTTGTGTTAATTCAGGTTAGGTGAGGTCAGGTTCTGTTGGGTAAAGTTATGTTACCAGGTGTATACATATGAAACCGGTATTTTTTCAAGAAAAAAACACATTTATTTCAAGAGAATGATAACAAATATTTTATTCAAAGTATGCGCC
>NC_046659.1:137515575-137520483 GCF_010883055.1 Belonocnema kinseyi | reverse complement strand
ACAATATGCCAATTAGCACAAATGGTAAGTTCTGACAGTGCCTACAAGTGTGCCTACTGGCCGCTAAATGGCAATACCGGTTTCATATGTATACACCTGGTAAATAAGTTGACATCAAGCAAGGGTTGATCCTTCACAGTTCTCGACATGTTTTTCAAGTGAAAATTTGCATCACTGGCATTATTTTGAAATTTATTTGCCTCAGTGCATGATTTTTTGTCATTTTTTGAGGTTATGGCTCAACCATGACGTGATGGGTGATTTTTGATACCAAATTTGAATTCAGCGCCCCAAAATCCATAGGAATACGTGTGTCTTTTTACCAGATCCGCAAACTTTTTTTTTGTGTGGCTGTGTTATTTATTCCCAACAAACGTAAAAAATAATCATATTATCTGAGTAAAATGCAATATTTTGTCACTTTTTGAAGTTATATATTTTTCTAAAAACATTATGCAAATGTTTGAATAATTAATTATGTCTATATAAAATTTTTTTAAAAATTAAACCAGGGATTCCATGTTTTTCAAATTGGGAAAAATAATTATTTAAACAAATTATATTTGTTTAAATTAATTAAAAATGGTTCATGTATTCTTGCTATACACTGCACAGTAACACATTTGAATGTGTTCTATTTTACTTTATTTAGTTAGTTATAAAAAAACTGATTAAGCAAATGAATACTGTTTAAACAAATATAAATTTATTAAACATTAAAATAAATGTGTCAAAATTATGTATAATAATTAATCAGCAAAATGTAGCATAGGATACTAATTTAAAAATAAATGTGAGATCTTCAGGTCAATGTTTAGATATTTGAAAAAGATGCAATAAATAGTTGTTTAAATAATTACATAATGTTTTTAGAAAAATTTACTACTTCAAAAAATGACTAACAATTAAATTTCAATCAGAAAATACTATTATTCTTTACATTTTTGGGGAATAAATAATATTTTATATAATTTTGATTTATTTAAAAAATCATGGAAAATATTCAAATTGTCCATTTGTAATTAGTTTTATTAAAACAGACGACGAAAATGTGTTAATATTCGAATTTCGAACAAAAAATTACGCATTATCTTTCTCCGGAAATTAAAATTTTGTACCACTTTAAAAAATTGCGATTTTTAAATAAATGCAAACGATCCCCCGAAATCATTTCGAAATCCAAAAAAAAAAGTATATGGCTATTTTTCTTTT
Organism: Belonocnema kinseyi; assembly: GCF_010883055.1. Classification (NCBI taxonomy): domain Eukaryota; kingdom Metazoa; phylum Arthropoda; class Insecta; order Hymenoptera; family Cynipidae; genus Belonocnema; species Belonocnema kinseyi. Next base: position 137,519,271 of record NC_046659.1, on the reverse strand, counting down.
TTCCAAATTTTAATTTTTAATGGTGCCTGCTGGGACTTTAAATTTTCGTGGGAAAATGCATTAAAAAAGACATTTTTTGGTATTTTTGGAATAATTTTTCAGGGTTAGGGAAAAGATGAAATTAAAGTTATAATACTTGTAGAGGACCTTCCAACGAAGAATTTGACTTATTACACATGTTCGATTGACCCGCCTAAGCCACATCCAAAAGTCTTGTAACTTTTATGTCAAATTTGCCCTAACCCTAAATAATTATTCGAAAAATACCAAAAAGAACTTCTTCCTATGCATTTTCCTATGCGCATTTTAAATGCAAATTTCTATGAAAATACGTCAACTCATCAGAATTCTCATATAATTTTTTTTCATGCATTATTCAAATCAAATCATGCGAATTTTTCCAACTTTTTTATTCCAGCTCTAACTTTTTGCAAATTGCATACAAAAATTGCATCATCATTTTTATAATTTGATGTGATTTTATAAATATTTATCTTCAGAAAAATATTTTAAAAAATGTAAAATATATACCTTAGATTCTTCGATTGTTGGTTGCACAATGGAATTTTCATCAATTCAAATCTCCTCATAAATCCCTCCAAAGGTTCCTGTCACCTCGTCATTATTTTCTGTTAAAATTGAAAAAAAAATTTTTCTTTATTTTTCAACTATTATGGTAAGCATTTGCTTGACTGGGTTTGTAAAATTTCATCCTCTTTTTCCTTTTTTACCCTACAAATATCAATTTTGTTGTTAGAAAGGAACAAGTTCAAAAATTGGCCTAAAATCTACATATATATGTAAATATCTGCACATATTTTATACTTACGTCAGCCAAATTTTCTGCCATATTCAAAAAATTTACTGTTTCTCACTATACTTATTATATTTCACTTGATACTTAATTTCTGTCCATTTATTTAAAAACGATGAGGGTAAACAAAGACACTTCGCCTCGCATCGTCCGTGTGCAATCAAGGTATATTTTTGGCGCTAATACAAGTTTCAAATCAGCCAATCAGAATCACCGTTAGACGTGGAACGCACGGAAAGTTAATCATGATTAAAACGCTGATTAAAAAATAATCATGGAATTAGCTACAGTTGACGGAATCGGCCCTAAATTGTGTTATTTTTTCTCTAAATAAAGAATTTTCGAAAGGATTATAATTCTGATTAAAAAAAAACATGTTTTCATCAATGATAGCTTTAACTAAGTTCAAAGAATTTAGGAACAGAAATTTAATTTTTGCATCCAACATTGATTTTTTTAAAAAAGATGATTCTGTTTTTAAATAACTGATTTGGAAAGAAATATCTGTAATTTCTTCTTTGCAATGGGACTTCTTTTGGAAATTATTTGCAGTTCTAAATTAGAGCAGCGAATTTTTCGTGAAGAAATATTATTTCGCCTTTAAAAAAAGAGTTTTTACCTCTATGAAAAAAATATTTTGACAAATGAAAAAGAGAGAAGAAAAATGAGAAGGCAACCGATTTTATGGCGATTTTCCCAATTTGTTAGTTGGATGCCTCGTTTAACATTTAGGAATACTATACGTGAACAAATTGCAATTTTGACTTGAAGCAGGGAATTTTTTAAAAGAATTATTATTATGATGTGGAAGCTGGTATTTTGAAAGAGACATTTTGAATTTGGAAATGGCCTTTCTATAAGAACCAATTTTATTCTGTCTATAAAAAATAAATTTGTTTAAAGAATGATAATTTAGAGTATTATAGGAATTTTGTAAAAAAAGTATTATTTCGATTTTAAACATTCTTAATTTAGCTATACAATTCATTTGATAAACAAAAACACTTGAAATAAATTCTACAAATCCCCAATTTAAATATTTTATGAACATCTTCATTTCATTTCTAACAATACTCTGGAAATAAACACCTTTAAATACTTTTATTTAACCCGGAAAATTAAAAAGTCAAAAATAGTTAATTCACCCCGAAATAAAATATTAATTATTAAGTTTATATAAGTTTGAGTGTGTTTTTCCATAAAAAATAAAGCATGAATATAACTAATGGCCATAAATTAAAGAATTAGCGAATAATCACATAGCACACGTATTGGAAGATAAATCTGAACTTGTATATTACAACGAAAATCGATTAATAATAATAAACATACTTTAGCATACAAAATAAATCCAATAACCAGAAATTTACTGCGCAAATTCTCTCTCGGATATGTACATGCACAAATCTGTTTATTTTCGATGAGTGCAAACAAAAAGCCGTAATTAGCTTCGAGTACATATAGTATAGTAGTGTTAGTGTATAATAACATGCTAGACAGAAAAGCTTAATTACAGCGATGCATCAGGTAAGAGATGGAAATAACTTCCTCCTTCCTGTCTATAGTTTCGACGGGCCTGAATATTGCTTTTAAATAAAGGAGAAGTTCAGGCAAACTTAATTACGTAGTAATTTGGCGCAGCCTAATCAAATTTGTTATTGCGAAGGTGTCAATTTAGTTTGCGTCTCCGACAGCTTTAAATCCTCGCTTTCTCATCGTCAGCGTCACTAAAATACATTTTAATTCAAAATCTCATTTAATTATGATTTATTTTTAATTAGCCTGTGAATGACGGTATTTCCAATCTAATTGGTCAAATACGGATGAAGCGTAATTTTCAATATTTCTAGAAATCACTTTAGTCTGTCAAATGTGATCCTTTCTCACTGATTTATAAGGGAACATTTATTCACTTTTAATATTTTTAAAAAATAATTAATAGAAATCTATGGAATCACAATTCTGAACATTAAAATAAAGGATTTTTTTTTTAAATCTAATTCATTTTTCAATATTAAGTTATTTACGACAAAGTCATATAAAGTTTTTATTCGAATAAAATAATATGTTAAATGAGCCTGAAGAAAGTACAAGTAGTACAAGTCGTTTATAGCAAGCCTTAACGTATATTTTGAGTCTAATATAGGGTGTAATTTTTTAATCAATTATATAGAGTGGCAAGTGGTCTACGTAATTTTAAGTCGACATTTAGTAATTTATAGTAGTAAAATTCAATTTTAATCAGTCATAAATAGTACCAAGTAGTATATGTCATTTTAGGTCATACATGTATTATATAAAGTGTTATTCATAATTGTAAATCAGCGTGAGTGGTTTTCAAGCCGTAAAATGAATTTCTAGATAGTATTTAGTTAGTATTTTTTTTAAGAATAATTAATAATCTTAATTAATAATCTTATTCTGATTCCACTAATACCTCAATTGAAAAAGCACTTGACCGGACATCAGAAGTTTTATGATTCGATTCCCAATGGAGTGAAGAAAGACTAGGATCTTTTTTTCAAGAAAGAGTTTTAAATCTAGTTAGTATTTAATAATTTAAATTGCTTAAAGTCATTGTCTGCCAGTTATGTATCGTCACAAGTAGTATTTATCATTTTCAGTTATACTTGGGGATATAAAGTAGTATTAAGCAATTTTAATCAGCCCTAAATGATCTCAAGTAGTTAAATTTATTTTAATTTAAGCAGGTCTTACCAAATTAAAACAAAATTTTAGGAAGTGTATTATTGATGCATTCAATCGAGACGATGCAAAGAGCGAGTGACATTTTTATTTTTCTTGTTTTGATAACTTCAATCTGTCGATCTTTTTTTTGATGGTCAGACAATCATCTTGGGATTTTAAACGACTTCGATTAT
>NC_046659.1:137432086-137515475 GCF_010883055.1 Belonocnema kinseyi | reverse complement strand
GAAAGAAAAATAATACAGATCTGGGAGCTGAAAAAGTCTAAACTTGCTTACTTGTTCTTACAGAGAAAAATCGTAAATGACGAATTTCTCTGAAATTTGTCACATTAATAAGCATTTCGTTTGTTAAATGAATTTGAAATATTTTTTTTATAATTTAAAAAATGACGAAATGCTTATGAATATATATTTTTCAATAGTGAATTAAGCAAATAATTCAGTTAGATTAATTTTTAATTCCTTATGCCTCTCCACGACATATTAAACATATTTTACAGAAACAGAATTTGCACATTAAAATTAATTATTTTCATAATAAAAATCTTCTTTTTTGGTAGAAAATTATATTTTTCTTCGCAATTTGGTAGGAAACTTGTTTCTTTTTTCGATGAAAATTATTCATTTTTTTTAAACTGAAAAATGTAACTATTATTCCACTTTAATGTTCCATAATTTTAGATTACAAATCATGTCTTTCCTTGAATATCCATTTTCGGCCTAAAAATTTAATTATTCCATTTTTGTTAAAATGTATGTTTTATAATTAAATTATAATTCATCTGGTTCAGTAGAAATTAATCCTCTTTGTTTTAAATTCGTCTGGCTGTCAAAAATTCAATTACACTAGTTACAGATTTAACACTTTAGTGAAAAATTCATCTTTTTGGTTTAAAAATCAGCTTTTCTAGTTAAACATTTACATTCTTTGTTTAATTTTTTTTCAACTATAAGTTTTAACTATTTTATTTCGTCTCAAAAATGTATATTTTTAGTAGAAAATTAATTATTTGTTATAAAATTCATTTAATTTATAGTGTCCGCGGAATCGCCACCCAGATATGGATGTAGCAGGCAAAGAGATTATATATTTTTTTATTATGACACGCAAGTACGTTTTTGTTTGTTTTCTTCATAATTATAAAAATTAGAACTAGGAAAACGCTTCTGCGTGCTTTTTTTAACAGACTGTCCTTATCAAGTAATAAAACAATTTTAGGCAACGTATTACACTTTGTAAGAAGTACAAGTAATTTTAAGCCAAAAACAAGAAATTCAAGTAGAGCAAGTCAGCCAAGGTCAGTCTTGACTAATTATAAGTATTAAAAGTAATTTAAAGCTAGACATATGACGCGACAAATTGTATACAACATTTGAAGAGAGCCTTTGCCAATTCAAAGTAGTAAAAGTCATTTTAAGCGAAAGGTATGTCGTACCAAGTAGTATACATTATTTTCAATCAGCCATGGGAGATGTGAAGCAGTATTCAGCATTCAAAGTCAGCGCAAATGTATTTGAAGTAGCGAAACTAATTTAAAGTCAGATTTAAAAAGTAAGGTGATAAAACTATTTTAGAGAAGGTATTATGCTTTCCAAGTGGTATAAGTCATTTCAAGTCAGCCATGTGAGATTTCATTACCATGCCGTACCAAGTAGTAGAAACCATTATCATTAAAATACAGAAAAATCTTGCTTTTTACTTTTGATTTTTTAAAAATCTTTTTGAGATCTTATTTCAGTCTTTGCTGGAAGAACTTCATGTAACTTTTTTTCAAATTGCTGCCTGAATTATAACATGAATTTAAGTCTTTAAGGAATTATGAAAGAATAGCTGCTTTTAAATAATTATTTATTTATTGCAGCAAACAAAAGCAAGTCTTGATAATTTTTTTCTTGATAGGCCTGATTTTTCTTACGAAATGAACTACAAATGTATTGCTAATGAGTAAAAAATTAATTCTCATAAATTTATTTATTAACCTAATTAGATTATATGAAGCACAGCTTTTCTACGATGTCAAGAATAAGACAACGGTGTAAATTCAAGTCAAAAACCGTATTTTGAATAAAATTTTTTTTTCAAATACTGAAACATTCTTCACTTAGTGCCCAGATTCGAAAATTTTCGGCATCTTTAGGTTTTAAAAAACTGTTAATTATAAAAACATTCTTTATAAAAAATAATATTTTTTCGACTTTTTCATCGATAGAATTTTTTGCTGAATCAGCTGCAAATTCCTCGTGAAATACTTCTAGCTGTCACATTTATTAAAGTAACAAAAACTGTCGATGTCGCAATTCTGATTTTTTTGTATAAATTATTTATGTTATTACTCATTTTTAGTCATTCAAAAAAATATGACAAGAAGTATTTAGCAAGGCGTCTCTAATTTATTCTGCAGATGAAAAAGGCCAATTCGTAAAAGCGTAATAAAAACTAGTACTTATTAACAAAATTTGATAACATAATCGTCATAAAACATATATTTTTAACTAATTAATTCGCTGTCGATAAAAATGGGATACGCTCGAAACACCGTCGTTTTAGCTGGCCCCTGGGTCTTATTTTTTCAGGTTAAATTTTAATTTTTTCACATAATTTCCTAACAGAAAATTTTACTGTGCATATTTTCAGTCCTATGAATGAATGTGACGATTTTATTATTTTTCGCAATAATAAAGAAAATGTTCATTTTTTCTGCGATCGCACAAAATGCATTTTTTGTGTTTAACTCGCTATAAGTACTGAAATAATATTAACAATAGTAAACTGTGACTTTGAAACTGTAAAACATAATATCCTGATATTTTTCAGAAAACTTTCTTGAATCCTATCAAAAGCTAAGGTAACCGTTAATTTAAATTTTCTGAAAATTCGATCGACTCCTGAAGTCTTTGAATCTTTCAATTTCTCATTTATGACATAAGAAACATAACATTCAGTTCAAATTTTTTGTCACAATCCTTTAAGAATCTATAAATACCTTTAGTTTCGTTATCTGATGGCGCATATTCTCTTAAATTTTTATTCAAAAATTATAGGATATGTTATTGAAAAATATAAATTTGACCTAAGAAAATATTTCCCAGGGGTCAAATAAAACGACGGCATTTCGGACATTTCGGGCCTTTGATCGCCAGCGGCTTAATTGCAATCAGGCATTTTAATCTGTCATATTACATAAAAAAATGTATGGATTTCGATTAACTAATAATTGCGAATAACTTTAACCCACTTAGAAAAGAAAATCTTGAACCTTTGATGTTAAATGAGGAATTTTTCTATGGTGAGTGCGATATCCATAGTGATTAGTTTTACGTAGAACACTTGAAGGTATTTAAAAGAGAAAAAAACATCAAAAGCCTTCACAAATTACCTTCTCGAGTAACTTTTGTTTGAAAAAAGGGTACTGTTTCACCACGGTGGTGCGTTTCAAGTAGTGTACGTCATTTCAAGCCAGACATATAAGATATAAAGTAGAAACAGGAATTTTAAATCATTCTGAACGAATTTTAAATAGTGAAATTCATTTAAGGGTCGAAATAGGGCGTATCAAGTAAAAGAAATAATTTTCTGTTAGGTATTGTGTCTCATAAGTAGTATAAGCCATATCAAATTAGCATTAACTGAATTCAAGTGGTATAACTCATTTAAAGTCAGCATTAACTAATTGAGAGTATTTAGAGTAATTTTAAGTTAGTTATGTGGGATTTCAGGTAGAATAGGTAATTTTTGTCAGCCTCAACTGAATTTAAGTAGTGAAACTCATTTCAAGTCAAACATAGGGCTTAGCAAGTGGTAGAAGTCATTTTAATTCAGTCCTATTTTTTGTACAGTAGGGTGGTTCTTATCCATACTTGGTGGATTTTTTTATTTAAATTTTTTTGCCCTCAGCCCCCCTGCTTTGTTTGTATGCCCAAAAAAATCTTAACATTTGAGAAAAATCGGTTAATAAAAATCAATCATAAATTTTAAAGTCAAATAATGTTAAAGTCACTCCTCTGGGTCCCTAATGAAAACCTTGCAAATGACAAATTTTAATTTTACATTATATTGCAGATTATTGACGCTTTTCAAAAGTTTTATTTTTGAATTAATAATCATTAAACGGTAACTTAAAAATAATCTGTCATTTCTTAACTAATATTCAGTTTGTTTGAACCATTTTAATTTGTTCAATTTTTCTAAGTTAACTCGCGAAAGGAACGTGTTTCTAGACTTTAGGAGTTATTTAATCAATGATGAAAGCAAAATAATTTGTTCAAATAATTTTTCAATAATTTAAATAATATGTATTTGGTCAAGTGAGTATAAATTTAACCTAACAAAAAGCTGGAGGAACATTATATCTCACTAAATTTTCTATAATTTTTAATATTTTAAAATAGTAATTTGTTTATCATAAATACTCGTACTTGTTTAAACAAATTGAATGTTAAACCGAGATGAAGTGTCGATCGAAGGCATCACTAGTAATTTGTGGATAACCCCATAGCTAATTACAATTCCCATAAAAGCATAATGTCTCTGAACAAATCTGTAGACTTCACATGGTCAAATTAACCAATTCAAATAGGAATTTCAGTTTTGACTGACAAGGAGAGATTATGAAGAAAACTAATTGTATGGAGCAATTCATGGAGCATTCATTAACCCTTCTGTTTAATTGCAATAGTTTGTTAGTTATCAAGAGCATAGACCTTATGTCGAGCCTCAGTCTTGATTTTAACTTGCCTGTTTGTGAAGAGGCCGCACGTATGCCAAGTAGTCGAAAACTTGAATTAGTTTCTCTCCAGTTTGAAGTGTCCCATAACTCCGAGTAGAACCAAATGGTCTTGCTGTTTCATACCGAATTTATGACTTCAAGTCAGGTGCACCGAATTGTCTGTGTCCCTCCATCAAGTTCCCATAGATTGAAATTTCGTGTGAATTCAATTCCAAATTGAGTGTATAGACCTCATTCATTCAGATTCATGAATGTTTCTATCAAATATTGGCGTCCAATTTGCAAGCCGGTTACTGTATAAGAATCATGTTTGGTTTTTTTAGCAAAAGAAAAGTTTGGTTTATTTCAATTTGTAATTCAAAATTAGAATTTAGAATTAGAATTAGCAGAAAATGGATTTACAGATATTTGACGAGTAAGACGTTTCGTCAGACAGGATGTTATCCAATTAAAAAAACAGATAAGCTTATTTTGATTGTCTGAGTTTGTATAAATTAGTATCCTTGAAAAGAATTACCAAATTTTAAGGTTTCATTGATTTTTAACCGGACATAAAGAGCGAAACGTCAGACTACTTCCGACTCAATCTTAGTTTAAAGAAACAAATGGGTAATTTTAATTCTCCGAACCTTTTTTGAAACGAATCTTTTATTTTGGGTGTCAAAATAGGGACTTAGTTTTTGCTTCTAATTTATCGCTTTACATTCTACCTTCCTGCAGAAAATACAATTGTTTAAAGAAAATTTAACTAAAGTAGAGCAAGGCGAAGATATAGTGACATTTGCGTTATGCTGCAAGTAATCTCGCATAATCATTAAACAACAATTTCTTGTCAAGCCTTGAAAAAATATGTCTTATTTATTAAATGAGTGTACAAAAATTCAAAATCTTCTCATGTAACTCAAATTTCGTCAATCTGTCATCAAATAATATTCTTTAGGTGCACTTTTGAATTTGTTTATCTGATGAATGATTAGTCATCTCCTTAAATTTTTTTTATCAGAATCTTCAAAAATAGAACGAAGTTTTTCTAATTTAAACGTAGTAATTGTACAAATTAAAAATATCCTTAACTATTTAATTATTATAAACTAGTGAGAGTGTGTTTGAAAAACGAATAAAGTAATAAAATATATTTAAAAATGATAAGATATGAATTTCGAAGTATTATAGAAAAGCATACATTTGCACGATAGCCACCATCCCGGGAGAATCGGGAAAATCGGGAGAACCGGGAGAAAATCGGGAGAAACTTGCACCGGGAGAAAGCCAGGAGAAAATCAGAAGAGAAATATTACCTTCGCAGATTTCCCGTATTTTATAATATGTGCGTTTTATAATTTTTTTAAAGTTTCCAATTAGAAAGTATATAATTTCGAAAGTGTTTCGAATAATTAAAATAAAAATTTTCACAATATTTCTCGTCTTGAATGTCACTCAATACTACGTTAGATGATACTTATTAAAAATATATTTATGATCTTTAAAATTTCTACATGATTTTAATTTAAAATTATGGCTTTAAATGTGTTATTCTAAAACAATTTAACCTGAAGTTTTAAAACTAACCTTTTACCTTAAATTAATTTTTAGACTAATTCTTGGAGATTAAAAATTAAAAATTTGGAATTTTTAGTTGTAGTTTAAAAATAATAAATCATTTCAAATCAAAACATTTTTCATTCGAAAATTTAAAGAGTTAATAATAGTTTTAAAGAAACATTTGACATTAAAAAATATGAATGAGATTTAAAATAAAATAAATACAAAAATTAAACTATATAACTGAAACTGGTACAGCAATAAATGCGTAATTTTGCTAATTTTAAATGGTTAAAATAATTTAAGATTTACAAATTTACACGTTAAAGCTCAATTTCAAATTTTAAAGGAATTGATTACACAAAAGTTTTAATCACAATTTTTGGTCCTATAAATTTTTTCAGTTCAAAATGAAGTTCGCATTCGTTTCAGTTTTAAGATTCTGAAGCAGAATTTATTTTTTATTTTGAATGTTTCCCATTCCTCCAGGTAGGACTTATTCCTATATAAGCAAATAATAGGTCAGTTTAGCCATCATAATTTGTCTGAAATTTCATTCTCTAAATTTTTAACCATCCCGGGCCAATAAAACATTTTACCAGCAAATAAAAAATGTCAATCTTCAAACGATCTTAAATCGGTTCATCCTAGCCGAACATATTGCACGCCGTAACATGGCCCAAATTTACCAAAAAATAATTCATTTTAATCCTTTGTGTTTTTTATTACTTTGTAAACCCCTAAACAAATTAAAAAATTTCCTAGTTTCAACAAATGAAACGCTTTACTAACTCAAATTATAAATTTTAACATATAACCAATTTTAAGCCGAAAATTTGTAAACCGCAAAATAAAAAACTATTTATACTAGATGTAATAATTTCTAACAAAAAATCAGCGAGAATTTAACCAATTTAAACCAAAAAAAGTCACTTTAATTGTCTATCTAGACGGCTTAGGAAGAATTTCAAAATGTATATTTTTAAATATTTTAACGTGCAATTTGAGGCAACTCAAATGATTTTTTCGAATTTTTTGTTCATTGGACTTTCATATTATGAAATAAAGTGAAAAATTCCTAACTTGTACTGCATTGAATCTTCTACATGAAATAAATCTGATAAACGTTAAAATGATTTGTTTTCAAGTAAACTGTATAAAAAATTCAAATTCGGTGCTTCTAAAATGAAAAAATAAATGTTTAGCAAAGCTACTGTATGATCAACCGATAATGGTCCAAAATAAAAAAAGGTGCAGCCATTCAATATTTGTTAATTTCACGTAAAAATTTTGAATTTAAGAATTTAAACCAAGAAATAAGTTGTCTTTTTTTAAAATGTTTTTGTTGCAAAATCCTGTTAAACAAAACAAGAATCCAACGACCAAATTTGGACCACAATGACGTTGCGGTCCAAATTTGGTCGTTGGATTCTTGTTTTGTTTAACAGGATTTTGCATCAATTTGATTATTGGACGTTAAATGGGATTTTTAATTTGGATTTTGTTCTAATTAAAATTTCGTAAATAATGTTTATGTTATCACAATAATAAAAACTAACGTAACTTAAGTGTGAAAAACATTCACAAGATGATCAATTTAAAATGGAACATTCCTGAAAATAAATACAAAATCCGATAACCAAATTTGGTCAACCATCACAAGAAGTTTCTATTGCAATTTAAAAAGAGAGAAAAATTGTCCTAACATTATAATAAAATACACATTTTTTTAAATAAAAAAGAGGGAAGAAAAATCTGCAGGTCGCCAACCAAATCCCCTTTATCCCCTTTATTCTCCTGTTGATTTCTTTGTCTGTTTTATTTTTATTATCATCAAATAACAATATAAAAACATTTGCAAAAAATAATCTATAATATTTCGGTACTCATACAGACCCGAGAATCAAGTTATTATTTATCGTTATTGTTTATTGCCTATTTCCGTGCAGAAATCGCCCGATTTCAAACTTAATACCGATCTGGCCCTGATCGGATTTCCCGATCTGGCCCTGATCGGTAGAAATCTATGGCCCATACCTAGGCCCGACCGGGCCAAATCGATTTCCTACTGAAACGCCATCTCTATGCGCTAGTAATGGATTGCACAAGAAATGGATTGCATTATGCACAAAATTGTAATGTTTTTACATTATGCGATAAAAATATGTGATACAATCGATTCTATTGTTGACATTTTGATTCTGTATTAATAATAAATTCATTACAGACATACAATAAGGACAAATTGGCATTACATGAATTTCAGAATCAAGTAGTATAATTAAAATGCAAATTGCCAATTGTGCAGGGATTCCAACAAGATCTGGGTACTCAACGGCGCATGCGTCGCATTCGGCATCTAAGTGGTTTCGCGCGAAATTTAAAATGCTAAACAAAGTTATTTTTCTTTTTTATTATAAACAATGACATTTCATCTTATAAAAATGACCATTAGGTAGAAACTAATAATTAACAATAAAAATGATTTAAATGCAAATTCTGTAAATAATATTTAAAATATTCAGAAATATTTAATTCAAAACTTTTCATTTTTGTTTAAAGGTTATTTGGTCTATATTGGTTCATAACAGACTTGAAAAAATAAAACGATAGAATAAATGATAGCTCATTTTTTCACCGAAAATATTATCTACAATCATCTTTTCGAATTTCTCAAGAAGTAATGCAATTGACATAAAACTGAACTTCTTTACAGCAAAATGTTAGTAAATCGTAAGTCATAGGTTTTTCCCCGCTACTTTTCTTTGGAAGCATTCGAAAATGTCAAGTTGTAGGGAATCTTTTTGCGAAAAAAGTTTTATAGACAAAATTTTTTGTTAAGAAATTAAAATTGTTAATTAAAATATTTCTGGTCATCATCCATTCGTTTATAAAAAATTAACCTTTTCCTCGAAACTAATAACTTCTACAATAATCTTACGTTTCTCAAAAGTATAATTAAATTTTGTAGTCTAAATTCTCTTCTTTTCGTGCATGTCGTTCATTAATTTTAAATTAAAATAACTTAATTGGAAATTCAAAATATTAAGGTGGCCTTTGAAAGAAGAGGACCACTCAATAGTTTCGAGTTTACTTATATTAAATCTCCATTCGTAAAATTCACGAATGGATTATATTGAGACTGATTGTGTACCGATCGGGCACCGATTGGGCCTTGATCGGGTTTCCCGATCGGGTGTTCCGACCTGGCCCCGATCTGGGAGTGTGTTTCATCCGCGATGTGGCCCCGACCAGGATCACCGATCGGCACCCGATCTGGACCGGTCTGGCCCCGATCGGGGCCAGATCGAAATTTCTGCACGGGTTATTGAACTTTTACTGGATTTTCGGGTAGCAGGGAGAGAGAATCGCGTTTTTGTTGCTGTTCCTGCCTGCTTAAGATTTAAAAACAAAATTTCCTTGATATGGGTGCCGTCTGAATGTCAAAACGTTGGAGATTATTTCCTACAAATGTTTTTTTTCATGTTGATTTCATATTTATTATTATTTTTATAATAAAAAAGGATTAGAGAAATAAAATCGAGATGAAAGTGATTCGGTTGATTGACTTCTCATTTTCCTTTCCTCGTTTTAATTTTTGTCCAAAAAATACCCTTTTTTCTTTTCTTTTATAGAAAAAAATCTTTATTATTTTTCAAATTGCAATAGGATCATTTGGGATGGTCGTACATATTGTTAGTTAAATTCTAAGTTTTATTCGTAGGAATCTTGGATAGACATTAACTTTTTGTATGTTTTTGAATTATGATTGAATGTTTAGAAATAATTTTAAACTCGTGAAACATGAAGAAGAATATCAATTTTTTTACGCCTAACGACTAATTTTACTTTTTGCAAATAACTCTTATGGTTCCAGATAACAAGATTTTGCAATACATATTTATCATTTTATTAATTTTTTAGATCTAGATTAACATATAATTTTTTGTTTTACAGGAAAATGGTAAATATTTTTTCTTTGTTTATTTATAGATTTTTCTTAATTCACCTTCAGAATATGCTTTTTCTAATAATAAGTCCTAAAACTTTAATTGGAAACAAGAACAGTTCTTCATTTTCAATTCGTAAATTAATTTCTAAAAAGCTTCCAGATTTTAAAGCTACAGCGCCATGATTAAGAAAATTTTTAGCTGTATGACTTTTTTCCACATATGGTTGTGCTAAAAATAAATCGACAAATTGACGAGCTTACGGACCATAGAAATTTAATTATGAGAATTTCGAAAAAAAACTTTAAAATCGGCCACCCAATCTGTAAATGATTGTGTATAGAAAATTCCTGATATTGAAAACTGCTAAACGATTTTTTTCCTTTTTTTCTCCCTTTTTTTAAGTTTCGCAAAAAAAGATTCAATAGAATCTGGATTTATACTTTATAAAGGTGTTCCATCAATTGAATTTAACATTTCTCGAGGCTTCACAGAATTGTTTTATTATGCAGGAAACATCAGGAGAAAGAACAATTTATGACGCTCGAGACAACGAAAGTGATCGATCATTCAAAGTAGAAGATTTATAACCGAAATGAAGTTAGACACGTTATAACGCTGACTGATGTCTTTACTGAAAAGCTCAACTGATACCTGAAAAATATAAAAATTTCCAGCTATGTTTCAGTATTAAAATAATAACTCAGTTTAATCCTTTTTACCTCTATAATTAAAAATTAAAACCAAATTAAGCGAATGTACCTCAGAATATTGTCGGTTATAAAAATATTAATTAAAATACTATTAGAGTAGATTACTCTTCACTATGAAAAGAAAAACAATACTTTTAGAGACGATTATTTTATTCATTTGCATTTCATATTTATGCACCAGTCATACTCTCAATGAGACTATTAGCAGCATTTTACTCCAAATTTATGCAAGGGATTTTTCTTCTCCTTTTCGATCTGCATAAATACAGTAGGTTTAAGTTTCCAGAGAATTCCGAATACTAAATGAGGTTTCATTAAGAGACAAGGAACAATGAAGAATAAGGGTGTAAGAAATATGAAATTGTGACTGGCATAACTAATCATAGAACAATTGTTTTACTGATAGAGACAATTTAACGAATCGCTTTGTAGAATTCTCTATTGTATTATCACACAAGCGATACATTTTTTTATGTAAAATTGGAACTGCCACTGATAAATCCTAAAACTTTAGTCCAAAATAAATTGAAATTTAAAAAATTTAAGCGGAATTAAAATCAAATATGAAATCCTATTAAACGTCTAATTCGAATTAAAATAATTCTAAATTAAGTTTCCTATTGCAATTTAAAAGAAGTTAAAAAATTTTTCGAAAAAAGAAAAGAAAAAATTGTTCTCTTTTTCAAAACTGAAAACAAGAAGGCGGCCAACCAAATCCCCTTAATTTCATTTTTATTTTTACTATTGTCAAATAGAAAATAAAAAAAGACAGATGTAAAAAATAATCAACAACGATTCGGCACTCATACAGCACCATTTTCAATGCAAAAAAATTTCAAGCAAGCAGGAGCAGCAACGAAAATACGATTCTCTATCTCTGACACCTGAGAATTAAGTAATAATTTGGTTATAAACAATATACAATAAAAATTGCATTTTTTGCGTTGTTGATGGTGCTGTATGAGTACAGAAATGTTGTGATTATTTTTCACACATTTTTTTATTAAGATTTGATATTAATAAAAATAAAAAAGGCGAAATGTATAAAAAATAGAGAAAGTGGATTCGATTGCTTGCCTCCTCCATTTTCTTTCCTAATTTTTATTTCAGTCAAAAAATAAAATTTCTGTTTTTTCAGGAAAATTTGAATCTTTTTTCAAATTACAATAATAACATTTTATTGTCATTGTCTAAATTTCGTCGATGGGTTGCTCGTTTTGTTTTCAGGAATTCCGCACATGAACGAAAAGAAATTACCAATATTAAATAATGGAAAACATTTTAATTAATTTTCAAGTAGAATCAAAGGATTATATTTATATTTAATACTAGATTAATATCAGATTAATATTAGAATCAATGGTGTTTAAGTTACTTTTTTTGAGTAACTAGTAAAAATTACGTTACTTGACGCAAAAAAACATAACTAGAAACTGTTACTAGTTACAAGTACTAGATAAAGTAACTTCAATTGCCTAAAAAGTTGCTTCCTTACTTTCTCAAGTTTATAGTGTGACCTTGAAAATTATTATGATGATAATTCATAAAACTTATGAAAAAAATAGGACCAATTTCTACAAGAACAGTTGAATTTCCGACAAAAATGTAATGTTTGACTAAATTTCAACTTTCTATCAAAACACTTACATTTTTAACAAAATACGTGATTTTTCACTCCAAAAGTTAAATCTCCAAGCAAAAAATTTTTATTTTAAATAAAAAAGTTAATTTTTAAATAAATACTTCAATACTGTACCATTTTCAAATCAAAGGGACAACTTTCAAACAAGAGGAGTCAATTTTTAACAAACAAGAACATTTTGAACAAATAGTTGAATTTTCTAGCATTTTGAAACCAAAAGGACTGATTTTCAACAAATGAGTTAAATTTAAAAACAAAATTTTTGACCAAATTTAAATATTTTACTAAAATACTTAGATTTTTAACAAAATACTTAAATACTTAAATGCTCTACCATTTTTAAACCAAAAGGGCGACTTCTAAATAAGAGATGTGAATTTGTAAGAAACAGTAAGATTGTGAAAAAATACTTGATTTTTTTAGTATTTTAAAGCCAAAAAGACGGATTTTCTACAAAAGAACAAAATTTTCGAAAAAAAAATTAATTTAGACCAAATTAGGCTTCCTATCGAAATTCATACATAAACGTTTAATAAAATACATAAATTTTCAAATCAATAGTTAAATTCTATACTAAAACTATTAATTTTTAATAAAAAAGTTAATTTTCAATTAAATAGTTACATTTTCTGCCTATTCAAATCAAAAGGACGAATTTTAAGTATAAGAAGTGAATTCTCAACAAGAAAGTAAATTTTAAACTAAATAGTTGAATTTTTTAGCATTTGAAAACCAAAAGGATGAATTTTCTAGAAAATAGTAAAATTTCCGACAAAAGACCATTTTTGACCAAATTTGGACTTTGTGACAAACTACTTAAATTTTTAACAAAATACATGAATTTTCAAAAAACTGATTGAATTTTTACGATGAAAATATTATTTTTCAACTAAAAAGTTAACTTTCATTTAAATAATTGATTTTTCTATAATTTTCAAATCATGAATACAAACTTCCAACAAAAGAGTTAATTTTAAAAAAATTTGAATTTTTAACCAAATAGTTGAGTTTTCTAAAGAAAATATTTGAATTTTTCACACTGAAAAAAATTGAATTTAAAAGAAAATAGTTGAATTTTTAGAAAGAGATGAATTTTCAACAAAAATTATGAATCTTAAACCAAGCAACTAAATGTTAAACTAAATAAATAAACTCTCAAATATCAGTCAAATTCTCCACTAAAAAAGATGTGAACCCTTTTCAGAATATTTTTTTTTGTCAAAAATAGCACTAAATTGTTGAATTTTGAGGACAACGAGATGAAATTTTTATAAAACAGCTGTACTTTCAGAAGTACCATATGAATTTTCAACAAAAAATTACTTTCTAACCAGATAAAGCAAATACAAAAAAGACTTTAAGTTGAAATAAGACACAGTTGAATTACACTGAAAAAGACGAATTTTCAACAAAATAGCTGAATCGTTAAGCAAATCTGAATGATATTCCACACAAAAAGTTGAATTCGCAACTACAGTAAATAAGATTTATTTATCAAGAAAGATAAATTTTCAAACGAAAAATTCGAATGTTGAAACAAGAAAGCAAACAATTATTCACTAATTTGTTTCATTTTCAAGTCAAGGAGACGGATTTTCCATAAATCAGTTGTCTTTTCAAATAGATAATATAAATTTTTGTATGTGTACTGTCTTGGCTGTTGGTCTAGGATCAATATTATTTTAATATTGATTTTTGAAATTGCGTTCCCCTGGCATACGAGCGCAGGTCTTTCAGAATGCCAATCCGATGCTCTATAAAATAAATCAATAAATATCTAGCTAAACTTGGTCAAAAACCTTAACTTCCAAAAATTAAGATGTAAATTTTGTAATTCTCAGCCAAAAATACGATAAATAAAGTAAATTTAAAGAAAGTAAAATTAAATTTGCAAGTTATTGCAAAAATCATAACTCTTTTGAAAAATAATTATACATTATTTAATATCTGTTTCTTTAATTTAAATTCCCATCAATTTTAAAGTTTTAATTTTTTTATTTAAATTTTTCTGAACGTTTAAAACTTTTAAAAGTTTCAGATTACATTCCAGATTTGTATTTTTATAATTTCATGGGCTTTGAAACTTCTTATTTGGTAAAACTAACTATAGAATAATTATTTTACTGACTATTTTATATTTCTAAGCAAGCCCTAACTTTTCGCATTTAAAAATATTAGTTTTTAAAAATTTTTATTTATAAAAACATCCGACAAATAAAAATATTTGTAGTTTAAAATGTTATTAATGCTTCCAAATAATTTTCCTTCTAATTAAGATTAAAATTTATTTGAATATTGTGCTCATGATGAACGATTAAAAGGTTAAGTTTAAATTAGGCGACTTGCAAATCAAGTTCGAAAAAAAATTGTATTTAATCATCCTGAATTCCTTTTAAATTTTTTATGTTTAAATTTAAATTGTCTCTAACTAAAATTTCTTTTTTAATTTTTTTGAAAAACATCGAGTTTTTTTTAATAAATCACAGATAAATGGTTTCAGTATTAAATACGTTTTAACGATGCCCTAAAATTGCCACGAATAATCCATAAAATTTCAGTTTAAAGTAAATAATCAAAATCAAATATTTGAACTTTCTTAATAGGAAAACTAGTTTTTAATTAAATTTAAATGCTATGCAAATACAATTAATCGTTTTATTGAAAGCCTTTCTGTTTTATTAATTTTTTATAAGACAGGGTGATAAGTTTATCTAAGATACGTGTATATTTTTTTTTTTAAGTTTGAACGACTTAACTTTTAAGTAAAGGAATATGTATTCAATATTCAAGTGTTCAGTCTTTATTGTTTTTTACTTATAGTTCTTTAAATTTTTATTCCTGAGAAAAATTCTTTTGGATATAAAATTTGTATGGATGATTCAGAATATCATAATTGCTTTAAAATCCTAATACTTGTAATACTAACTAAATTTTGAAAAATATTTTAGTTTTAGTATGATGAATGATTTAGACCTAAAAGAACTCAATTTCAACTGCGTGATTTGCAATGTGAGTACTAAGGAACTAATTTCTTTTTTTCGAAATAAATTGATTCTAGATTTTTTAAATTTACTTTCTTTTGAACTCAGATTGGTACTAATCTTTAACTTTAAAATTTTTTCTTTTCAAATTTGTTTCCAAATTTGTATTCACTTTACAATCTTCATATCTTAAATCTTGATATTCTCAGTTTATAATTGAATTAAACT
Organism: Belonocnema kinseyi; assembly: GCF_010883055.1. Lineage (NCBI taxonomy): Eukaryota > Metazoa > Arthropoda > Insecta > Hymenoptera > Cynipidae > Belonocnema > Belonocnema kinseyi. Next base: position 137,499,917 of record NC_046659.1, on the reverse strand, counting down.
CTGTTTAAAATTTGCAATTTTAAAGCTTCAGGTATCAAACATCAATTCTGCAAATTCGAGGTTCTTCACATTGAATTAGTATTGCATAAAATGTATTCTAATGTATTAAATAAAATTATGTATATCATATAATATTATATATTTATTGTATATATTTTTATGTTTCTAGAAATGCATATATTTTTTTCCATTAAATATTTTCTAATGTATAAGAATGCTATAAAAATTTGTCAAAAATTCTTCATGGGCGCATCAAAGTACATTAATAATTGTAGGGGCTTTAAAATTTGTATTCTTCAGAAACGACTAATAGGGCATTTTTTACTAAGAAAGACATTTCGAAATTTTAAAATCCTTTTTTTTAATATTTAAATCCCGATATAAGAAGCTGTGGTTTACAATATTCTCTTTCTTTCTTTCAGCGCGTTAGTTGCATGAGGTTGCGTCATGCTACCAAATCCAACAGAACGCTCAAGATTTTGATATAAACTAAATTAGCACTACTAAATATATAATTTTTTATAATTGAAACTAAATTTTTAATAGATTTAAGCAATTGCAATCTCTTTGAATCACTTTCTTGAAATACTTTGTTTTTTTAATAAAAGATTTTTCAAATTTCTGTCGCTTCTATGTATTTTACGAAATTTCATATCTTGTCCAATAATTAAAGCATTCTTGTATTTATGAAATTATCTTTTCAGGAGGAAATGATTTTAATTTTATCTCTAAATTTTTTTTTTTAATTGAAACTCAAATTATTTTTCAATTAATTTTTTTTTAATTGAAAATTGTTAATTTTTTATTCTTTATTATTTCGTGATATAATAAAATGGTTTTAAACTTATAAATTTATAAGAATTAAAAATTCATTATTGATCGAGAGCTTAGAAGATTGAGAACTGCGTAAATAAAAGTTTAAACAATTTTTATTTATCATATGCTCTTTCCAATTTGTTTCTTTTAAAATTTTGATTGCCACAAATTCTGAAGTTCCTAATTTTTTTTCGATCCAATTTTCCTGAACGTTTAAAGGTTTTAAAACTTACAGTTTAGGGTCTGAACTTGTGTCCTTACCTTGCATTCTTTTACATTTTTAATTTTAAATTTATATCGCCTCAATTCCGGATATCAAAACTTTTATTTTCTCTAAGATTTTCCTGGACTGCTTTAGTCCAAAGTAAATTATCAACATTAAACATTTGAAAATTCTTAATTAAAACTAATTTTTAATTAGATCCAAGGAATGTGAAATTGTTGACGTTTCCTCTAGAAGATTCGAGTCTGGATTTACTAATTACAAGAAACTCTTGGGGATTTCAGAAGTGGCCCAGATTATCGCGATTTCCCTGGAAAGTTGAATAGCTTGAGTTGCGGAATTGAGGTTTAAGTAAGACGCCTAGAATGGTGCATTAACATTCATTTCTTATCAGGCTTTGGATTCATTTTTCATTTCCCGCTGGAATATCACTCAAACTTTGTTAGAAAGGGGCCAGATTTTTAACTCGTTTGCCATTAAACTACACTGAAAAGTACCTTAGTTCTAATTTTCACTCCTAGGGAAATAAGAAAAGCAAGAGGGTAATATTTTATAGCAGCTCTCGACTATATTGTACAATGTTCAACATCGTTGGCGTCATTAGAACCGCTAATTATGATTTACATTGTTAGCCGGTAATAAGACATCAAATTTTCAGAGCAGACAGGTTGGATCAAAGTAACTGTGAAATAGTAACTAGAGATTTAGTTATTCCTAAAATAATTTCACACCCTTTTACTTGAGGTACTAAAGTTTAGAATAAAAATTTTCCTATAAAAGAAATAAAATTTCTTTTTACAAAAAATTTAAAGAGACAAGAGAAATGGAAAGGCAACCAAATAATTAAGAAATAGAAGAAAGGGGATTTTCTTGATTGATTTCTCATTTCTCTGTTCTCTCTTTTATTTCTTGCAAAAAAAAGACAGTGGATAATCCTCCACAACCTTGAGGGCACATAATCAACAAAATTAATCAAGTTAAGAATCGTCAATAACATAAAATGCTGAATGTCTTAATCAAACTGGATGGAAAATATGGTTTTATATTTAAAATGATTTTTTTTTCAAATTCAACAGATTCATTAAAAATAATTACTTGTACAATTAACATATTGCTAAAAATTAGCGTTATTTTCTTGAATAAAAGTTTTTATGCTGATTTTTGGAATAGATTATTGGGAAAGCACCTGACAGGAAATCAGAAATTATGTAGTTCTTTACCTGGTGGAGAGAAAGAAAATTTTTTTTTTCAAGAAAAAAATTTTATTTTAAAATAGATAAGATTTTAAATTTGATTTTATCCAATTAAAGTTCTATAAACTTAAGTTCAGTTTCAAACTTTTAAACATTTTAAGTAATTTGAACAAATACTAATTTTTTCTTCTTTTAACTTCAAAAATTTTATCTGTGGGTTATTTAAAATTCTTATTTTTCTTTAAATTTTGAACGACTTTCTTTAAAATATTAAACTGCCATAAAACTTGTGATATTACAACAAATTATATTTCAAATGTTTAAGGAATAAAAAAAGAAAATTTTCGATATAAAATTATCCACATTATAAATTATTCAGTTTTGGATAATATTAATTTTTTGAACTTTTTAAGCCCAGGTTCAGTATATTTTAAATATTTTATTTTCGATAAACCGAAATCAGAATTTTTCCACTAGTTCAAAAATTTAAAATTTAGTCGTTAATTGTTCTTTAATAGTAGTTTGATATTGAACGTTTCGAATGTCAATTTTGTTATTAAATAGTCTTACATAAACTTTTGTTTTAAAATTTTTTATGTTTGACCAAAGTAGATGAATAATAAATAATTTAATTTACACAGGAGTTCCATCATACCGAAAACTTTACTTTCACCTACCATGTTTTGAAAGTAAAATTTAATGTCGATCTTTAAAAAATGTTTGATTACTAAATTTTTATGTCTCAAATTTAAATATTGGTGAATATTCGAAATACAATTATGATTATTATAAAACACTCACACTCGCTTTTTTGTAAATTTTTTAAGTTCCGAAAATTTCTTCATCGAATATTTTCTTTTTTTTTATTGTTTCGTGTCGGGATTTTTTTTTCTTATTTTTCGGCTATCCGAAATGTTTCAAAATTTGTTTTTCAAATTAAACTCTTTGACAAAGTGTATTAATTTTATACGAGTAAATTTTCAAACTATGAAATATTAAGGACTTCAGTTGAAAGCTCAAAGTTTCGATTTCAAAAGTTTTAAATTAAACAAAAAATGTTCTTCAAGAAAGTTCCCACCCTTTTAGCAAATTTAATTACTGAAGAATTTGAAATGAGAGTTTGCTTGCCAATGTCAGAATATTTGCGACTGGCGGATGGATATTCAATAATTAAATTCACTTAGCAGTTTAATAATTGCAAAAATCCCCTGATAAATCCTCAAAAAAAAAAACACGTAACTTTTTAATTATTCAGTCTTAAGCGCTGGAATTCCAAATTTGTAACAAAAAATTATGATTGATTTTTCGTATTTCAAAATGGGAGGGCTTACATTTTAAAAAATGATTTTTTTTCAATTTTGCTATTTCATTAAAGTTTTTTTTTTGCCAAAAATAGAACCGTTTTTTTTAAATTCGCCCTTTTGAATTTTTAATAATTCTTTTATGGTATAAGGTGATTTCTTCATAATTTTTAAATTTATTTATTTATTCATTTATTTATTATTTAAATTTATTTAAATTTACGAACTAATTTGTGTTAGAATATTGACCGTTAAGAAAAATAGAAAATTGGTCCGGAAAAAATTAGGAAAACGTCACGGATATTTAAAAACAAAGTTTTTCAGTCTTTATTTTTGTCTTCTTTGAACCGATGATTCAATTGTGTAAGCAAAACATTCACAACTTAAATTTATAATTGGTTTTCGAAACATAAAGCCATACAAAAATGTGAATTTCGCTTGAGGAGCAATTTTTGATTACAAGATTAAGTACATCCCAAAGTGGAATATAATAAAGTATGATCGATATTCAAACATAAATTTCATTTAAAATATTCATAAGAGAATTTGAAATTTTTTGCTATTTTATAACTTCGGAAATCTTCTGTATCGAATATTTTCTTATTTGGGAATTGCTTAGTGTCGGGGATTTTATTTTCCTTGATTTTCCAGTCCATCCAAATTTTTAAAATTTTACGATTTAAATTAAAATCATTCGCAGATAGTGTTAAATTTATAAAAGTTAATTTTCAAATCTTGACATACTGAGGACCTTAGATGAAACATCAGTGTTCGAATTTTAAAGGTTTCCAATTAAACAACAATTATTTTTTGAAAAAGTTTTGACCCTTCGGGTTAGCTTAATTATTCAAGAATTGCAAATAAGATTTTCATTGTAAATTTCTAGATAGTTAAGCCTGAGTGATAGAAAATGAAACTTTACATTCACTCAGGAGTTTAATAATTGCAAAAATCTACTTTTACCTACATAGTTTCGAATGAAAGTTTAATTTCATGCATCTAACAAATTTCAATTATTTAGTTTTCAACGCAGGAATTTGAGGGTTGTAGAAACAAAATTGATTTTTTGTATTTTAAAATTGGTATCATTAAATGTTTTAAAAATTTTAATATTTTGTTTGAAATTAGACTGTTTGAGCCCTTTTTAATTGAAAATTCATCTTTATGATAAAAAGTTATTACTTTTGGCAAAAATAAATAAAACAATTAGTGTTTCAATATTGAGTGCAATAAAAAATAGAAAGTTGGTCTGAGAAAAATTAGACTTCCTTTTTTTTCTTCTTCGAGCCGATGCACACTGGGGCAAAAAAACGTTCAAGGACAAATTTATTTTCAGAAGGCAATGATTATCCGAGTTAAACTTTTTTAAAAATAAAAGCCAATAAGATTTTGCATTAAGCTGTCATGGTAGATTTTTAAATCCTTCTTTATTTTTTTTTATTTAATAACAGAAATTTAAAAAAAATTTAATTCTGAAGTATATCAGTTTTTGAAAAATGCTTTGAATAAATCAAAAATACCTAGAAAACTAAAATAAAACTGTTAGAAAAAGATGTTTAAAAGCAATGCAATTTTTTTTAAATTTATTGAATTTGTCATAAACATAAAACTGAATGAAAATTATTTCGTGGGGATTGAGAGCGATTCTTCACTCGATTCGAATTAAATTTGAACAATTTATGGACAAGAAGAGTTTTTTAGTTGAATTAATCAAAATTTATAAGTAATATGATATTGTAAAAGATATTTTTATAAAAATATATCCATATCAGATATTTTTGATAGAATGATTAAAATTTTTTATGGAAGCGATCGCATATTACTTGGAAATAAAACCTCAGTATAATATTTCACCGCCAAATAAAAATTAATAAATGTTTAAACTTCCTTTATAACAAATGCTCTATTTAGCTATTTTTAAAGGCACAAACTTAATTTTATTCACAGCCAGGCATTCAGCAATGATTTTGTGCTATGAATCGATAAAATTTAATAATTTTTTAAACAAACTTAATTACTGCATGCATTATTGGGCTATTGTTTAACATTTAAAGATGTTCTTTTTGTGTTACTTTATTTTTGATACAAAATTTTTTAACTTAGCTATACATTGTATATCATACACCGTTTTTTTAATAAATCGTAAATTGATGTCAACTTATGGCAAGGAATTTTTGCTAAATAATTTTTAGTATGATCCAGAAGAAAAAAAATTGTCTTACAAATGCATTCGCTGAGAAAAATTTGTTTACTACATTGTTAATAAAAATAAGAAAAGTGTATTGGTACCAAAAATTTAATAAAAGTTAAAACAATGGGTAATTAACAGCTGATTACTCACATAAAAAACAAACTAATTTAAATGCTAAAGAATAGCCAAATAATGCATTTGTGAATTAAGTGTGGTCAAGCAATCATAAAAAATTATCGATTTGTAAGAAAAAATCATTGCTAAATAACTGACTGTTAATCCCGCAAAAAAGCGGTATTTTATTTAGAAATACATCAAATGAAAAAAGTTTGTTTAAAAACTTGTTGTTTACAACAATAAATTATTAACTGTTATCAGAATTTTCTTAAAAATTTAGAAGTTTTTTTATTTACAGTTAATTATATCGAAAAAATCTAGTTTGTACCTTCAAAAATAGCCAAATAGTACATCTAGTACTTAAGGTAGTTTAATTAATTATTAACTTTTATTTTGTGACCAAATATAATACGCAGGTTTTATTTCCATGTAATAAGTGGTCAATCCAAAAGAAAAAAACTATATTTTTTCCATCAAAAATACCTGTCATACATATTTTTGATAAAAATTGCTTTTAATATAACATATTATTTATCGAATTCATCAAATTATTCATCAAAGCACTTTTGAGAAACGGGTATACTTCAAAAGTCAAAATTTGTGTTATTTAATAAACAAAAAATTAAACAAATATTTATCAATAGTCCATGGCAGTTTAAAGAAAATTTTATTAGCTTTGATTTAAAAAAAGTTAAAATCGGATAATAATTGTTTTTTGAAAATCAGTTTGTCCACGAATGTTTTTTTTTCCACTGTGCGCTTCGATTTTCATTATTTTAAATTAGGAAAAAAAATTATGCTTCAATCTCAATTCGTCCCCTTTAAATTGACGCAATAATAATATCCCTCTTTATAAAATAATATGAATTTCGCTTACAGAGAAATTTCCGATTAGAAGATAAAGTGTAATTCAAAGTGGATTAAAAAAAGCATGATCGATATTTCATTTTAAAATTCATTTCAAATATTCACAACAACTTCTATGGCGATTCTCAGCAGAACGCAGAGTAGATAGTGTAATTACTTGTTCGAACTTAACCAGGATTTTCTACGAGTGGAAATTCCGGAAGCTGGGTAGAAAATGCAGAATTAATTTCTGCGGGGAATACAATTTTCACATAATTTTCCGACGGACCTGACGCAGCCTGACGTGGGAAATCGCATTGAGTTCTGCAAAGGGACAAAAAAATGTGAATGTAGATGAAAAAGTCAAGATCTTTATTTGTATTCTGATAAAGAAAAGGGAACATTATGCTCGGAGTTTGTGAAAGAAACTTGTGATTTCAAAGAAAGTTTGTCACTCCGGACGTACTTCTTTTAAATTCAATTACTCACTTTTGCTCAAGCCAGGAAACAGTCTCGAGCTTTTAAAATAATCTAATTTTAATCTTTCAAAAGGTTTTAAAAATTACAACAATTTTTTCTGAGAAATTGATTAGACACTATACTGGTTCTATTGAGTTGGAAAATAAGCATTTTTTTAAAATTATTCATAAAATCAAATAAATATTTCTATTTTTAATTCCAAATAACTTTAAAAGAAAATTAAAGGTAATTCGTATTTAATCTTTATATTTTAGGGCCTATTTAATTTTTTTAATGATTCTCTACAAACTTCTTCAGTAGGTTTATATTTTAAAAAATTGTTTTAGGTGTTCTGTTATTGATAATTCTATGACCAACATTTTTCTTAAATCAAATTTTTCAAATAATATTGTGTTCAAAAGATGTGTGATCAAAATCATTCTCGATTATTCTAATTCCGGCGCGCAACCTTAAAAACCACTTCTATTGAAAATTACAAACAAATCACAGCAACAAAAATGAAAAATTAGTTTTATGTTTTGAGACTTCTTTTTTATAATAATTAAAAAAAACTCAAAACGTCTTCCTTGGAAATTTACAAGCCCTAGAAGTAAGCTATTGAAAAAATTTTAATAATATAATAATAATCCTCAAATTTGTAAGGTTTTCCTGGTTTAGATTCTAAAAATATTTCTTTTTTGATTGCCTGAATAATATTGTGGGTGATGAATCATAAAATTTTTTAAAACCCTGACCATGACATTTTTTTTTTAAATTTAAATGGTATTAAATTTTGTACGTTTTTCGTCATTTTTTACCTCAATTTTTTCCATAAATAGTCCAAAAAAGCGTATGCCTGTTTTTTGTGTCCTGAATGCAGGTCCTGAAAAGGTATTTCAATTAAAAATGCGGGTGGCAACAAACCGAGAAAGACAATTAAAAGCTACCACCTATTAAAAAAATTGTAATCAAACAAACAGTATCAAACATTTTAATTCTTAAAAAAATGTTGCTTTTAAAAATCTCATCAAAACGTCTGAAGACCACACCTGGTGACAAACGATTTAACCAAAAATCAGAAAATCCAAAAGAAAGCTTGAAGATGGCCAATTTTCTTCTAGTTTAAATCCTGAAAAAATCTCTTTATTATTCCCACGAATAACAGTAAGTACCAAAAATCACGAAAAAATTTTTTTAAGCCACCCCCTATTGAAAATGTCTGGGAAAATTTGAAAAGAAAGTCTAAACAACATACAATTTTTTTGGGGATTTTTTACGCTTACAAATTCTCACTTGTAATCTTTTAGTGATTATAGCGGTGGCCAGAAAGCCCGAAAATATCCTTAAGCCCCCTTATATATAAAAAAACGTTTTTAATAGTCAGAAAATAGTGGAAGACCTCAATATATTAAAATTGAGCTTGTTTTAAATCCTCAAAAAATCTCTTCATTATTCCTCGACTAATAGTGTGTTCTAGAATTTCCGAGAAACTAGAAAAAATACCATTTATTGAAAATTACCAAGAAATTGGAAAAGAGCTGCCAGGTACCGGACTTTCTAATCTTTTTAGGGTATCTCTTCTACCCCAAGAAAACTACCCCTCGTGATAAAAAAAGTTACATCGCCAAAAAACCTTGAAGATAGAAAAAATATTTTTATTAATTTTCAGAATAATAGTGAGAGCAGTAAATACCGAAACAAGTTCAACCCCACCCCGTATTGAAAACTACCAAAAAATCTTTGAAAACGTCCGAATAACATAAAAGTTCATAATTTTTTTTTATGTTCAAAATCTTCGTCTGTAATTCCCTGGTGAATGGTGGCAGAAAGAATCCATTCAATAACATTTTTTCCAACAAATTCCGGCAAATACACACAAAACTACGATTTATTGAAAATTCTTAAAAGATAAGAAAAACTCACATTTTCCTAATTTTTGTTGATATTTTTTCTAAAAAATTCTCTTTGTTATTAATCTCTTAAAAATACTGCCGGTAAGGAGCCCTGTGAATGCCTCTAAAAAATGTCGTCAGAAACAAATTCTCAGTTGTAAGCTTTCGGAGAATAGAGGTTGTGAAAAACTTCTAAAATATCCTGAAAGCACCCCTAAATATAAAAACTTCTTCAGTAACACACCCTTTATTGAAAATTAGCAACAAATAAAAAAAACAATTCATAATGTACTAAAGTGTTGTTAGTAAGAAAATCCACAAAACCACTAAAAACTACCACCTAAATTGAAAAAAATATTATCATAAAATAAATAAATCGCAAAATGAAGCTTGAAGAAGAAAAATTTCGTCGGATCCCATAACCTTGAAAAAACAACTGAAAAACCTTTAAAACCCACTCCTAATTGAAAACTGCTAAAAAATGTTTAAAAAATTCTCAACAACATTTAAGTGGATAATGTTTGGATAGTCTTTTATACTAAAAAATATTCGTTTCCAATCTCCTGGTGAATGGTGGTAATAAGAATCCCTCAAATAAATCTTGCCAAAAAAATCCGAAAAAACAACCAAAAACTACCCTTTCTCGTAAATTATCAAAAAATAATAAAAAACCCTGAGTATAATTGTTTGGTGATATTTTCAACAAAATACACTACGCGTTATTCATCCCTTAAATTCTGGTTCTTGTAAGAACCCCAGAAAAAAACCTCTAAAACCCACCCCTAGTAAAAAAGATTCATAAAAATCAGAAATTTGACAAAGAAAGATTAAAGTTGGTAATTTTTCAATTATTTTATACCCTAAAAAAATCTCCTTAATTATCCCTTAAATAAAAAAATGTCCCGAGGCAAGCGAATGATTGAAGTGAGGATTAGAAACTCGACACTAAATTTTCTAGTTTTTAAAAATTTTCTACTCTTGAAAATTTTTTTGAATAATTCTTCGATTAATTGTGTCGGTAAAAATAAAAAAAACCACCAAAAGAAATTTTTAGTGTGTGATATTTTCTTGCATATTATCTCTTGAAAAATAATAATGACAAAAAAACTCTAAAAACACCTTAAAAACCACCGCCTATTAAAATAGATTTTAAATCGTCCAAGCATCAAATTACCCCAAGCGATAAACAATTTTTCAATGCTGAGGAAATTTTCCAAGAAAGCTTAATCTAAATTTGTTCTGATCTTACATCCTGAAAGAATCTCTTTGATAATATTCAAAACAATTGTGAAAAAATTCCTATTGCAAAGGTCGTAAATATATACTTTCTAATGACCAGACTGAATCAAAGTTTTTGAATTTTTGGTGATGAAAATTTAGATAATATTTCTTTTCATTTTTGAAAATGCTAGACGGTGTTATTCAGAATGGGGAAAAGAGAAAAGTGGCTGAGAGATTTTTCATTTTTAGTAGATTTTTTTCTGAACCGCCGGAGGTTGTCAGCTTGATTACAATATTTTAATGGAAGTTTTACTCTGTTTCTCTTAGATCTTGGATCGCTCCTCTGCTCTCGGTATTTGCGGACTCGTGCTCTCGTCGACCTCTCGTCGCGTGCAGCCGCTATATTACGACTAAATTATGGAAAGAGGAGATATGCGACATTCCAGAAATTCGGAGGAAAATTCAGGAAAAGAAGTTTCAGCAGCTGCTGGTGCAAATCATTATTTTATACTTTACATAATTACAAAAGGAAATAATTTATTCGTTTGGTTAACCCATTTTTTTCATTTGTTTGCAACATTAGCCAGGCTTGCTACAATAGTCTGGTTACAAAATTCCATGTCTTTTCCAGGGAAAATTTAAAAAAAATTCCAGGCTTACTGTTTTTTTAAAATTCAGCTAATTAAATTGAATTTTAACAAAACGGGTGGTCGTTTTAATCCGAGAAAAAGATTCCAGGTCATTTTCCGGTTTTTTCCCGGTTCGTAAACAATCTCGACGGTCAACAAAATTTTAAAAAATCCAGCTCTATTCTAATAATATTTTCATTTTAAGTAATAAATAATAAACAGGAAATTAAATCATTCAAAGTGGAACCCTTGAGTTTTAAACTTTTTAAATTAAAATTGAAAAGTTTTTAGATTCAAAAATTGTATATTTAAATGTTTAATAATTTTAACGTTTATAAATTGAACAATTTATATACTTTAAATATAAGAATGAAGCAATGAACTCTAAAAATGTTTGTATTTATATAATTTTTACTAATTTTAAGATGGATACATTAAATTTTAAAAAAAAAATTTAACGTAGCAGTTCATAAATTAGAAGTTAAATTATTTTTATTTTAAATAGTTTAAGCATATTTGAGAAGCTTTAAAATGTTATTTTAAAACCTCGAGAAACCTAGAAGAAATTTTTAATATATTTTTTAATGAATTGAATTTTTTCTATAATTTTGAGAAAATCATGTAAATTAAAACAAAATCCTAAAGATTTGAATTTATAAATAATAATAGAACACTAATTATTTTAAGAAAATATTAGAGTAATTTAAAGATTATTATTATTCAGATTTCAAACCGAAAATTTATAATCTTTTTAAGTATCTTGGTTGACATCAAAGAATAAAAAATTTTCTCCTAAGAAAGATTGAAAATGTTTTTTTTTTTTTAAAGAATTATTGTACGAGAAAATTTAAAAAGATTTTCAGAGATTTCCGAAATTATGAAAAAAGTACCTGAAATATTTTAGGGATTTTTGTATGATTTGCAGGATTTACCAACAATTGTAAAGAAATTTTCGAATAATTTAAAAATATATTTGGAAGTTTAAAAAAAAATGTTAACACACTTCGTTTAAATTTCTTGAAATCATTTCAAGTTTTTAATTAATTTTGAAACTATTTAAAACTTATAAATATCTCTTAAAAGTACTCTAATTTTATCTACAAATTATAAGTGTTTCATTGTTATTTATACGTTGCAATTCAACAATTTTTTTTACAAATTAAATATTTTTAAATAGAAAAATTAAAAAAGAAGCGTTGAAAGCTTAAAATCTCTTCGAAATTCTAGAGATTTAAAGCTTTCTATGTAAAAAAATTCAGTTTCAAATTGTTCACTTTCAAATATTTGGTTTTAATTTACTCGTTTTAAATAAACTGTGAAATTTTGCCGAATAATAAATACTTATACTTTTTCTAAATAGAATTTTTTAAATTTAAATGGGTTAAAAATGAAATAATTTGGACTTGAACAATATTTTCAATGTAATAAAAGCCTTTAATTACGACCGTATTACTATAGAGTTACTTTTAAGTTGGGAATAGTTTATAAAGTTTTAACCGCCTGTTAACATGTTTTGAAGGCTAAAAAAAGTATTAATAAATTTACTTATCGAATTTAATATAAAAATAATATAAAGAAAAACCTAAAACTTTAAATTAAAATTATTGTTTTGATAAATCATTGCAATATTTATTTTTAAATAAAATTACCGGAATAAATCAGATAATAATGTCAATTCTTATTAAGACTTTCGAATTAAAACAATTACAATCTGCAAATTCTTAACTTTTGAATTAATTTAGCATAGTTTTGTCAAATAAATTATTGTTCAGTTTTTTATGCATAAAGTACAAATCCATTTAAAACTTAATTAATTTATATATAAATTTAAAATAATAAAACTGTTCTTTATAAAAAAAATAAAGTTAAGACACTTTTAATTTTTAATTGTTTAAATCTTCAAGACTGCACTTTAATTATTTGAAAAATATCCCGGTTTCCTGCGCCAGCAGCCACCCTTGACAAATTATAATGCAATGATAATGGTTTATCAGTAATTTTTATGTGATTCAAACAGTAATCTCAAAAAGTCTAAACTTTTTAAAGAGGTTTAAATAAAACTCTTAGGTTGCAAGAACTAATGAAATAATCTGTATTAAAATCTATCAAAATTTTATCAGTTCATGAATTTCTTTTTCAACATCTTGTAGTTCTTTTTGCTTTTCTCATTATATCTTCGATTTATTTTTATTTAATTCCTTCACTTTATCTAACATTTGCCTTCTTCTTAAGTTTTCTTTTCCAATTTTCAAATATATAATTCACTATAAAATACTAAATCATTAAGACTTTGAAATAGACCATTAAAAAGTTCCAGTCATATTTTCAAAATTTTATGACTTTTCCAGGTTTTTCGGTCATTTGCTATAAATTCCATGACTTGTTAGTGTCATTTAAAGAGTCCTGTAAATATTAATGATAATGATAATACAAAAATTAGTATTTATACCATGTAACTGTTAAGTAGAGATTTTTTTGTTTAATTTATTCGTCTTGTTTTTTCTTTTGCTTTTTTTGTGCTAAAATACTGGAATTAAAGAAGAAGCCTTGTCTTTGAGAATTCTATGCTTATTTTTAGCAAAAATAATTAAATTCTTAAAGTCTGTTACAATTAACCATTTTTAATTTCTAGCTTTCGTGAAGTTCTTCATATTCATAGATGATTATATAAAAATTCTGAATGAGTTGAAATATAGAAAATTTGTTATGAATTTTCCCGTTTTCAATCGTTGAAAAATGTAAATTGAAGAAAAAAAAAATTTTTTTAATCATCTTTCAGCTTTAAACTTTTAGCACTATATTATTTAAAACGGGAATTTTTCACAATTAAAAAATTTGGTTTGATTACATTGTTCAATTTTCCAAAATTGTATGGTTTGAAAATAAATATATTTTTAATCTATACAAATTAGAAACTTTCATTCTAAGGCTTACGAAATTAAGTAATTTCACTACTTAATATTTAAATTTTTTTAAATAATTCATTTTAAAACTTAAAAATGGACCACTATCAAATTTAGAATATTTTGTACTTAAAATTTTTAAATTGCAATTACTAAAAAAATGGTACAATATCAAATTCAAAGAATTTTTTATGAAAAATTCGTAATTTTTAAAGCCAAATATAAAAACTTTTTTTCTTTTTAATTACGATTGGCAGATTTTCTGAATTTATGAAGTTCCTTAAATTTGTTAAAAATTTTGAAATCCCATATATTATCTAAATTCAATGAAATCTTTGAATTTTCTGAATTACTGAACATCTTCAAATTCCTAAATCCCTTAAAATTTCTTAAATTCTCAGAATTCCATACATGTTTAGAATACCTTAATTTTTCGAATCCCTTAAATTCTCTGAATTCGTTAGATTCTCTAAATTGTATAATTTCTCTAAATTTTCCGAAATCCTTGAATTCTCTGCATTTACTGCCATTCTTAAATATTCAGAATTGCTTGGAGGTCTCTGAATTCTCCTAATTCTCTAAATATCCTGAATTTGTGGAATATTATAAATTCCGTTTATTAACTGATAAATTTGTGAAAATCTCTGAATTCTTTGAATTTTCTAAGCTCTCAGATTTTTGTCAATTTCCTGAAATCCTTGAATATTCTGAATTTTTTTAATTCTTTGAATTTCCATAATTCCCCAATTATTTTAAATTCCTGAAATTCCTTGAATTCTCTAAGTCTTCCGAAGTACTTAAAAATTCCAAATTCCTGAAATTATCTAAATTCGCTATTATCCATAAATATCCTGAATTCTTTAAATACTCAGAATTCTCTGAAATTCTTTGATATTCTGAATTCCCAGAATTCCTTGAATATTCTGCATTCCTAGAATTCAAGTATGAATGTAGCATTTAGCCTTTTTAGTATGTTATATAAATAAGTATGAATAATTTCAAAATTATAAAAGTTGTATAGAAAAGTTACATAAATTTATATTATTAAAAGTTTTTAATTGAAAATTTTCAAACGTAAGAATTAGAAATTGAAAAATTTCGAAAACATACTAATAAAATTATTTGTTGGGATACCTTTTTATCATTTTAGTCTGAAATTTGTCTGTTTGGTTAAAACTTTTTTTCCCCTTTTTTTTCTTAAGAATCAATTTTTTTAACTAATAATTGAACTATTCCAGCTGTTGGGTAAAAAATTATTTATTTATTGTTAAAAATTCAACAGATTGGCACAATTCTGAACCGCTTTAATGAATATTAATTTTTTTCTAAAAGCTTTTTCATTTTAGTTATATATTTATCTCTTTACTTGAAAACTAAACTTTTTTATTGAAAATTAATTTTTCAATCTGAAATTTCATATACTATATTTTTATGGTAGAAACAATTTTTGTTTTTGCTAAAAACTGTAAGATTTAAACTTCCTAGATCCTAATTTTCTGTAAAATTCATCAGCTGGATTTTTAAGAGTCAAATTTTCTACAAAATTCAACATTTGAGATTTCAGTTAAAAGAATTTTCTATAAAATTTATAAAAGGTTATCATTTTTGTTTAGCTTTTGGCATTGAAAATGGCTTAGAAACATCTATTTTTAAACCTTTTAAGATAAATAATAATAGTAATAATTATTAAATAATAATTTTTATTAAATTGAAATGCCTACAATTGCTAAATAACGAAACAAAAAATGTTTTAAATTTTTAATTAAAGGCTTTAAGTGACTGAAAAAATTCCAAATTCAAAATATCTTAAAAAATGGACAAATTGTTATTCTCACGCTTATAGCTTTCAATTATTACAGCCAATGAGCATTTATAAGTGATAATAAATTAATTTTAAAATAGCAAAATTAACTATTTGCAAATATAAATTGTTTGAAGTTGAATTTTAAAAATTTTAATTGCCAAAAAATTATACGATATTATTTTACAGATATTTTCGCAGGTTTTAAAATATAAAATAAATAATTTCCATTCGTTTTTTAAAAATCACAAAATTTGTATTGAAAGAAATGCAAATGTAGCCGTTTCTCGAAATTCATGAGAATCACTGAATACCCATAATTCTATAAAATATAGGATTTCTTTACATTCTATGTGTAATCTTTGCATTTTCTTGGCTTTCTGCATTCCAAGAAAATTTTCTACATGTTCTTAAATATATTGAACCGGTAAGAAATTTCTTGTTATCATGAGTAACATTTCCGGAAAAATGTGACTTGCGTTTTAATTTACAAGCTGAATTTTACTTTTTTTAAGATTTCGAAATTTTTTTAAGAAGGAAAAAAATTTTCTTAAGACTCTTAAAAATGTTTTAAATGGTTTTTTACTCAAAAAAATTAATTTCAAGCCAAAGTTGAAAGAAGGTTTTAAATTTTTAAAAATTATTTTCATGATTTTAAAGAATAATGTGAAAGCTTTATTAGCTAAATTGCAAAATTTTAGAAGAAAATTTGAATGAGAGAGTTATTCAGAAGTTTTTTACAAGTTTTAAAATAATTTTTATCTTAAATAAATTTTGGGAAACAAAATTCATATTTTTTTTAAATTTCGAAAAAAAAATTTGAAAGATTTTCATGAATTGTTGAAAGTTTAAAGAAAACAAAACATGTTTCTTGAGATTGCTGGCGAAATTTCCAGCAATTTTTCTGAATGAAATTTTTTTTAAATTAAAAAAGGATTCATATAATGTTTTGAGACATTTCTGACAATTTAGAAGGATAATCTGGAAAATTCCAAAAAAATCTATATTTTGCAAAGATTTTCAAAAATTATCTAATTATTTCAAATAAGCTTAGAATATATTCAAGAATTTAAAAATTAATTAAAAGATTGGAAATATTTGAAAATTGGTACTTTTTCGAAAGAAATGTCAGAAATGTTCAAAATTTCTAACTATTTTGTAGAAAATTCACCTTTCTGGTTACAAATTTAGTTATTCCATCTTATTTTTTAGCAGAAAATTCATCCATTTCATTGGCATCTTTTTTAAAGTAGTATTCACGGGTTGAAAAAGCCTCTTTTGAAAAAATTTCACGCTTTTTGGTTAAAAATACAAGTAACTGAAAATGAAATTTTTTTAATTTTCTGAAGAATCTCTGAATAATTACATTGATATAATTTGAAAAAACAGATTATGACTTAAATAAAAACAATAGGCAGTCATTCGAAAATTTAATTAATGATAAATTTATTGAATATGCAAATTACAAATTAAATAAAAACAATCGACTCTTCCTTTAGTTTCTCTTAACATTAAAGAAAATCACTGTCACCAGATATTTATTTCCAAAAATTCTAATTAAACTCCAGAAATCTTATTGATAAAATGACTATTTTTCAATCGCGTTGAAGAGAATTTCGTGGAAAAAAGTTAAACAAGCGAGGGGAAGGGCCAAGTACCGGAATCAATGATTAACGGACCGGAAATTGGGGAGAGCAAGGTCGAGGCGTTTTTGAATACAGAGCTTTCGTCCTAAAGTCTCTTTCGCCACCATTCGTACAGCGGGAGCGAGCCTCTCCAGGAGATAAGCGGCCCAGCGACCGTTTATCGAAGAGAGAGAAAAGCAGTCGAATCCCGCCACAATCGATTTCCGCTTGGTCGATTCAGGACGAGAAAACAAACCTTGAATCGGTTCCTCACACAAGATGTACTCAGCCGCAGGAAGACCACTTTCTCCATCAGCGCACAATTCACGACTCTACCTCGCCAGCAATTCCAGATAGTTGCTTACTCAATGGAAACTTGAATGGCCTCAATGGACTTCACGAGACACATCAAACTGATGACGCTTCCGCTTTGAAACTTGAACACAAAACAGTTTAAGATGCCTCTCCAAATGTAAAAGGTTTGGCTAATGTTGTTGTCTCTAGGTAGTACCTTAATTGGATAAAAGAATTTTTTTTTCTAATTAAAATTAAAATTATTTCTTGAAAAAAGATCCTACTCTTTCTTCACCTTATTGGGAAACGCTCCACAAAACTTCTGATTTCCGGTCGGGTGCTTTTCCAATTAAGATATTAGAGGGAAGAGAATAAGAACTCTTATTCAAGGAAAATAACGCTAATTTTTAGCTAGCTGTTCATGGTACAATTAATTATTTTAAAGGAATCTATTATATCATCACAGATGGTACTTTACCGACCGTAGGCAACCCTTCAAACAATTAAAGCCGAAAATCTACACAATATCGATCAAGTTAAGAATCTTCAATAACAGAAAATGTTTAAAGTCTAATCAGACTAGATGAAAAAGAATATTTTAAATTTTAATTTAAATTCTGTCGTGAAAAAAAGATCCTACTGCTTCTTCACTTCACTGGGAAACCTTAATGGCCTTAATGGTTTGGAGGGTTGTCTACGGTCGGTAAAGTACCATCTGTGATGATATAACAGATTTTTTAAAAATAATTCCCTGTTTCTTTTTTCGAACAAAAATGGGTTTTAATGTTATTAAAATGACTGCGGTTTTTACTACATACATAATACTTCTTCGAGGATGCATTTTTTAATTTAATATTTTAATATCATGATCAAAGGGCAGTCTTTCTTGTGGGAGCCACGCAGATTTTTCTGCAAAATGTTCTTGTTGTTGCTTTTTTTTGTAAATCAAAATTGAGCGTCCTTTTGCGCCTAAAAGGGTGCAACGCGCCAGCTAAAACTGTGTGCTTGTGCTGCATTCAACTAATTTAGTTTCAAGTTGAATAAAATCTGCAGCTACAGCGCCCTCTTGCTTCATAGGAATTTAATAATAATATCACACTAATAAAAATAAATAAATAATAATAATATGTTATTATATTTTTTTGAAAATGTATATGGTATCATCCTTTTTGCTGGTAAAGTTTTTTTTACGTACTATCAAACCAACTTAAAAATAAATTCGGAAGAAAAAAAAAGAGGACAACATTTTATAGCTGTTGTCCAAATTTGTTCGTTTGATTCTATGCTTTATTTTTAGGAATTCTGCACATTTACTAGATTATTGGACGTTCAATTGGATTTTCATTTGATTTTAATCTCATTTAAATTTATTGAATTTTAACTTATAAATTATTATAATGAGTTATCATTTATTTTCATTCTTTTATTCAATTGTCATATAATGTATTACTATAAGCGTCGAGTGATACTATAATTTTAACATTTTAAAACTAGGAACGTAAAAAGTTAGAAAAAAATTAACAAAACACTTCTTCAACTAGAAGTTAAATTATTTTCATTTTAAGTAGTTTAAATATCCTTGTCAAGTTTCAGAATTCTATTTCAAACTCTCGAGAAATCTAAAAGTTGTTTTAAATTTATTCAACTTTAAAATTATTTTTAAATTTTTTCAGAACTTCTAAATATCTTTTGAAATGAATAGAGTTTTTTCAGAGTGAATAGAGTTTTCAGAAATGAATAGATTCTAATAAAATCCTGCAAATTGAAAAATTTTGGTACGAAAATTCAAATTTTGTTGGTACACACCTCGCTTAAATTATTTGAAATAATTTCAACAATATCACTTACAAATGAAAAATTTTTGTTGAAGAACAGTAAAAATTATAAAATTTTAAATATGGTCTAAGTCCTTGATTACAAATACATTATTATGAATTTATTTTCAAGTTAAAAATACTTCACAAAGTGTCAATCCGACGTTTGCATTTTTCAATGACTAAGACTTTTGAATTCAATAGTTTTAATTTTCAACGTAAAAATCTTAACATTTTTAATTTTATACGGATTTAGAATCGTTTTTACAAATCATTTATTCTTCTAACGCTTTTAATTTTTAATTACTCAAGTGTTCAAGACTGCCTTTTAAAATTGTTTAAATTAAAAATAAAAATTGAAAACCTTTAACGGGCTGGAAAATTGCATTAACCAATACATCCCCATAGACTTTCTGCCCAAAGAGTCTATTTTGTCATTCAATTATAAGTTTCGTTTTATTATTTTGTAGAGAACGCAACTTTTTTGTTTAAAAGTCATATTTTTTGGTCAAAAGTTTTGATTTTGGTTAAAAGTTGAAATAATGTGCTAAAAATGAGTTTTTGTTGTTGTTGAAGGTTTAACGCCCTAGTCGAAATTTCAATAATTCCATTTTTTGATCATTTATATTTTGGATTAAAAAATCATCTTCTGGGCTTAAATTATGTTTTAAAAATTCATTTCAAAAGTAGAACTGTGTCTGAATAAATCTTGTTTTGTTAAGGGTCCTACAATTTAATGAAAAATGAAACTCTTTCCTTAAAAATTAAATTTTTCATAGAAAATTCATATTATTTGTTAGAAAATTAAGTTTAATGTGAAGATATCATTTTTATGCGTAAAAAATTCAAACGCTTTATAAATAATCTCTCTTTTGCGTTTTAATATTCCTCAATTTTGTAAAAATTAATGTCTTCTGTTAATTATTCGATTTGTTTCTTTGTTGAGAATTACTTTTATTTATTAAAAATGTATCTATTTGATTTTTGGTTGATAATGTGTATTTTATATTGATAATAATATTGATCATTTCCAGGTCTTAATTTAAAATTCATCCTTTTTGGTGAAAAGTAGAACTGGGTGTAAATAAATTTAGTATGATTAAGGATCCTGCAATTTAATAGAAAATTAAACTATTTGCTTAAAAATTAACTTTTTTGTTCAAAATTTATATTTTTTTGTTTAAATTTAACAATTTAGTTAAAAATTGAACTACTTTCATGAAAAATTTATTTTTTGTCGGAAAATTAAGTTTATTGTTAAGAAAAAATATATTTCCTTTAATAATTCAACCGTTTCATAAATAACTTCTTTTTCGGCTCTAAAGTCCCACAGTTTATTAAAAATTAATATAATTTTTGGAAAATTTGTTTTTATTTTGTAGGAAATTATTAATAATATGCTTGGTAAAGAAATTTATCTTTATGTTTCAAAATTCAACTGTTTTGTTACAAAATCGATTTCTTTGTTGTAGAGAATAAATGTTTTTAATTGCCAATGTTACTATTTCATTTTTGGTTGAAAATCTGTATTTTATACTTGTAATTGATTTTTTCTAGTTCTTGAAAATAAAACTATTTTTATGATTTTTTTTTTTTTTTAATTAAGTTTATTATTAAGAAACTGTACATTTACTTTAAAATTCCACCGTTTTATAAATAATTTCGTTTTCAGCTTTAAAAATCTACGATTTTGTTGAAAACTAATGTAAGTTGTTGAAAATTCAAATATTTTTGTACTTCATTGATAATAATATTCGGCTTGAAAAATTATACCGTTTTGCCGATAATTCGTCTTTTTGGCTTCAGAGTTTAAAGATTTTGTTAAAAAGTCGTATTTGATGGCAGGAAATTAATAATCATTTTTCTAAAATACTCTTTTTTTAATAAAGAAACGTAACTATTTTGGTTGCAAATTCATTGATTACAGTTAAAAATTGAACTACTATGCTGACAGTTATACTAGCTGTAACATTTTTTTAAATTCACATGATTGGATGAAAATTTAAATATTTTTTAAACAATATTTATATTCCAGGTTAAAATATTCTGATTTAGGATAAAACGTTTTTTTACTGTAATTTTTTTAAGATTCTTAGTTTTAGTTGAAAATTCATATCTGTTGTTTAAAATGTTACAATTTTGTTAAAAGAATTTTTTTTTTCGTTGAGGATAAATTTTTTAAACTAACAATATAACTATTCTTTTTTAACTTTCAATCTTCAATTAAAAGGTAATCTTCTTCAGTTAAAAATTCAACTACTCAGTTGAAAGTTGAACTAGCTTGTTAAAATTTATATCTATTTTTTTTTAATTCACATCGTTAATGCAAAATTAAACTATTATTTTTTTATAAAATTTACCTTTCAGGTTGAAAAAAATCCTCTTTTGGGATAAAACCTTTTGTTGAACTTTTATTTTTTTAAGTTTCATAATTTTGGCTGAAAGTTCGTACTTTTTCTTGAAAATTTGCCTATTTTTTAAAAAAATGTTTTTTTTTGGTGAGAATTATTTTTCTATCTAACAATATAACTATTTCATCTTTGTTAAAAATTAAAATTTTGTTTAAAAGTTCATCTTTTCATGATTAAAATTAATGCATTTTGTTCAGAACTTGTCGTTTTTGGTAGAAAAATAACGTCTTTGTTAAGAAATTTTTTTTTCAACCATTCTATAGATTTTTCGTGTTTTTACCTTTAGAAGTCAACAATGTTGTAAAAAATTTATATTTTCTGGTAATATATTAATAATCTTGTTTCTAGACAATGCATCGACTTTATTGAAAAATTGAACTACTCAGTTGAAAGTTGAAATAGCTTTTTAATATTTATATATATGTTTTAAAACTTAACTATTCTTTTTTTTTATGTAATTTATCTTAAGTGTAAAAAAGTCATCGTTTAGGATACAACCTTTTGTTGGTGTTTCATTTTTTTACGATTCATAATTTTATTTCAAAATTTCTATTTTTTATTAAAAATGTACCTATGTACCTAACTATTTGGTTTAAAATTAAAATATATTTATAAAAATTTAACTTCTTGACAGAAAATTAAGTTTCTCGTTAAGAATAAATATTTTAAGGTAGAAAATTTTACCGTTTTGTGAATAATTTGTCTCTTTGGATTTAAAACTTAACAATTTTGTTAAAAATTTATTTTTTTTGTTGAAGAATCGTGTTTTCTGGTAAAAAATTTATAATTATGCCGGAAAATTCATATTTTCGGTTGAAAACGTAACAACTTGATTAAAGGTTGATCTATTTAGCTGCAAATTCATGTATTTCAACAATCACCTCTTTTATATAAATTTTAACTTTTTTTTGTTGAAAATTCGTTTACCCGTGCAGAAATCTCGGTCTGGTCCCGATCTGGCCCAGTCCAGTCCAGATCGGGTCCCGATCGGGTATCCTGGTCGGGGCCAGGCCGCAGATAGAACACGCGCCCAGATCGGGGCCAGGAAGGGACACCCGATTGGGAAACCCGATCGGTGCCCCATCGGTGCCCGATCGGTACACGATAATTCTGATTATAATCCATTAATGAATTTCACGAATGGAGATTTAATAGCAGTAAACTCGAAAGTATCGAATGGTCCTCTCCTTTTGAAGGCCACCTTAATATTTTGCATTTCCAATTAAGTTATTTTAAGTTAAAATTAAAGTACTACAGGCACGAAAAGAAAAGGTTTCAGAATACAAAATTTAATTATACTTTTGAAAAACGTAAAATTATTATGGATGGTATCAGTTTCGAAAAAAAGTTTTGTTTTTTATGAAAAAAATGGATGATAACCAGAAATATTTTACATAAGAATTTTAATTCCTTGAAAAAAATGTTGTCTATAAAACTTTTTAACAAATTAGAAAAAGTTTTTTCGCAAAAAGAATCCCTACAACTTGACATTTTCGTATGATTCCAAAGAAAATCAACGTGAAATAACCATTGATTTACGATTTATTAACATTTTACTATAAATAAATTCAATTTTCTGTCAATTGCATTACTTCTTGCAAAATTCGAGAAGGTGGTTGTAGATAATTTTTTCACCAAAAAATTGCGCTATAATTAATTAGATCGTTTTATTTTTTTAATTCAGTTAAGAAGAAATATAGACCAAACAACTTTTAAACAAAAAAGAAAATTTTTGAATTCAATATTTCTGGTTATTTTAAATATTATTTACAGAATATGCAATTAATTAATTGAGAAAATTTGACCTGAATGTATTTCTGTAATCAATTTATTATTAATACAGAATCAAAGTTTCAATGACATAATGGATTGTATCACATATTTTACTCTTATAATTTAAAAATATTACAATTTTATGTATGCTGCAATTCATTTCTTGTTAATAGATTTGATAATTCGAACTCTACATTAAATCGAAAAACCTTGAGTTGTTTAATAATAATTGAAAATAAAAGAACCTGATCAATTTCGTCATATATTATTTGTCTCATCTAATGGTAAATATACTAATTTTAAATTAAAAAATTAAATTAATTATTCATTTATTTGAGGTTAGGTTTCAATTTTCCCGCAGAGTGTAATTACTTACTCTTATCTTCCTCGCATAGGTTTCGAGGCCTACTACAGCGTTCTAATGATCAGGACCAGATCGAGAAATCCGATCAAGGCCAGATCGGTACTACGTTTGAAATCGGGCAATTTCTGCACGGGTACTTATTGGTTAAAAATTAATTCCTTATTTGAAAAATCAGCACCTTTTCTACCTTCAAATAAAATGTTGGGCTGTATGCCCTTTCGGGAAAGATTGAATGTTGGGGGGGGGGGGGGGGGGGGATGGTCTCAATTTGGTAAAAGATTTTATAAACAACCGCTAATTTTAATGATTTAGCTCATTCGGATTTTCAATCTTGTTTCAACATTTTCAAATTCAGAAGTTAAAACGCATAGAGGGTATAAAAAAATTCTTGATTTTTTTTTAGATTTTGAAGTATATACGTGTGAGATTTATGGCTGGGGTTGAATCCGATACCGCTTCACGGTTGGAAAGCGCTTTCGTTATCGAGTGTCAGCAGAACGCATTCAATTTTTTTTCCTATCGCGCTGCGTCGATCGATCAGTTGCATCTCGTACAATCTTTTCCTGCGATTGTGTGTTTTCATTTCCGACTACAAAGAATCAATTTTTAAGATTCTAACTCAAGCTCCACGGAACCTTTTAAGAGTCACAGCTTGTAAGATTTTACACAAATTTTCTTCTTTCAAAAATCATTATTTCAAAGAAAAACATTCAGCGATTTACTTTAATTGGGTCTCCCGCGATCAAAACGGGACACGCACGAAATGGCTTCGTTTCAGTTTGCCCCTTGGTTATTCTCGTCCTTGATTTTTTAAACTAAGAGTTTCAATTTGTTTGAAGCAAATCTTAATAGAAAATTACATTTCACATATTTTTGTTCCTTGATAAAAGTTTCTAACTCTTTGAGTTTTTTAGATAATCACGAAATTGTTACTTTTTCACAAAATTGAAAATCATTATTTTTTGCGTTCCGCTCGCTCTAACTCCTTCAAAAATGGAAATATCGGGATGAAATTTGTAGGGAACATACACACGACCTTTCCAAACTTGAAAGTAATGATAAAATTTTGATTTTGTTTCCGAACATTTTTTACTAATTTATTCCCGACTCAAGTCGTAAATTACGCATTGACACTTTCAAACGCTTCGTTTCGCTGACGAATTTCGAAAAAACTTAAACGCATCGTTACCAAAAATTTGAACGAACAAGGCACGATTTATGGAATTTAACCTTATATGGAAAATAGAATACAGGAGCGAGATTTGCTTCCCTTTTCAAAACTGTTCGTTCCTTGAGTAAGAACTTTTTTAGATAGCCAAGTGAAAAAATCTTACTATGAGTGCTACAAGTCTTTGGGTATATTATGATTATAGAGAACAAAATATAATGCTCAGTAGAATTATGAAATGCAGGGACCCCGTCAACATGTCACCCGAAAAGTTCCCCAGATTGATCAATTGGATCTACCATTTCCCTACTGATGAAGAAAATATTGTAATTTGCAAAAAAATTTTTTGTGATATTCTGCGTTTGCACAAGAAACGTATTAAAACTGTTTAGATGAAAATTTTGAACAAACAGTCTTTGAGAAATTTGTAAGTTGGGCGGCGCGAAACACATGTGAAATTGACGGAGAATTTAAAAGATATGATAAAAGAGCATTGCGAATCAAATCCACATCGTGATTCACATTACAAGCAAGAATCCTCTAATCTAAATTATTTTGAAAACCCATCTCTGGATCTCACCACTCTTTATGGGTTATTCAAACAATATTACACCCGAAAAACAGATAATGAATATTTTCCAATCAGCGAAACTGTTTACTGCAATTATTTCAATTACAATATTAGTTTCACTTTCTAATTATCTCGCACTCCCGTGCGGAAATGGCCCGATTTTAAACTAAACACTGATCTGGCCCCGATCGGATTTCCCGATCTGGCCCTGATCGGTAGAACTCTGTGGCCCATACCTGCGCCCGACCGATCTCCTACTGAAACGCCATCTCTATGCGCTCACAGAACTAGTATTGCTTGATGTTTTCTGATAGCGCAGTGAAATTTGTATACATACTACTCGTTTATAATATTCCATCAATGATTCAAAATGCATAATGCGAGTGAGCCACGTGTTCGGAGGCACAAAACACCAGACAGTATAACCTTGAAATCTGGGCGAGGAAGATAAGAGTTAGTAATCACACTCTGCGGGAACCTCAACTACATTAATAATTAATTAAATTTTTTTAGGTAAAGTTAGTATATTTACCATTAGATGAGTCAAATATTATTATTTGATGAAATTTATCAAGTTCTTTTGTTTTCAATTATTATTTATGAACTCAAGTTTTTTCGATTTAATGTAGAGTTAGAATTATCAAATCTATTGACAAGAAATGGATTGCAGTATGCAGTGCCGGATCATGGGGAGGGCTTGGTGGTGCTGAAGCACCGAGCCCCACGCTAGTGGGGGCCTCCTTCTCCCCAAGAAAAACATATAATATACAGTAAAATAACCCGCTTATAAACAAACATATTAAAGTCCTAAAAAAAATTTTATTAAAATTTTTTCAATTAAATTTTTGAATTTTTTTATCATGAACTAATTTTAAATGAAAGTAAAATGTTAAGTCTAGCCGCCTTAAAGGGGCCCCAACGTTATTTTAGCTCCGGGCCCCGAAAGGTCTTAATCCGCCCATGGCAGTATGCACAAAATTGTAATGGTTTAAGATTATGAGAATAAAATATGTGATACAATTGATTCTGTTATTGAAACTTTGATTCTATATTAATAATAAATTCATTACGGACATACTTTAAGGACAAATTTTTATAACATGAATTTCAGAATCATGTAGTACAATCAAAATGCAAAATGCCAATTATGTAGGGATTCCAACAAGAGCTAGTTATTCAACTGCGCATGCGTCGCATTCAGCATCTAATTCGTTTCGCGCGAAGTTTAAAATGCTAAACAGAGTTATTTTTCTTTTTTATTATAAACAATGACATTTCAACTTAAAAAAATGTCCATTAGGTCGAAATTAATAATTAACTATAAAAATTAATTAAATGCATTTTCTTTAAATAATATTTAAAATATCAAGAAATATTTAATTCAAAACTTTTCATTTTCGTTTAAAAGTTGTTTGGTCTATATTGCTTCTTAACAGACTGGAAAAAATAAGACGATAAAATAAATGATAACTTAATTTTTCGGCGAAAATGTTATCTACAGCCACCTTTTCGAATTTCTTAAGAAGTGATGCAATTGACAGAAAATTGAACTTCTTTACAGTAAAATGTTAATAAATCGTAAATCATAGGTTATTTTCCGTTGATTTTCTTCGGAAGCATTCGAAAATGTCAAGTTGTAGGGAATCATTTTGTGAAAAAATTTTTTCTAATTTATTAAGAAGTTTTATAGACAAATTTTTTTTCAAGAAATAAAAATTGTTAATCAAAATATTTCTGTTTATCATCCATTTTGTTCATAAAAAATTAACCTTTTCCTCGAAACTGATACCATCTACAATAATCTTACGTTTCTCAAAAGTATAATTAAATTTTGTAGTCTAAAACCTTTTCTTTTCGTGCATGTCGTACTTTAATTTGAAATTTAAATAACTTAATTGGAAATTCAAAATATTAAGGTGGTCTTCGAAACAATATTGAGACTGATCGTGTACTGATCGGGTACCGATAGGGCCCCGATGGGGTACCGATCGGGTGTCCCGACCTAGCCCCGATCTGGGAGTGTGTTTTATCCGCGATCTGGTCCCGACCAGGATTCCCGATCGGGATCCGATCTGGACTAGTCTGGCCCCGATC
Source organism: Belonocnema kinseyi (assembly GCF_010883055.1). Taxonomy (NCBI): domain Eukaryota; kingdom Metazoa; phylum Arthropoda; class Insecta; order Hymenoptera; family Cynipidae; genus Belonocnema; species Belonocnema kinseyi. The sequence continues at coordinate 137,472,211 of NC_046659.1, read as the reverse complement.
GGGGTCCGATCGAAATTTCTGCAAGGGTTGATGTATGTAACACATGTTTTAAAAGTGAGGCAGAAGGATCAGTAAATGACCAAATTGTGGAACGCAAAGAAACTGCCAGAATGTACTTCCAATTAAAAAAAGAACTACTTTCGGAAAAAGTAGCGTATGCTGTGAATATGATTTCGCTCAGAATTTAACTTTGCCAAAACTTGCAGTGGGTGATCAATTCTAAAAACGCTTAGTGTGGCTTTTCTATTCAATGTACATTTCCACAGTACAAACAAGAGTTGCATGTTCACTCTCCTCGAAGGAATTGGAAAAAAAGGAGCTAACACTGTTTGTAGTTTTGTACAGCATGTGATACTAACAGAATATAAAAAAGGGAGATACAGCAGCATAGCTCTTTTTTCCGAAGCATGTCCTGGGCAAAATAAAAATTACACAGTATTTCATTTTCTCATTCTACTTTTTATTCACTTGCAATATGAAATAAAATATGTGCTTCTCATCCGGAGCCATTCTTATTGTCAATGCGGCAGAAATTTCGGACTATATCCTAAAAAAAAAGAAAATGAAACTGATAGAAACACCGGCTGCTTATGTGGAAATGATTCGTAATGCCCATAATCCTCCATTTACAATGATCGAGTTCGGTGAGAACCTTTTGCAGGACTTTCAAAAAAGTTTCCAAGACAGAACCCATGCAAAAATTCCAATTTTGATCTGATCGGGGCCAGATCGGGCAGAGTTTGGCCCAAATCAGGCTATCTAGATGGGGCCAGATTCAAAATAAAACGCGATGCCCGCTCGGGGTCCAAGCGCTGCGTGCAGAGATAACCATGCCTGGCCCCGATCGCGCCCGTATTAATTTATTTTTCTTATTCTTAATTAAAAGGGATTCTTGAATAAAATAATATTAAAATCGAATATATCACCTCCTTAACTGAAAGTTTTGTATTTAACCCCTTAAGGGCAGTAATTTTTGAAATGTTATTTCACTGAAATTAATGAAAATAGCCCAGATGCGAAAGAAACCGAAGAAAGTAAAGAACATTAAATTGTAGTAGATTTGATAGAATTTTCAATAAATATTTTTGTGCTTATTTGAATTTAATATTATTATCAATCCAGATAATTCATTCTTCAAGATTGTGTTACCAAATGATTCGAAATTCTTTTTGTCAAATTATTGTTATTGACAAACCGCAAGTCAGAATTATTTTCCGTTTTTCAAAACACTTCTTTTAACCCTCCTCGAACCAGAGGTGATAAAAATACGCGATTTTTAAACCAAATTTTACAATTTTGAAGAATAAAATACGGAAAACGATAGCATAATATATAAACATGTCAAAACTTTATGAAATATATAAAAACAGAAATATTGAGAAAAAAAACTATTCCTTTTGGTGTTTAAAAGTTACTTTGTTAGTTTAAAATTTAGGGATTTTTATTTAAAAAAGTCTTTTTTAAAAGAAAATTAATCTTGGCAGAAAAAATTAACTATTTTGTTAATATATTTTTTTCAGTTTAAAAAACATTTTTTTAATTGAAAATTTTTAAGGAAGATCCGCAAAACTTCGTAGTTTTGCGCACGATTGGAACCCAAATTAATGTTGTTGACGAAAGATGAAGGTTTGTAGTTGAAAATTTATTTGCTTGGCTCAAAGGTACATCATTTCTATTAAAACTGTATTTCTTTCGTTTTAAATTGATTTACTTTATTAAAAATTCGACCTGCTTCTTTTTTGTTGAAAACATTTTTTTAACTGAATTTTTGACTATTTCATGATTGATTTTTAATTTGTGATTTGAAAATTAAACTATTTTGTTAAAAAGTCATATACGTATTTCGTTGAAAATGCGCCTTTTTTGGTCAAACATTAATATTCTTGAATAAAAATTTATTTCTTTGGTTGGAAACTCAACTATCTTTTAGATAGAAAACAAATCTTCTTTGTTTTAAATTCATTTTTATGGTTAGAAATTCAATTATTACGTTAGAAATTCAGATGTTGGGGTTAATATTTATCACTTTTATTGAAAATATTTTTTTTTCGGGTAGAAAATTTATCTTTCTGGTTAAAAATGCATACATTTTGTTCGAGGTTTGTCTTTTTGGTAAAAAGTTTATCGTTTTAGTCAGAATTCCAACCAATTTGTTACAAATTCATCTTCTCTTACACAAAATTAAAAATTTTAGTTTAAATTCATGTTCTTTCTTGAAGATTTCATAGAAATTTTGTTTTAATCTATATTTTTAAGTTTGAGATTGAACTTTTTCGTTGAAAAATCGTGATTATTGGTTGAAAATTAATTTCTTCACTAAAGAAATGCACTATTTCACCTTTGGTTTTAAATATAAAATTTACCTTATTTTTAGTTGAAAATTCGACTTTATTGATCGAAAATTAATCTTTTTGGTTGAAGGTTCATCATTTAAGTGGAAAATTAATTTTTTCATTTAAAATTAATTTTCTTAAATGAAAATATGAATATTTCATTTTTGGTTATAAAAATTGAACTTTTTCATTACAAAATTTATTAATTTTGTTTAAAAATTGTTTTTTTTTTGGTAAAAAAAAAACATTTTTCTTGGTTGAAATCTCACCTATTTGGTTAAAAGTAATTTTTGTTGAAGATTAGCCATTTAAGTTTAAAGTTCAATATTTTGCTTGAAAACTTATCTAAATCTAATTTGTTCACTACATTTGTTTTGGTTGCAAATATAATTTCTTTACACCGAAAATTAAAATATTTGACTTTTTGTTTGAAAGTTACCTATTTTAGTATTTTAGTATTTTATTATTTTACCTATTTTTACCTATTTTACCTATTTTAGTATTTTAGTATACCTATTTTAGTATTTTTTGGTAAAATAACAATGAAGAAATAAAGGCCACTTTTCTCATCATTGTTGGCAATTTGGAATGTGTGGCCTTTCGACAATCCATCACAAAAAATTATTATGTGCCGTAATAGAGATTATAACGTCAATTGCCAGAGACTTATGACTACGTTATTTTAGGAAATCTCAAGAGATTTTGAATTATTTCAAACAATTTGAAGGGATTTTTAAAAAAATGCAGAAAAGTTATTCAAATAGATTTCAATAAATTTTAATATTTTAAATTATTTTAAAGAAGCTGAAGGGATTTCAAAAAAATTCGTGGCAGTTTCAGGATTTTCAATAAATATTACATGATTTAAAAAAATTTTAAGTGATTTTTAAAAATTACTATGAGAACTTGACGGGTTTTTAAAGTCTCTTGTTAAAGGACTTTTAAATAATTCAAAAAGGTTCAGCGATTTACAAGAGATTTTACAATATTTTAAGACAGTTTTAGTGATTTCAAAGAATGTCAAACGAGTTATTGAAAAGATACTTAAAAATATTTTGATAAATTTCAAGTGCATATAAGGGATTACAAATATTCAAATATTTTAAGAAGGCTAAGAAAATTTGAAGGTCTTTAAGAAATTTTAATTAATTTCAATCAATTTTGAAATATTGTAAATGATTACAAAGAATCTGAAAGAAGTTCAAATAATTCGGAGGACTTTACGGAATTTCAAGACATATTATAGGATTTCTACAAATTCAAGTTATTTGAATTGAAATTTTCTTAAATTCCTTTGAATGTCTTGAAAAAATTTTTAAATCCTTTAAAATCGCGTAAAGTAATTAGGATTTCTTGAAAGTCCTTACATTCCCATTAACTTCTTCAAAATCACTAAAAAAATTTAAATTGACTAAAATTAGTTAATTAAAAATTAATTAACTAAAGCAAGAATTAAAAAAAAATTAATTAACATCTTTTAAATTTCTTTAAGCTCCTTAAAATATCTTGAAAATCCTTAAAATGTTTGATTTTTTTAAATCCCTTAAATTATTTTAAAATAAATTTCCAATCACCCGTTTTAAATTCTTTAAAGTCACTAAAAATCATCCTTTAAACTTACTTCAACTCCTTAAAATATCTTGAAAATTCCTAAAATCTTTGAATTTTTCAAAATCCCTTGAAATATTTCAAAATTCCTTGAAAACTTTTTTAAAAAGTTTTAAATAACTTGCTTCATTTTCTTTCAAATCACTAAAACTGACATAAAGTCGGTTGTAAATCTTTAAACCTTTTTAAATTAGTTTGAAATTTTTTTTTTAAGAAACTTGAAATTCCCAACAAGTCCCTCGTAACTTGTTAAAATTACTTAAATTCTTAGAAATTCTGTTGTATTTGTTGAAAATACATAAAGTCCTCCGAATTTTTTTGAACGAAAAATATTTTTAAATCAACAGAAATTAATTTAAATCTCTTGAAAATCCTTAAAATCTTTGAATTTTTTTAACGTCCCGTGAAATCCCCTATGAATTTTTTAAATAACTTTTTAATAACTCGCTTGATATTCTTTAAAATAAATAAAAATTTCAACAACTCTTATAAAATCTCTTGCAAATCCTCAACATTTTTTGAATTATTTTTGTATTATATTTTAATCTTAAATTTTTCTCAAATTCTTTTAAAACTGTTAAAAATTCTCAAAATCTTTGAATTTTTTCACATTCCTTGAAATCTCTAAATAACTTTTAAATTACCCCCATGAAGTTCTTCAGATTCACTAAAACTGTCTTAAAATCTTATGAAATCTCTTGTATATCCTCAAACCTTAAAATTTCTTGAAAAATCCTAATAATATTTGAATTTGTTTAAATACCTTGGAATCTCTTGAAATTCATTAGAATCTTCTTAAATAACTTTTCAATAACCTACTTAACATTATTTAAAATTACTAAAACTGTCATAAAATCGCTTCTTATTTCATAAACACGTTTGAATTATCCTGTCCATTTTCTTAAATTCCTTAAAATATTTCAATTTTTTTTAATCTCTTCAAACCACTTCCAATTCATTGAAATATTTTAGAATAACTACTCAATGACTTACATGACATTATTTAAAATCACTAAACCTGTCATAAAATCTCATCGTAATCCTTGAACCGTTTTGAATTCTTTAAAATCGGTTAAACTGCCCTAAAGTGTTTTACAATATCTTGAAAATCCTTTAAACTTTTTGCATTTATTAAAAAACTCTGAAATTAATTTATTAATTATTTAAAAATTGAAGTTATACTTAAAAATATGACAAAGAGATAAATTTTACACATAAATATTAAATTTAAAAAAAAATGAATACAAATTTTATTTTATAACAAAGAGAATTAATTTTCTAGACAAAAGAATACATTTTCATAAAATAGATGAATTTTTCAATAAAAAAAGAATTCTTAGTTGTGTAAAAGACATTCATAAACCTAAAGATTTATTCATTTATTATTAGGAACAATGTCTATGAAAATGTGCTAATCGTCCGCTTTACGTCGATAATTTTTTTGTTTAATTATTATCAATACAAAAATTGTTACTTAGTTCCACATATCCAGTTTTAAAATTACTCACTTTTGGATACTCTTATTGCAAACCGACAGAATGTTTTGTTTTTTATGGAAATTGTTATGTATAATTTTGAATTACTTCTGGTTAGAAAAATCAATCTAGCTATAGAAAGCACTCAACGAGGGAGGATTTGTTTAAAAATGTTTCTAGCATTATAAAATATGATCTCGTGACAAAGTTAATAATTTTATAAAAAATATTTATATGGTATTTAATTTGTGAAAAAAGATCTTATACTTCGATCAACTGGGAATCGATCATTAGTAGCTTAGTGGTAAGAGCACCTGACCAGCGACCAAAAGACCTGCGGTTCGATTTCCAGCAAAGCAAAATAAAGGATATTTTTTAAACTCAAAATTTAATTCTTAAATTCAAGATTCAAATTTGGCCTTAATTCGCAGTTTTATTGGGAAAATACTGTTTTAATTTAAATTCGCCAAAAAGTTCAAATGTCTCGATTTTAAAACTTCGTTTTTTAATCGAAAAAAGAAAGTGACAAAATATGTGTCTGATTTTTATTGACGCTTTTCACGTGGAAATAAATTTTTTCGATTTATAGCATGCCAATCATCAATCAAAGTACGAGCACTGAAACAATAGTGAATTTATTGGACAATAAAGCAAAAGTCCAGTTCAAATTCCGAGAGCTGTAGGAAATTTAGTATATCGTCCATATTGACTTTTCTAGACGATTTTTTTGTTATTTCACCTATGAAGGTTTATTGATTTTTTCTATTTGGCTTTGACGTAAAAAGAATTTTAAAAGAATAGAGAGGAAATGTCATGAAATGGAATGCAAACACAAATATTTCAACTGTTACATTCAATGAGAGAGATGAGGATAAAAAGAGTAAATTCGATATTTAAATTATATTAGTAAAACACAACTCATTTTTGAATCAATTCTACTAATTATTATAGCTATATTTACTGAATCGAATTAGGAAGGATTTTTACTGATCTTTCAGTGAATATTCATCAATTGTTTAATTAAAAAAATTATTTAAATTTCAATCAATTTTGCTACTTAGAAATAAGTAAAAACGATTTAAGTTTTAGCAAATTTCCACAGATTAAAATAAATGAGGGAAAACATAATTGATTCATATTTTAAAATCTTCAGTGCTGATTTAACAGTTAGTTAAATGTTGACTTATTCAGATTTTAAATTTTCCTTAATTTTAATGTAAGTGATTTTCAATAAATTCTGGTAACATCTAAATTAACAATTTATTTACTGACAATATGCGAGAGTATAATGATTCCATTAGTAATTATTGATACTAAAACTTACAATAAATTTCGGCGGAAATTGGATTTTTTAAAGAAAAAGTATTAAAATTTGAACAAAATAGAGAAATTTTTAATTAAATAGTTTAAATTTTCAAGTCAGATGATTAATATTCCACCATGAAAATAAGAATTTTCCACCGAAAAATAAAAGTTTTCAAAAATAATATATTTAAAATGAATATGATTGCATTTTATAGTTGGGCTTTTTGAATACTATGAACAATCGTACAGAGAATTTTTGAAATTTGAAAAAAGTAGTCTCAAAAATATTCAAAGTGTGCCCACTTTTTGAATTTTTATCTAATATGGCTGATTAACGAACTTGATCTTCAGCTAGAACACTTAGATAAATTTTGAACGTAATATGTAAATTAAAAAAAATCTATTTTTTATCAAAAAGATTGATTCCGTACCAAAAAAACAGTATTAAAAAAATCTTAACAAAAAATAGAACACTTTTATTTTGGACCAGAAACATGAATTTTCAACAAAGAATAATAATTTTCTACTGAAAAAATTGAATCTTCACCAAAAAATAAGAATTTTCAAGAATATTGTTTTAAAAATTGAATTTGATGGATTTTCTTGTCAAATATATAGATTGTAAACAAAAGTAGAACAGTTAAATTTTCAAAAAAAAAAAAAAATAATGATAATTCACAACAAAATACTTTCTAATATAAAAAATGTGAATTTTCAAATGATTAGTTAAATTTTCAATCAAAAATATATAAAGGTTGCACTAATTATGCGCATTTCCGAATAAAATACAAATTTTTTACCAAAAACATGAATTTTTTACCAAGAAATAAGATTTTTCAAGAATGTTTATGGAAGATTGAATTTGATTGAATTTTGAAGTGAAGAAGCTAATTTCTTTTAAAAAATAGTTAAATTATCAACGAAAAATGTGAATTTTCAACCAGGAAAATAGTATTTTACTAAGAATGAACAATTTTTAACACAATGCATTTTGATCTTTAAACCAAAATAAATACATTTTGCACGAAAAGGTGAATTTTCAACCAGGAAAATAGTATTTTACTAAGAATGAAAACAACGCACATGCATTTTTAACCTGATATTTTTATTTTCTAATAAAAATGATAAATTTTTAAAGAGCACTAAAATAGATCAATTTTCAAATGAAAAAAAGTGTTTTCATTTTTTACCAGGCAGATTAATTCCCTGCGGAAAAAGAAATTTTTGTAACAAAACCTTTGAATTTTCCCATAAAAAGAACCAATTGTAATGAAAAATAAAACAGTAAAATATTTAGTTAAAAACACATAATTATAAACACAGAAAATTAATTTTTTTCTCAAAAGATTATTTCTCTACCGAAAAGTGAGAATTTTCAAAAATATCCTCTTGGAAACTGATTTGATTTAGTTTGCCAGCAAAAAAAATCACCATTAAAGGAGTTCATACATGTCTAATTAGAAAAATTCATTTGAATTTTTGAAAATTCAACCTATTAGTTACATTTTTCATTATAAATATCAATTTTATACCAAAAAGATTCATTATCTTCCATTCAAAATAAACTTTCAACCAAAAAACCTAAAATTGCGACCGTAAAAGGTAAATTTTTAAACATGATAACAAATTAGGTAGAAAAAATCAATCAAATACATGAATTCGTAACCCAATAGTTTAGCTTTCGAATAAAATTACTGAATATTGAAAGAAAAAGAAAATACGAAAATTTATGGACGTAAAAATTTACTTTAAACAAAAAAAACTAAACTTTAATTCAAATAGTTGAATATTTTCCAAACATGGATTCATTTTATTCTATAAAGATAAACTTTGTAAGAAAAATTTCTAAAAATATAAAGTTTTTAAATTTGCAACTACTGAAAATAAAATAATTGAATTCCCAGTTGAAAATTTAATTTTTTATAAACAGAATCATTAAATTTGTAAATAGTTTAATTTGAAAACAAAGAAATAAATGTTCAAATAGAATAATAAGTTTAATAATTTAATCCTGAACTGTAAGACATACATTTTCAACTAAAGTGTTATATTTTTAGCCCAAAAATCCAAAATTTCGACCAAAAAAGTTGGTTTCTTAACAGAAAATGTATATAATTTTTCGGCAAGTAGTTGAATTTTCTACTATAATAGTTGAGTTTTTCACCTCGAGAGACGAACTTTCAACAAGAAAATTTTATCTTTTTAAATTAAATTCGTTCAGTTTAATTTCTAGTTTAGTGAATAAAGCTAAAAAATGGGTAAAAGGGTAACTTTGTAAAGCCTGAAAAAAATAAACATAAAATCTAATAAATTATACGTTCATAAAACTCAATACTTTTTAATAACACATGCAGAAAACCACCAGTATAATTTTCGGATGACCCCTAACCAGAAGTAAAAAAAAATGCAGGCGAAATTCTCAAAACTGCTTTAGTTACTTTCATTTTCATTAATTTAGAGAGAAGAAAATGTTGTACATTTCCATAATATACTATATTGTAATAAAATGCAAGCCCTTACAATTTTATTGCATGCAAAGAAAAACTGCACCGCTGGATACTTTGCCAACTCGAAGGATTTTATACTGTCATGGAAAATAAGATTTTCAAATTCGCAAGTAAACGTAAAAATGTATGAGAATCGAATAACGATTGAGGGACGAGTACTACTTTTTTAGTCCTCAAGATTGGTTCTTTTTTATGATCTACATAGATTTTTACTAGAATAATAAAAATTGTCGTTTATGTCAAAATGATGTTCCAAAACATTTATTTGAGTTTTGGTATGCAATCCGCTTGACCTAAATTGTGAGCTACTATCAGCCTGATTGTAAATTTTATTTCATGGCTAGAGTCGAACTTCTGACTTCAAACTCAACTGTCGAAAAAACAGCTGGACAATGGGCACGAAAAGTGGGTTTTTGCAGTTTTCTTTTCCTTTTGCCAAAATTAGTGATATTCTATATTAAGCTTGTTCAAAAATTCGACTTTTGATTTCTGTTAATCAATCTCCCACAATTAGCTCATTCTTCGGATTAAGAAATTTCCAGTTTCTTTTTGAATCAATCAACATTAACCTGCGCCTCGGGATTTAGAAATTAATGAGGGATTTCAAAAGGGAACAGCTGGTTTAAAGAAAGAGTGAAAACAAGAACCTGTTATTAAGCTTTTGTAAATTAATATTTAGTCACATCTTAAAAAATTTATAATTCACAGCCATGAAAATTTAATTTTAGCAATATTCGCTCCCTTCTATTGTAACCGTTAAATACCCAAGAAATGTAAAATACAAATTTTATGTAAAATTCATTCTGAAAATGGTATTTTTATTTTAATTGATTAGTTTTATTTAATAATTTGCAAGTTTCCAAGAATTCTTCAACTAATTTGAAATTTCTTAAACAATTATTATTTAAGAGAGATATATTTTTTCTGAAAGACAGTTTTTAAATATTCAAACAACAGAAAAATATTCAAAGAATGTCAGCTTTTTTAGATATTTTACAGAATGTTGCTTAATAATCAGTATTTGCTCTCGTCGATGAAATCAATCTAAAAAAATCACTATCCTAACGCAAATATAATTAAAATTAATTTTTTTAATTTTTTAAAAATTAAAATTAAAAATTAGAAAAAATGACTTTTAACGGTTGGCGGGAAATTATTAATTTAAAGAACTATACAATCTTCCGATAATTACTAAATATGATAAAGTAAAAGTTTTATTCAAGAATTTCATCAAATGTTTAATTTATCATTGAAAATAATAGCTTTTCACGATTTATATAAAAAAAAAGTTCAAACAATTCAGCATGAGCTTAGAAAATATTTGTAAACTTGTAACTTTTTAATAAAAATAATTAATTTCTAGACAGTTAAAACAAAAATACTGTCTTAAGCCTGAAGTTTACATAAGGCTGGTATTTTGCAATTTTTGTGGAATTTTCCGGCCACAATCTTATTTAATTTTTTTTCGAAAAAGTAGCTTTTCCTATTTATAACTTTATTTTAACTTGAAAAAACCGGGACACGAGTAAACGTTAAAGAAAATTTAATAACATTTTTTTGTTTAAACAATCTCAAACTATTTAGATGTATACAGTAAACCCAGAATGCTAGAGAGACCTGTTTTTTAAATTATTTCATTACTAATTTGATTTTTTTTTAAATTAATAAACTTACAATATAATTTAACATTTTTTAAATAAATTTGTGTTGGTTAGAAAATTGGTTTCAATGAAAAATTCGAAATGTTTAGATTTGCAAAATGAAAAGAATATTATAAGCAATTTGAACAAGTAGTTTATATGTTATAACAATTCAGTAATTGTTTGCTTAAAATATTAATAAATGTTTCATATTTGTTATTTACTCATTGGATATCTTACAATTATTTTTGTCTATTGTGATTTCAAAAAATTGTTTATTAATATCAGGATTAAAAAATGACTGAATTTTAGATATTGTTCCATTTCAGCAAGGAATTTTCAAAATTAATATATGTTTAAAAGCGATTTTTAAATTTTTAATCGAACTAATAAATATTTTATTACAATGTGTGTGAATTGACTCGTGAATTTTATTAAATTAGTTTAAACTATAATTTTCTTACTTTATCTATCGATTTATTGAAATACATGAATTTATTGTTTAAAAGTTTGGATTTATTTTCTACTTCTGCATTTAATAAGCAACTTTAATTTTTTTGATAGTAGAAAGGTAATATTTAAATATATATTGTCTAATCTAATAACAAAAAAAACCATGTTTTTATGGAATTTTCAACTTTGGAAGTACATTTAGCCAATAAATGATTGTTTGTACAAATACAAAATTCTTATGATCAATACATTATTTCTTTATACTGTTTTTTAATTTAATTAATTTTAATTTTTTAATTTTTTTTTAATTTTAAGTTTTAAAGCTTTTTAATTTTAATAAAATTTCATTTTCAAAATTCATGATTTTCATACTTCTTGCTAAAAACTCAGTCTTTAGATAATGAAAAATGCTTTCATCAATTGAAGGTCACTTCAAAAATTAAAAGAAAAACACTTTAAAATTGTTTAAATAATCATAGAAAAGGTTTTTTTATATACATTGGTTTTTTACACTAATTATAAATGTTGTTTGTTTGTAAAATGTGATTCTTTTGCAATTCATCCCTTTAAAAAAATGTTGAACCGTGGAAAATTGTTTAAACAATTTAAAATGATTTAAAAACTTAAGAAAAATACATGGCACAGTGATTAGTGGTGATTTAGCGAAAAAGGCATAAAAAGTTAAAAAACTGTTATTCATTAATTTTTAGTTAACAACAATTTTGACACTTGAAAAGGAAATTGTAACGCTCCCATTTTTTTAAGACATCTTGTATTTATATCAAACATAGAGAAGTAATTGTTAATTCTATACAAAAATATGATTAAAAAATTAATATTTTAGTAATTTTACGACCCAAACACTTTGTTACTTTCAAAAAATTGATTCAAAATTCGTATGCAATAAATAATACAAAATATTTTTATATCTGATGACGAAATTTGTCCAGGAAAAAGATCTTGTTCTTCGCTACGCTGGGAATCGAACTACAGAACTTCTGATTGCCATTCTGGTGTTCTTCCCTTAAGCTACTCGAGAGAAAAAAAATCCTATTTCCGAAATACGTCGATTGAGAAGATATTTTTTCCCCGAAAAATTTTATTAAATAAATTTTCAATTCATAACTCCATCTAGTCCAAAAAGACGTTAAGAATTTCTGTCATTCGCTGATGATAATATAGATTTATTGAAATATCTGACAACAATTGTTAATTTCCTAAATTAATTTGAGAAAGAAATACCTATTCAGTTTTAAAGGCACTTTAGAAGTTCTTTTTCTATGATACTTCATCAGTAAAAAATAACTTCTTATTTTATGAACAATGTTATTACCAAATTTTTTATTTAAATAATTCAAAACAAATGGATATCGTTTTTGTATGAAATCTACTGCCAATTACATAGTAAGGAACTTATTTATTAGGAGACTCTGCCAGGCGCCAAATTTTGTAATTTATTTTAATAAATATTCTTTTTAAAAAAGGATAAAAAGGAAAAGTTATTTAGGTTAATTTAGTTGAAAAAACGAAATCGACCTGTTGAAAATTGACGAAAATCTGCATTTGTTTATAAAACTTACTTGATCTAATTACAAATTATGTAATCTGACAAAGTCTCATAATAAATTGAATCATTGGTAGTCGATTTCTTATACAAAAACCATATCCATTATTTAAAAATTAGTTTAATTCTAAATTTGTTAATAAAATTGTCTACATAATCGAAAATTATTTATTTTTGATCATTTATCATAAACGAAGGATTCTTTCAAGTTGATAGAGTTAATTTCGTCAAAACGGGAATCTTTTGCTAAAAAATGGACGAAATTTTTTTTTAAATTTATTTTTGAAATAAATAACAAAACTGTCTTGAAGGAAATTTTACGAAAAAACTATATCCTTTTTGAACCATTCGCACGTCGGTTTCGTAAAAAAAAATCGTTTTTTGAAAAATAGTCAAATTTCGAGTATTGTTTTAAAAAAGTTTCAAAATAAAAAATTAATGTTAGTTGGTAAAGTAACAAAGGCAACGTTTTTTCTAACTACTTTTAAAATCATCTCGCTGAAAAGCGAACCCTTCCGGTTGAAACCTTGAAACCGTCCGGTAATGAAATATTAAAAATTGGAAATATGATTTATTTTCGATAATTGTATGATTGTTTTCAAATTACAACTAAATATTGTTTTTCAATATAAATCAAACAGAAATAGAAAAATGAAAAGTAGAATTTTTAGTTTTTACTTATATCATTATGTCTCACATAAATACATGTATTTGCAAAAAAATGGCATCATCCCTGAAAAAAAATCCAACAAGGTAAAATTTTTGAACAAATAAAATTTAATAAAAAACAAATAAGAAAATTGGATTTTTAAATTTTAGTTCACTATTATTTTTCTTCAAATGCTCAAATGAGATTGAAATTTTAAGATATAGACTAATTTGTCCAGAAAGACTTTTTTCCTTTTGTGGAGCCTTATTGATTACTGGCAACAATTACTAAATGAAATTACTAACGTGCTACTGTGGCTCAAATTACATGGTTGTATGAAAGGAAACTTCAAGTTTTCATGGGAGCATGAAAGTTTCTCGAAATGACTGAAAGGAAAGCGAAACGACTTCTAGTAACGATTCTGAAAACTTGAATGGTGAACTTAGAGGTATATTCGACTCTAAACTTTGATGTTTGCACAACAGGCAATTAAAACTCGAAACTCGGATACTTAAACTCGAGCAAGTGAATTTTTATTTTACTTTTCATGAATATCGTGAAATTGAGTCTGAGTGGTTCACTTTTTTCCTCTTTTTTACAAGAAAGTTTGCAGAAAAATGAATTTTTTACAATTTTTTAAAAATTATTTAAAAGTAAAAAAAATACTAACTGAAAATGCAAGCGGTAAATAATTTGCTTATTTAAATAATATTTTTGATAAATTTAAAAAATAAACGTCTGAAACAATAATTATTATAAAACTCTTTTAAGCAATAAATTCTGAAATAGAAAATAACTAATGAAATATTGTAAATATTTATTAAAAACCTCGTTTTTTGTTTAAAATAAGCCTTTTGCTTTTGAAAATGACAATTTAAACTATAATTGTACAGAAATCAAATATTTTCTAAAATATATATATATTTCTAAAATTATATAAGCCAATGAAAATCCAACATTTAAATAATTTTTTTAATTTTTTCAAGATTAAAATATATATTTTTTGTAAATACCATTTTAAAAAAATTTTAAACGCCAACTGAACCTAATTTTTTCGAAAGTATGAATGTTTTCGAATCCAATGAATTTTAAAAACAAAATTTAACTTCTGACCAAAAACACTGATACAATCTGAAATTTTCCAAAATAATTAGATTTAGATCTGATATTTTTTTTGGAATTACAAAATTTCGGATTCGCCACAAAACATAAACTCAAGTTGGATTGAAAAAAGAAAATATTTAGTTGTTAAGATAGTATTGTATGTCAAATGGTCAAATTAAAAACGTCAGGAATCCAAAGATCAGTTTAACGTGATCTTTACTCGAAATTTTTCAAGAAGTCATTACCAAACTTTTTTGCGCTCTCTAGGGAGCGGCAGGGTCTCCACCTTCCAATTTTTTCACAATACTGGAACCCAAGGGAGACATTGGACGCCAGTAGTTCGTACTCGATTACTTGTTATTCTGACCTTTTCGCTGTTAGATAATTACAGCCGAGATTTGTTAGATTATGACACAAACGTTGAAAAAAGGTAGAAATAAATCCAATAATAACTTCAACAGTTATCGCACTTTTGTTACATTCACAAGATTTATAAATATTTCATTTATTAGTTTGGATATTAAGCGATTTTTAATAAAATTTGTTTTGATTTCCTTTAAATTATATCACGAAGTGCATTGAGCTAATTAAAATTTAATTGATCGAAGGTATAAGAAAGTATACCTATACCAGGGAGCCTGCCTATAGTTGCCCGGGCCAAAGTGGCTTTCCCCTCCCGGCGGCAGGCTAATCTGCCGGCGGCACTAGATTAGGAAATGCTAGTGTAGTTCCATTTGCATTGGTACCTAAATGGCCTGCAAGGTCTCACCAGTTCCTCAACTCTCTTCTCTCGCCCACTCCTTCCTTCTTCTTCTCTCTCTCTCTCTCTCTCTCTCGGGCGCACTGGGGGGACCGAGGAGCTCAAACGGCTCTTTGAGTAACAAAACAGAAGCATGACGCGAAAATTAGAAGAAAAGAATAAATAAATTTCTACGAAAGTAACTGGGAAAGTTTCGCTTGATATGAAATAACAGCTCAATTAATAATAACTGTTAACGACCAGCGACCGTTCTAATTCGCCCTAGCTTCGTAATTTTTTTAGAACAAAGAAGTTAGGAAAGATATAAGACTAGCATTAAAATTTCAAAATTTTTAAGAACTTTTGTTATTTTCAATTTATAGTTGCAGTTTTTAAGTTGAAGTAAAATTTGGGTGTCAAACCGTGAAGACCGAAGTAGTGCGGTGGAGGCAGCGCTCCCCCACTACAGGCTGCGACTTCGTTGCCGACGTCGCAGCCAATCAGCGGGCCCGCCGTCGCTCCCACTGCTCTTGGCCAGCTTCACGATTGGTTATCGAGAGTGAGACTCTGCTCTCATGATCCAACGAAGCATGGTCCCGCCAATTCGGTGCTTAAATACTTTCGACTTAGAGTGACCTGACGCCCCCCCCCCCATACTCGTTGCATTGGCACGAACGGAAGGGGATTATGGGAAGTTGTCAATTTAAAACTAAATATATTAATTTTTCACACAATTTTTTTTATAATAATATGAGTTTTTAACCAACACATAGATTTTTTAACAATACTTGAATTTTCAACTAAAAAACGTGATACTTACATAAACAAAAAAATGAATTTTAAATCTAAAAAGACGAATTTTATAAAAAACACTCGAATATTCTATTCGAAAATATTACTTTAAAATATGAATGTTCAACCAAACATATCAATTTTGAACCAAATAGATGAATCTTTAACAACAGAAAATAAATTTTAAACAAAATTGGTAGGATTTGAAGCAAGTAGTGGAATTTAGTAAAAAGTTCATTTTTATTAGAACAGTTTCCTCGCAAAAAAATAATTAAATTAATCAGCAAATAGCAAAACATTTAACCAAACGAGACAAATTTTAAAAAAAATGTAATGCTTGACTTTTTAACAACAAAATAATTTTAACTAAGCCTGGTTGGATTTTCTCATTAGGTTCTATTATCTCAGTTAAAATTCAATAAAAAAGGAGAATCCTGAAAGTTTCTCAAAAAGAGGAGATGGAATAAGAATACATTAAAAAAGGACAAAATTATTTATCTCCCGCCTAACTGAAAAAGTAAACATTTAGCTTGAAAATTCACGAAAATTTT
Organism: Belonocnema kinseyi; assembly: GCF_010883055.1. Taxonomy (NCBI): domain Eukaryota; kingdom Metazoa; phylum Arthropoda; class Insecta; order Hymenoptera; family Cynipidae; genus Belonocnema; species Belonocnema kinseyi. The sequence goes on along the minus strand of NC_046659.1, from coordinate 137,455,491 downwards.
TGACCGTTTATTATATTATTTATGAATATTACTTATAATATATTAATATAGAGTAAAAAAATATCTAAGAAATGTAATTAAAAGTATTCTCATACGTAAGCGAAAATAATGAAGAAACACTATATCTCATAATTGATTATTAAAATATAATTATTTGCATATATAAACGGGTTCTTGCAATTTAATTTCTAAAGTTTTTGTTAAATATCGTTAAAAACATTTTTTAATTCAAAAAAGGATTAAGCCAAAATGATTGTAAACATTAGTTTTAAATTAAGTAATTGTCATAAAAATCTGACCAATGTATTACTATTATTTATTATAAAATTTTTTTTTGAAAGAAAATTCTTTATAATAATGAATGGACCACTTTTTAAATTTCTGAATCAAGTTGAAGATTAATTAGTCTTAAACTTGAGTACATACATGGAACATCCTTAATTGTGAAGTTTTTTTAATTTTGATAATACGACTTAGAAACATTTGCTTTAATCTATCAATTAATATTAATTTGTTTCAACTCGAAAGTTTTAATGAAGCAGAGTTTATGTCCTGACGCTGGAGTTTCCTACTAACACTAATGCTATTATCCCGTTGATGCGCGCAACCCACAAGTTGTGCGCTTGAACGTATAACCGCTTTTATTCCGCCTCGGGTCACGGTGCCTCTCGACTCGACTCGACTCGACGTCCCTTTTCAAGAGTTAACGAAGCTCGGTTCAGACTGAGCCAGTTTTCATCAAAAACAACTTAATTTTCCTACTCGTTTGATAAAATGACTTTTATCGTCTTTTCTTCACGACCTCTCGTAACACAGGTATCACATAGCAAAAAGGGAAACAGGGTAATTTTTTTTGTAAAAAGGGCAAATTAGAGGAAAGATTAAACTATTATTTTTACACTTTGAAAATAAGAAACAATGTTTTCTTAAGCAATTTTATAGTTTGTATTATAATTTTGAATTATTTTTTAGAGAATTTCTGTAATTAGAGAATTTTCTTAAATCGGAAATACTTAGTAGGGTGGGTCAAAAACTAAAAATGATTAAATTCATTGGTAGTAGATCTAAAAAGTTCCATTGTGATAATTGAAACGCATTTAACAGAAAAAATGAAAACTTTTCACAATTGGGTAATCCGATTGAAAATGTTAAATATTTTTTATTTTTATAATAATGCATGAAAATAAATTAAGGAAAAACTTTTTTTGGGTAGTTTCTAGTTTCTAGTTTGATTCGAGTCTGAGATTAAACATTTTTTTTTATTTTTTATTTTTGATACTCTTTCTAATAAACTGACGAAACACCAATTTATGTTTTTAGTTTTTAAAACCAATTCGTTTTCCATTTTTTACGGATTCTGAAATATGAGCTATCTTCGCACAAGATCCGTAAAAATCTGTTTAAATTCAATCCGTAATAGAAACCATTTTTGTTTGTAACTGAAAAATATGCACGTGTTTTTTAGTTAATTAAAAGGTGAATTAGGGCAATTATTAAAAACTTTTTTTTGTAACGTTAGGCACAAATTGGAAAAATGAGTTTATTAACAAGGGGAAAAAAAATTTACTACCATCAACTTTACACAAAAGAAGTAGAAATTTTTTTCTATTCGCAGAAAATCAAAAAGTTTGAAAATTTTTCATCGATTTGTACACTGAATAAGAAATAATTTTTACTAGATTTTAATTTTTTAATTTTAAAAATACCAATTATTTGAAAATACATTACAACATGTTTTTTTTTTTTAATATCAGTAGCGCAAAATTTGTTAAAACGAAATTTCCTAAACTTTCCCGGAATCTTTTAAAACAAACTCGAATCATTGAAATAATTTCATTTTTTATCATATTTTTTTTAATGTATGTGGATCTTAACTGTTCATATAAATATTGTAAGTCACATAGTTTAAAAAATTTTCATGCAAAATTTATAATCCAGAAGTTATTAAATTTAAAACGTATAAAAAAATTCTCAAATTTTAGAAAATCAAACTTGCTTAGTTGCAAAAGCTTATTTTGTGAAATTGCTGAAGCTGACCAAAGCATCTGTTTAAAAAGTTTTTAATTTTTAAATTAAAACTAAAAAAAAATAAACTATGGACATTTTCAAATAAAACTCTGAGGAGTAAAACAATTTTAAATTAGAAAGAATTATAATTTTGTGAATAAAGGAGACCATTTTTTGGTTTTATTAAAAAAAAATTTTCGACTTAAAGAAATTGATTTATTTTAAAGAAATGTTTATTTGTGATCTGATAAAAATCTTTTTTTCATACCAGATTATTTCCTTCAGTATTTAAATTTTTTTCGCTCGATTGTACGTTTATCTCGCGCTTCGCGCTCGATTATGTGTTTACCTCGCGCTACGCGCTCGGTCTTTATATTTCTCCCGCATTCGAGGACGCAATTTTTAAAATCAAAGGTCAACGGACTGACAACTGTAATTTTGTGATTTTGAACTCTCATTTGTTCAAGTGCTTTCGGCTTTAACGAACACATTCTCATCACGTACCTCGTGCTTCGCATTCGATTTGTCCAAAATGTCAACTTTTCTACAGTCTTTTCTGTCCTTTTTCCAAAAATTTAATTTTTTTATTTTTTATCTTATTTTTTTACAATTTAAAGAAAATCTACTTATCCTATCTCAAAATGATTAATAATAAATTAAGGCGAACATTTTTTGTCTGTTAATTTTAGTTTGTACGTTATGTAATTTTAAAAAAAAATCAATGTTTTTATTTTGAATGTTAATTTGTACGTCTAACGCGAAAACTACATGTACTATCAAAAATTATAGGTCTTTTTTGGATGAACAAGTTTTGTCTCATTTTTTTCCGTAGCTTGTGTCGCTAGCGAAAAAAATTTTTATTTTTTTATTTTTATTTTTTTTTCGAATAAAAACAAAATCTACGCATCCTATTAAAAAATAATTTATTATAAATTTGTAGGTCTTTCCAGGGCGCCGAATTTTAGCTTATATATATCTTTTTACGTATTTTGCATAGTTTGACCAAAAAATTGAATTTTTGGATTTTTCATTATTTTTGATACAATCAAATTTGGAATTTTTAGCTATTCGACCAAATTAAGAAAGTTGTTATCATAAGCTTGTAGGGCTTTCAAAAAGCAACGTTTTTCTTTTCGTGGCTTTTTTCACGTCGTGCGTTCTTTGGCTTACAATGTTCATTTTAGTTATTTTTTTTGGATTTTAAAATGCTCTAACTCTGATAATTTTGTTTTTACAGAAAAAAGTCATTCAAAAAAAATTGTTTGAGTTTCTGAGTACTATTTTAATATTTAAAAAAAATGTGGTTTCGAAAATTTTTGGTATGATCAAATTTCGAATTTTAAACTTTTTTTAAAAAATTAAAAAGGTGTTTGTAAATGCTAATACTGTGGTGAATTTTGGTTTCATAAAAAAAGTTATGAGGATAAATTGTTTGCCTGATCGAATACTATAAATATTGTACAGAATTTACGAAATTTAACTTAGACCAAAATCCAAACTAAAAATCCCATTTAACGTCTAATAATCAAATTGATGCAAAATCCTGTTATACAAAACAAGAATCCAACGACCAAATTTGGACCACAACGAATAAACGAAAACCAAAAAAAACCCTATTGTAATCTGAAAAAACCCAAAAAAACAAAAAAAAAACAACAAAACAATAAAATAAAATTTTTTGAAAAAAATATAAAAAAGTGGACAGAAAATTGAGAAAGCAGCCAACCACATCCCCTTCCTTCTCTTTTTCTTCCTTTCGTCTTTTTTATTTTTATGACCATCAAATTACAATAAAATAAAAATAAAAAACATAGATAAAATGCAAATTTATTTATGTTTTTTATTTTTATTTTATTGTAATTTGATGGTCATAAAAATAAAAAGAAAGAAAAAGAGAAGGAAGGGGGCTGCCTTCTCATTTTTCTTTCCTCTTTTTTATATCTTTTTCTGAAAATTTTATTTTATTTTGTTGTTGTTTTTTTGTCGTTCTTTTTGTTGTTTTTTCAGATGACAATAGGGTTTTTTTGGTTTTCGCTTATTCGTTGTGGTCCAAATTTGGTCGTTAGATTCTTGTTTTGTATAACAGGATTTTGCATCAATATTGTACAGACAAGTTTTGAATTTAAAAAAAAGTGGTCTCAAAAATTTTCAAAATACTGTCACTTTTTAAATTTTCACTCAAAATGTCTGGCCAACGAACTTCACCTTTATTTTATAACACTAAAAGAGTATACCAAAGGCCACTCCAATCTGTGAATTCTTTCGAAAGTTGTCGTGTTGAAAAACTAAAAATTTACAGACACAAACACACACACTCACACACAGATGACACGTTCGTAAAAACCTGTTTTTTTGGATTCAGGGGGCCTCAAAACGTGGACATTTGACAAAAACGAGGAGGGTCAAATTTTACACAAATCTAATACCTTCTTTTGATGAGAATGTAAAAAAGGAGATTTTATGAAAATCTACACATGAGACGAAAAAGAAATTAAAAAATATTAGTTTTGATGAGAATGTCCCCACGCATTGGGCTGATTTTTTATTCTTAATATCGTGTTTCACGATTAAAATACAAAATGCAGATGTTATCAAAAAGTCATCTGTAACAAATTTGTAGATCTTTTTGAAATGCGGAATTTTTGTCGAGTTATTTTTTTACCCATTTTTTAAATTTTGACAGCAAAATGTAATATTTTATTTTTCATTCTTTTTTCATTCTGTCAAAATTTTAATTTTCAATGTTTTAAGAAAAATCAAAAAGGTGTTCAAACAATCTTGTAGGGCGTTGGAAAAGAAACATTTTTCTTTTTTTGACTTTTTTTCATACCGTGCCTTATTTGGCTAAAAATATTGATTTTCGTGTGTTTTTTGTAATTTTGTAAATGCTATAACTGTGGTAAATTTTGGTTTTATACAAAAAAAAGTCTGTAGAATAAATTGTTCTTCTGATTGAATGCCAAAAATGGCATTTCACCCAAAATGGCTGGCTAACGAACTTGACCTTTATTTTAGGACACGAAAAGAGTACACGAAAGGTTAATCCAATCTGCCAATTCTTTCGAAAGTTATCGTGCTGACAAACTAAAAATCTATACACACACACATACACATACACAGATGACGCATTCGTAAAAACCTGTTTTTCGGATTTAGGGGGTCTCAAAACTTGGACATTTAACAAAAACAGGGGGGGGGGGGGGGGGGTAAAATTTTACACCAATCTAATACCTTCTCTTGCTGAGAATGTAATAATTCAATTTCTAACGTGTATAATTTAGAAAGGTTCAATTTTAAATGTTTTATTGTAAGAAAATAATTTTCAATTTTATATTTTCAAGATTTAAAAATTTTTTAAAATAAAACTATTTCATTTTAAATATTGTAATTTGAAATCATAATATTTTTTAAGGTTTTTTGTTTTGTTTTATTTTTTATTTACAATAAAAGGTTCTTTAATTTTATTAAATTGCGATTACAGATTCATCAATTTTAAAGATGTATATACCAAAATAATTCATTTTGGATGACTAAAGATCGTCAGTCAAGACTGAAGAATTCTAAATGTTTCAAATGAAAGAATTAAAAAAAATTTAAGTTATGAACATCACAGAATTGTTAATTGGTGAATTGAAAACTTCTTTCATTTACAATGATGAATTTTTCAATTTAAAATTATTCATACTTCAAGATATATAATTCCAAGTCCTACAATTTTTAATAGCTGGAATTTGTATTTTAAATGATTGACTAAATCATTATAATTAAACGTTTAATTTTCTAAATTTGTTATTTGAAATGAAAGATTTATTCAATCGTGAACAGTAAAAATGAGAGCACTAATTTGTTTTTTACAAATTGTTGTAATCTTTTAAGTTTAAGTAACATATAATTTACTACATACAAAAAATCACAATTCAAGTGTGTCGAGTAGTAAGTAAATAAATTTTGCTAAATAAAAAATGCTCAAAAATATGCAAAACAATTACGTGAAATAGGTCAAAGACTGTCCCACTGTGCATAATTTTCCACTTGGAATAAGGTTGAGAAGGGGTAAGATATCTTCAAGAAAATTCTAACCTAATTTATGGATAGACTCTTTAACTTCAACATAATATTAAATATAAAGTCAGAAGTCTGAAATAAATTTTTCATATTCTCGACAAGGAGAATAAAAGATTTCCCGAGATTTCGAAGTTTTTTATTTTTTCCTGCGAATTCTATGGATCCATTTTCAGAGGAGAAGCTCTTCTTTATAGAAAAGTAATCTTATCTTTTTTCTCGAGCAATGTCTTGTTACTTGTGGCCTTCGTAGATCAATTCTCTATGAGCATGTGCCGCAGGCAAGATTTTTTTTGTTAGATATATCAATGAGGAGAAAGAGCTGATAATCTTAACCAAAAGGCCTAGGTCCCGTATTAGGTGAAAAGTAGAATTATCTTTATTTTTACTGGATGAGTGATACTACTATTTTTTCACTATTTTTGAATAATCTGCTACTCATGCCAATATTTTATCATCAGTAAGATTTCACTTAACAGCCTAAATGTAATTATATTTCAACAGGCTCTTTTATCAATATCTAACAATAACATTTTGGGTGAAACTTAGTGAAGAAAATTTTATTTGTTATTCAACAACTTTAAAAATCTTTTTTCTATAAAAATTCCAGAAGTAAAAATAGCTAAAATTTAAATTTTTTAAATTTGTTACCTTTATCTTAAAATAAATATTTTGAGTTTATATTACATTTAATTTAACACTTTGAAGTTTTTCTATTGTTTTTATTTTATTCCAGGAATACCTGGAACTTTAATTAATTCTCCGAATTGCTAGATTTCTTTAAATTTTGTGAATTCTGAAAATTACTTTATTTTTTTGAATTCATTAAATACCTTAATTATCTACATGGATCCAGGTACTAAAATTTAATAATACCTTGTGGATTTCTTAAATATACTAAACTACCTAAATTTCTTGAATTCTTCACATACCTGAATTCTTTGAAAATGTAAAAATTATCGGGGATTCTATCAATTATTCAAATTCCGTAAAAACACTGGATCCCTCAGAATTCCCTGCCTTCCATAAATTTCCCCAATTAATTTAATTTCCGGGATTCTCTAAATTCGTAAATTGCTCTTAATTCTTTGATTAATATGTATCATGTACATCATCCCTTATATTATAATTTTATTAATTCTGTATATAATTATATGAATTTCATTGAATTCCTTAAATTTGTCAAATTCCATAATTCTTTTAATTCTATCAATTCTTTTAATACCTTATAATATCTAAATTCTCGCATTACCCGGAATTTCTTTTATTAGCTGAATTCCATGAATTCCTTATTATATTATACACTCTTAGAATTTGTTCAATTTTTTGCATTTCTTGAATTCTTTAAATTTCCTAAATTCCTTATATGGTCTAAATTCTATTGATTCCTTATAGAATCTACATTTATTCAAATCCATTATTTTTTTACATTTCTTGAATTTCTTCAATTTCTTGTAACCCTTGATTTTCTTCAATTCCTTAAATTCTTTACATTTCTTAAATCACTGAATTGTTTGAATATCTTGAATATCTTTTATTAAATGTATTACTCGAATTCCTTAAATTCTTACAATTTCTTGCACTTTATGAATTCCTTAGAAACTTAAAATTTCTTAACTCTGTCGAATTATTTAAATTTCTTGAATAACTTAAATCACTTGAAGTTTTTGTACTTCTTGAATTCTTTTAAATCTTTCGATTTCTTAAAATATTTAAATTGCTTCAATTTCTTGAATTACTTTGATTTCTTAAATTGCTTCACCTTTTTAGAATTCCTTGAATAATTCGTAGTTTCTGGCATTTTTTCAAAATTAATTGACCATTTGAAATTTTTTGAATTCTTTAAATTCTTTGATTTCCTTTAATTCTTTGCATTCTTCTAAATTAATTGAATTCTGTTTTTAAATTCTTAGAATTCCGTGAAATCTGCAAATTCCTTGAATTCTTTGCATCCCTTCAATTGCATGAAATTATTGAATTATTTAAACTTTTGGTATCTTGGAATACATTGCATTCTTTAACTTACTTTGATTTCCTAAATTATTTTAGTGTCTTGAATTCTTTTACATGCTTCAATCCCCTTAATTATCAGAATTTTTGGTATTCCTCCAATTCTTTGAATTCCTTTGATTCTTTCGATTCCTTGAATTCTTTGAATGCCTTTAAATCTTTCAATCCCTCAAATTCTTTGAAATCCTGTAATTTCGTAAATCACTTTAATTCTTAGAAAATCTTTAGATTTCCTTGAATTCCTTTAGTTCCTTAAACCCATTAAAATTGGTTGAATTCTCGAAATTCTTTAAATTCGTCATTCAATTATCATTCTACTGACTATTTAACATTTTTTAAATATTAACGTTTTGGGTAAAAGTTAGGAACGAAAACTTTATTTGTTATTCAAAAACTCTAATAATGTTTTTTCTAACAAAATTCTAGAACTAAGAACATTCACAATTGTAAATTTCTCGATTCGAAACACTTGTGTTAAAATAATTATTTGGAGTTCATGTTGAATTTCATTTAATTCTTTGCAGTACTTTGCATTACTTGTATTTTTTTTCATGAACTCCTGGAAATTTCATTCATTTTCCGAATTGTTGTACTTCTTTAAATTTCGTAAATTCTCTAAATTACTAAGTCTTTGAATTCCTTAAACACTTGAAATCCTCTAATTCTTTGAAATACCAGAACTTTTCTAGAATTTATTAAATTCCTTCAAATCTTAAAATTCTTTTAATTCCTTGTAGGCATAAAATTCCCTGCGTTTTTCAAATTAACTTAATTAATTCCTTGAATGTCTACAATTTTTTAAGTTCCTTGAATTCTTGGAATTACTTTAAATCTTTCAATTCCTTGAATTCCTTGAATTCTTTGGATTCCCTAAATTCTCCGAATGATCTTAAAATCTTTTAATTCCATACATTCTTTAAATTAATCGAATTATTCGAAATTTAAGGGGTTTTTGGAAAGTAATTGAATTCTTCAGAATTCGTTGATTTTTTTTTAATTCTTCGAATATTTTCATACTTAAAATTTTCTTATTCTGTGACTAAGTTGAATTTTTAAATTACCTTGATTTCCTAAAGTATTTTAATTCTTTGATTCCATTGACACTCTTGAATTACTTAATTTAACTGAATTTCTTGTATTCATTCAATTCTTTAAATTCCTACAATTTCTTGAATTACTTCAGTTGTTTGGATTACTTGAATTTTTCAAACTACTTTAAATTTTCCAATTCCTAGAATTCCTTCAATTCTTGAGATTCCTTAAATTCTTAGAATTTCTTAAAATCTCTTAATTTCTCAAATTCTTTAAATTCCTCGAATTCTTTGAAATTTAAGGTGTTTTTCGAAAATTATTGATTTCTTCGGAATTCATTGAATTCTTAAAAATATTTCTTACATTTTTTTATTCTTTCAGTACATTGAATGTTTAAATTATCTTGATTTCCTAAAATATTTTAATTCTTTAAATCCTTTGGCATTCTCGAATTCCTTTATTTAACGGAGTTTTTGTATTCCTTGAATTCTTTGAATTACTTGAAATTTGTAAATACCTTGAATTATTTACATTAATTTAAATCTTTTAATTCCTTGAATTTTTTTCATTCATGGAGTACCTTTAATTTTTGGAATTTGTTAAATTTTGCTGAATACCTCTAATGTTTCAAATTCTTCACAATTTTATGATTATTTTTAAATTCATTGAATTTTTTGGAATTCATTAAATTCTTCGAAATTTTGGAAATTCTTTTCTCTCTTCGATTATTGAATTTCTCGAAATTCCCTTAATACTCTACATTTTTTGGGAATTGCTTCTGCTCTGAATTTAGGGAACTTCCTCAATCTCTCGGTTTCTTTGAATCCCTTCAGTTTTCGAATTTTCTTTATTTCAATAATTTATTTGAATTATTACTAACTGGGCTATTAAATTTACAAATTTGTCTTCTTCAACTTTCGCCAATTTTTTTCAATTTCGGAACATTTTTAAATGTAAGATGCAGTACTTTAAAAGCGCTTTGAAAAGTGACATTTATTTATGAAAATACAAAAACTATTATAATAAAAAATGTTCAAATCACAGTTTAGTAACAGGAAGCTGAAGGCTTTCATCAATTTAAACCAACTAGTCAAAGCTTTTTTATGGTCTTGATATACTACTTTTAAACATATTTCCGATTTTTGTCTTTTTTCGAATTCTGGGCTTCGTTTTGCTACATTTTTTAATAACAGATGCTTCTTCTAGAAAGTCACAAAGTATTAAGAGGTCTGTAATTAATGACCTTTTTTACGAAATTTATTTTCTCAAAATGCAAAAAAAAAACTTGTAGAAAAATACTTCTTGGCAAATACAGTCTTCGAACAGGAAAGGATGAATTTATGAAGCAGGAGAATTTGAATTGTGCTCAAGAATATCTGAGGTCTGCAAAGGATAGGATATCCGAAAGAATAAAATCACGATTATTATTTTCCAAGCGTAAAGCAGAATCGAGAGAATCGCTTCTGAACTCGATACTACTTGTGCTGGAAAAACTTACGCTAACGACGACCTGCAAAAGTCTAGATATTGACATATCCACCTTCTTTATCATAACCACAACCTGAGCTGTTACTGAGTTCGATACTTTCAATCCTGAGCAGATTCAAACTATACAATTCAGAGTTTCATCCGGATTGAGTTTCCTTCATGTTAGATTTGCGTATCAAATCACAATTTTATGGGCAGAATTCCTGAAAATAACTAAATAAAAGAATTCCACGACAAATCTTCGAAATATGTATTTCGGAAATCCTTCAATTATCGAAATGTCTTGAATTCTTCGGAATTCATTTTATTCTTTGATTTTCTTTTAATTCTTGAAATTTTGAGTAGATTGAACTATTTAAATTACCTTGATTTCCCCACTTGTTTAAGTTCTTTGAATTCTTTGATATTCTTTAATTCCTCGAATTTCTAAAATTCTTTGGATTCCTTGAACTATTTATATTTCTTTGAATATTTTAATTCTATAAACTCCTTTAATTCCTTGAATTCCTTCAATAATTTCGATTCCTTGAATTCTTGGAATTGCTTGAAATCTTTCAATTACTTGAAGCAATTAGATATACCTTGAATTCTTTGCATTCCTTTAATTTCTGGAATTCTTTATATTCTATAATTCTTCAGAATTCCTTAAATTCTTCAAAATTAAAGGAAATTTTTGACAGTTATTGAATACTTGGGAATTTATAGAATTTTTCGAAATTCATTCAAATCTTCCAAATTCCTTGATTATTTACAAAATCCTAGAGTAATTCCAAATTTCCTTAATTCTTCGGAATTCATTTTAATCTTTAAATTATTTAAATTCTTTGAATATTTTGATTCTTTACATTTTTTAATTCATTGAGTACATTGAATTCTCTGAATAATCTTGATTTCCTGAATTATTTCAGTCCCTCGAATTCTTTGCAATGTTTGAATTGCTTTATTTAACTGAGTTCCTTAGTTTCCTTCAAATCTTTGAATTCCTTCAATTTCTCAAATTACTTTGGTTCTTTGGATCCCTTAAATTATTTATATTGCTTTAAATCTTTGAATTTCTTGAACTTTTTAATTCCTCGAATTTCCCAAATTATTCAGATTCTGCGAATTTTTGAATTGCTTAAGATCTTTCAAATTCTTGAATTCGTTAAATTCATGGAATTCTTTAATTTCTTTGAATTCTTTGCATTTTGTGAACTTCCTGAATTCCTGAATATCTTCCAAATGCCTTGTATATTCAGGAAATCCCAGAAATATGCAAAAATTTCCTTAATTCTTTGGAATTTATTTTATTCTTTAAAATTTTTAAATCTTCGAATTTTTTTAATTTTTTGAATATTATAATTCTGTAATAAATTTCCCAATTTTTTTAATACATTGAATTTTTCAGATTACCTTTTTTCCTGAATTATTTAAGTTCTTTAAAATCTTTTATCATTTTTTAATTCCTTTATTAAGCTGAGTTGCTTTTATTATTTAAATTCCCTCAATTCTTTGAATTGTTTAAAATCTCTTAATTTCTTAAATTAACTACATTTCTTGAATTCTTTAAATTAATTACATTATTTGCATTCTTTAAATTTTTTGAATTCTTTACATTCTTCTTGAGAAATCCCCAAATCTTTGGAATTTAAAGAAATTTTAAAAAATTATTCAATTGTTCGGAATTTATTTAATTTTTCGAAATTCGTCGAAATCTTTTAAATTCCTTGTATATTTAGGGATTTCTAGAATTATTAAAAAAAAATTTTTATTCTTTGGGAATCATATTATTCTTGATACTTTTAAATCCAACGAATTTTTGTAAATATTTGAATAATAAAATTCCTAAAATGTTTTAATTCTTTTAGTACATTGCATTTTTTAAATTGCCTAGATTTCCTCAATTATTCAAGTTGCTTGAATTCTTTGACACTTTTGAATTCCTTTATTTAACTGAGTTTCTTTTATTCCTTCAATTCTTTGAATTTCTTTCATTCCTGGAATTACTTCAATTTTTGGATTCCTTAAATTATCTATATTTCTTTAAATCTTTCAATTCCCTAAACTCTTCTAGTTCCTTGAATTCCGTCAATTATTCGGATTCCTTGAATTATTTCAATTGTTTACAATCATTTAATTCCTTAAATTCATTAAATTCCTTGAATTCATTAAATTTCTTAAATTCTTTAATTTCGTGAAACTCTTCGTAATCTTTTACTTTCCTAAATTCTTAACATCCCTTGAATTCCTCAAATTCTTCGGAATTCAAGAAAAATTTTCAAAGTTATTAAATTATTTGGAATTTATTCAATTTTCTGTAATTCATTGAAATATTCCAAATTCCTTTAATATTTAGGAAATGCTCGAATTATTCGAAATTTCTTGAATTCTTAGGAGTTTATTTTATTCTTAAAATTTTTTGAATTTTTGAAATTTTTATGATTCTTGGAATATTTGAATTCTTAGAAGTTTTTATTCTTTCAGTACATTGAATTCTTTAAATTACATGGATTTTCTAAATTATTTAAGTTCTTTGTATTTTCTGACAGTTTTGAATTCCTTAATTAAACTGAGTTCCTTATATTACTGCAATTCTTTGAATTCGTTTAAATCTTTGGATTTCTTAAATTATTACTAATTATTATTAAGGCAACCACTCATTGGGATAAAATAGGAAACCGGGATGAAAATCAATTGTAGCTGGCAATTCTTAAAAGATTTTGGATTGTTTTAGAAAAATTTAGCTTTAAATTTTGAAGGCGTAAATGCGGCCTGATTTTTGAATTTTTTTAACGTGTGTTAATACGAAGAGTGAAGAAAGAGTAGATTCTTTCATTTTTTTTAACTTTGCGAAAAAAAATTCTACACCGAATCTATTTCAAATCAGTCACTTGAAATGGCAGAATCTCTCGAGGGCGAAATATTTTGTTTCTTAGAGGAAATTAGGCAATAAATATTTTTCCGATTTATAAATGTATGCGTATTGGAATGTTGGGCTTTTTTCCAAAAAACACTATTTTTTAAACCTCTATAACTTCCGATCTGATTAGGATATTTATTATTTTCTTTTTTATTCTAATAGCGTTCATCCTCTTCTTTCGAAATCCACCGAAAAATTGTAAAGAGGTTTAACATGAACAAAATGGCATTTATTTCCCCGAAGGCGCACTTTTTCCACTTTTTACAGCCCTAGGGCACAAATTGCGATTTTCCGCCCACCGCACATAAACGAAAAATCCGAATTTCTAATGGAGTCAGGCGCAAAATAATTTTTCAGTCTCAGCCAAGATATTGCCGAGCATTGAAATAATTGAACAACTAAGAGCCTTAAGGTACTTTCAGACGCGACTGGGCCAGTTTTGACGTTTAAAAGTTTTTTAAACTAAAAAATTGCGCACTGAGCGACAAAGCGCGCTTGTAGCTGGTTTCGCTTATTTAAAAATATTTCATCATTAAACAATACACGAAAGAAAATTTTTCGAACAAATTATTTATTAAAAGTGCGTTTTCTGTCGTTTCAAATAATGTTGTGGGTTTTAAGGTCGTATTGCAAGAAAGTTGGACACAAAACAGTACTTAAATTGAGAATGTTTCTATTCAGATTTTTCTTTTAACGTAAAAACAAATTCATTACACATTATTCAGGCATTTGTCGACTTTTTGCGGCAGTTTTTGAAGCGCTTATTAAACTAAGAATCAAGAATGCCATAAAAATTATTTTTAACGCAGTAGTGAAGAAGTTATTTAATCTTATCCATTATCTACTCTGCTACTTGTGGGATCATAATTAAACATTCAAATTGTAGTCAGGTGCTTAAAAAACAATAAGTGTTCACCAATTTTAAAAAATTAACATATTTAAAAAAAATGGTTTTAAAAGATTGAAAAAAAATTAAATGCCTATTAAGGCCATCATAGTAAAAGGAAAAGATGATTAACATCTTTTGCGTCCTGTACGATTTTTGCGTGTTTGCCTTTTTTAGAAAATTCTATTTTTCTGTAAAATTAGAAAAATCCGCGAGGAGTGACATCTAAATATTTTCTAATTTATTTTTTCTTCCACGTGGTTCATTTTTAACTCCAAAGGAACAAAAAATATAAAATGGAAGTTGAAATTCGTACTGTTTTTTTAAGGACAAGAATGATATATATTCTCACAGAGCTTTTCATATTCAAGGTTTCTTCATTTACAAGTGAAATTCTCTCATCCTTGAATAATCTAAAAGCATCTCAAAATGTAAACGAGAATAATAATATGAAAGAAATATTTCTTTTCTTTATGCAATATATCCATATTCAGTTTTCACATTTTAGGAATTCTTACTGCACTATTCAACGATAAAGTGCTTTATTTAATATTTACTACTAGAATATTCTCCTAATACAGAAATAAAAAAGTTGCTTTTTCACTTATTAAATTATTTTAGACTGTTTAGTTAGGGCGACATTATAATCAATCAAATGTAATCAAAATAATTCATAAAACCATTTATTATTATAAATATGAATAATTCTCTTATAATACGACTAGGAAGTTTCGGTTTTCTTAGTGAATTTTCTACTTTGTGCCCATTTTTTAAGAAAAGTGTGGTTGACAAAAATTATTCTTTAAAGAATTTATTATCATTTATAACTATTTTATATATATATATATATATATATATATATTGAAAATTTGCGGTTTTTCCTGAAATTTTCAACTTAGCCTGAATTCTCAGTTGTGAACAAATAATAAATATACATGAGAGAGAATTATTTTTTAAACAATATTTTTCTTGTTTATGAATACATTTTTTCCAAAATAAAATTGGAAATATCTTTTAAAATACCATAATTACCCAAAATTACTGTAGGATAAGGTAGTTATAAACAGTTAAATTTGTTTAAACAATTTTGTTTATTGAATTAAAATTATTATAAATTTTCTTTAACTAAAAAGACTGAAATTTTAATATTACAGAAACACCTGCCACTTGTTAACATTATCCAAAAATGACATTATTATCAATTCATACTTTTTTCATCCACATGAATATATGGAAATTTTCTATATTTTGACTTTAGTAGTTAGATAATGATCTTTAGTCTCGAAAAAATGATGAAAATGGTCGAGTTCTTCAGTTAAATTATTAATAACACAGATAGGTGTTAACTTTTATCAACTTTTCGTATAAAAATTGTTTTTTTTTTTAAATAGAAATCGAGATTTAAATTTTCATAACTTTTTGAAAAAAGTTTTTTCCTTGATTAAAAAAAAAAAAAACGTATTGTACAACTTGCTCTATAAAAAACCAACACATTTCGATTTTAAAAAAAATTTAAAACAAAAAGAATTTTTTTATTCTGTAAAAATCTACCAAGTGAGCCACCTGTTTTTCAATGGTCAAGCTTTTTTCGCGGAAATTACTTTATTAGGGTCCCAAAGATATATGAAAAATACTACTTAAGCAGTTTGGTGAAATTCTAAGTCTTAGAAATGTTATTTTTAATGACGTTTTTTGCATAAATTTGATTATCATTTATTTTCTATCGATTCGTTGGATGCATTTTGCTAATTTTTTAAATGGTAATTGTAAACTGGACATTATTTCAATAAAGATTTTTTATTTTTACCATAGTCGTAATTTGTTAAAAACATAAACAATTTATTTAAATAAACTAGAATAAATATAACTTGTCTACATCATTTTTATATTTTGATCCTCAAATATCAAACATTGCTAACAACTTTAGGTTATATAGGCTCTTTTCTTCGAAAATTCGTATTTTCGATCAAAAATCATTTTAATATGAACCAGATTCAAGTTTTTTTAAAACTTTGATCACGTTATCTTTGTACTTTTGAAAAAGGTATTTTTTAATTTTAACGAACATATTTTTAAGAAGATTAAAATTTGTATCAGAATCATAGGCGATGTTAACTTTTTAGTCCAGAAATGATTATTTAAAAAAAATCATTATTATTTAAAGAAGATTTAGAATTCTTTAACAGTTTCCCATAGTGTAACTGTTGCTTTCGGAGAAGGTTAAAAAAAGATGTTAATTTTTTAAAATTATTATTTGCTATCTTTAATAAAAATAGTTTGATTTTAAATAATATTTACTAATCTTTAATAACCTTAGATTAATTAATCTTAAGTTATGTTGGTGTTTTTATACAAGAATTTCTTAAAGAATTTAAGTTTATCTTGCTTTCCACAAAAAATCGTTTATTTTAAACAAAAGCTGTTAGACTCAGATGAAGATTCATAATGATAAAGAATTTTATGTTATGCTATGGCATTGTTTTTCGTAAAAAATTATTGTAATTATTAATTTTAATTATGTATATGTTTTGACGAAAAAAATAAAAATTTCAATAGTTAAACATTAAAGAAAAGTGAACATTTAATTTTCAACTCTAGAAAATTCAATTTTCTATTGTTTTTTAACATGCGAAATTCCAATAGTTAAAAGTGCAACTGTCCATAATTGAAGATAATTGAAAGTCAATTTTCAAGAGTTGAAAATTGAAGGAAGCTTTTTATTCAATTTAGAACTGTTTTAAACTAAGCTTCTCAAAATTAAATTTGTTGTTTCCTTAAATTTACAATGGTTAAGAGCAGTTAAAAAGGGTAATTTTTTTTAGTAGGTCGCAATTAGAAGATGCGATATAATATGCAAAAATTTTGCATTACTATTAATTATATATTTTTCTTTTAAATGCTATCAGGCAAATAAAACAATAGTGCGCAACAGTAGAGAATTAAAACGTTTAAGAAAAAAAAAAAATTTTGAAATTTTTTGTCGAGAAGGTTGTTTTTTGAGAGCCAACATTCAAGACTAGGGAAAGGATCATTGACACATGTAACTTTCTTCTTGATAAAGTCCGCAAATAACTTTTTTTCTAGATTGAAGTTTCGCATTTCTTTACAAGGTCTCGTTAAAAGTTTATATAATATTTTCAATAACTTTTTGCAGTCTTTGTATAATGGTTCTATTTTTTTGTAAAGTTAAGAAATTTTCAAATTGAAGAACTTTAATACACTCACTATTGCTTTCTTTCCGGAAATATAGTAATGACAATATTCGACCCTTATTATTTCATTTAACAATAATAATTTATTGAAATAATTACTACTTACATTAGCTTCTCTGATCAGCTTACAAAATTTTCCTTTACCTAGAACAAAAAAGTATTGAAAAATAAGTAAATTATTCAAAACCTTTTTCAAATATTGATATTTAGTTAGATTTGAACGCAACAAAAAGAGACAATTTATTTATAAAAACAATTAATAACTAAATAATAAGTGATTTATGTTAACTGTAATTGATAATTAGTGCGTCAATAGCTAGAAAAATAGACACTAATAACAATAAAAGAATGATCAAAGAAAAACAAAAAATTAGTTGTTCACAGAATTATTGATTTTTCAACTAAATGAATGAATTTTTCAACAAATGTTACCAAATACCCAAATTAATTAATTTTTAACTAACGTTCGTATTTTTATTAAAAAATGATTTGGTCTTTACTAAACGAGATGCAAATGAGAGCGAAAAATTTTTTTGTTCAAAAAAGTGCGCAAAACTTTCACAATTAAAGATTAAAAAATCGAGAACCATAATTTAGTGATTGTGAATTCTCTTTTGTTATAACTCCTTCAGCTTTCATAAACACATTGTTATAAGGTATCCCGTGCTTCGCACTCGATGATGTCAGATATTGTTAAATAATATACATGTTTTATTTTTTATGATTACTTTAATATTTGCTCTATATTTTGTATTAATTTTCATTCTCAGCTACTCTGAAAACTGTATAATATCAATAATTATGCATTGTTATAATTTATAATATGCATTGATATTGAAAATAAGGATCCTTATTGTCTTGCTTTATAATTTGAAAAAGTGCTCATGCTATACAAAAAATAAATGAATAAATATTTCCTACTAAACATTTTAATGCACCTGGCGTGGATTTTCCATTACTCGATTTATTTATTTATTTTTAAGTTATTTTTGGTAATTTATGGTAATTTTACAGGTCAATATGGTAACTTACCATAAATTATCAAACGCTCAATTTTAAACTTTTATGGAAATCTTTTGAAAGTTATGACCTCTTTTTGGTTAATCATGGTAATATTACAAAGTAATTTCCGATTGCTTGAGATAAATTTCCTATGAGTACATTTTAAAATATCTATAAACTTGTGGAAATTAATGGAAACGTTCTGTTATTTACAATAATTTTACAGGTAAATATAATAACTTTCCATAAATTATCAAAAATTCAATTTAGAACATTTCTTGGAAGTTTCAAAAATTAATGAAATTTTTTGCCAACTGAAGAACTTTTAGTAATTTTTGTTAATTTGCAGAAATTTGAATTCATAGATGTATAATTTTCAGTATTTATCTCTAACGTCACTTTTCAATCCCTAGGGAGTAAAACTTAGACTTTGAGCTCTTATCATATTGTATTGATTCACATTTTATTAAAGTGGAGAACGATACAGGACGAAATAATTGAAACCTTTTAATAGCCCTCCCTTCTATAGCCCTTCCGAAAATTGACGCCGCACCGCAGGCAGCTATAAAAGGAGTTGCGCGGGGTCTGCGATTGCCACTGAGGCGATCAGTGAAGCCTAAACAAATAAAAGCGGAGCGGGCTACAATCAGTCAGTTCTCAATCACCGCCAGCCCCAAAATCGACGCTATAAAAGAGTTTCATTGTACTTGGAATTAATACCTAAAAAAGATTCGCTAAGATATTGGCTGAAGACACAAATCTTGATATGCATAGTATATTATATTTTTATTGTTATTTCTCATTAAGAGTTATTAACATCATTTGTATCCAACGTTGGATTACAAACAATTATATCGTGATTAAATATTAAAAAAAATGGTTACATTACAATTATTATAATCAAGATAATCAGTTATTTTTAAAAATTGTGAAGGATTGTGGTTTACGCGGGTTTTTCAAGGTATATTCGATAATCTAGCATAATTTTTCGTAGGCTACCCACTGGAATTTCCTTGGTTTCTTTTGAGGTCAATGGGTAAACCAATTTAGATATCATGTTTATTTTTGCACGGGGTCTTGTGCCTTTATGATACATATACAATCCAGCCAAACTCTTAGTAGTCTCTAATATTGCAAAAACATCACCATCGGATGTAAATATAACAATTTGTTCATCGCATGGTACAGGTTCAAGCTTATTTGATTGTGTTCTTAATTTAACTGACGTATTGTTAGGAAAAGTGAATCTGCCAAATTTGAATATCCTTTGCTGATTCTTATTGGAGGTAAGGCGAATAAATTCTATTTCTGCAAGATCGTGTCCATTTCCGTCATTAGAAGGCAGCCTAGCAGGTGGAACAATAACCCTGACAGGAGGATCCTTGGCAGGACGATGCTTGGTAGAAGGATAGTAGGCAGGACGATATTTTGCAGCAAGATATTTAGCAGGAGAATATTTTTCTGAAGGAAACCTGGCAGAACGATACTGGGCAGGAGGATGCGTGGCAGGAGGATACATGACAGGAGAATACCTAGCAGGGGAAGACATGGATCTGGACCATGTAGAAATGGGAGAGCTGGGAGGAGACCGATTTAGGTCAATAGGTTCCCTGTTAGGTAAAGACTTGAAACTCAACTCTGCAACAAGAAATAGAGGATTAATTTTTTCAAAGGTTTGGGAAAATTTATTCTGACTTCAGAATCAGTCCCACGAACGACCATTTCATCAGTGCGACCTTATATGAGAACAAAATTTGTTTTCTTAAAATATTTCTTTTTGCTTAATTTTGTATGCATTCCTAACACCAGGATTAGAATTTGTGTTTCAGAAGTAATAGGATTTAAATAGGCCTGACCAGTGAAATATTTTGCAATTCTCTCTAGCTCCAATGATACGACCTCCAAAGATATAAGTACTCCATAGATGCGAGCGTCCCGGCTCTAAAACGAGAGGGCGGATCGAAACGACGTAGGACTAGGAGCCGCTTTCACACTCGTATCTTTGGGGTATTAAATTCCCGAGCTTCCCGTATCTTTGGAGTTCAGTGTAGATTTTTTTGGTTGAAAAGTTAATTCTTTTTAATTGATAAGCCTCCCATTAAATTTTTATTAATAAATTTATTTCGTTAGGTTAAGAATTTTGCTTCTTGTTTAAAAATTTTATTATTTTGCTAAAAATACAAATATTTTCCTAAAAAGTCATCATTGTTAGTGAACAATTCGACTTCTGTGTTGAAAGTTGAACTACTTTCATGTAAATCATTTGCTTTTATTACAAATTCATGAAATTGTTAAGAAATTCATCTATTCTTGTCATAGGTCGTTTCACTTTTTGTTAAAAATTTATTTTTTTATCTGAAAATTTAACTAATTAACTTTTACTTGTAAATTAAACTTTTTAATTTAAGAATGTAAGAAATTGGCTGGAAATTTATATTTTTCAGTTTAAGATACAACTGCTTGGTTGGGAATCGACCTTTTTTTAGCCGGCACATCCTTTATTTAAGAACAAAAATTCTCAAATACACAGTTAAATCCAAAGAAAAATTCATTTTGAACTTGATAGTTGAAGTTGAACAATTACACTTTTGACAGAAATGGATAAATTTTCTACCAAGCTGTTGCATTTTCAAGCCGAAAATATCAACTTCCTGCAAAGGAGTTTATTTTCTAAAAAATAGTTAAATTTTAATTTAAAAACGAACAACCTTACAATGCAAAATTAACATTTGAAACTAAAGAAATTTTAATGAGATTAAAATCAAAACGTCTCATAATCAAAATAATGTACATAAATCCGAAAGTTCAACGACTAAATTGAAACAATTTGATTAAAATATCGGTTTAGAATTTCAGCTACAATTTATTTTAAACCTCGTTTTTTATTTGATCGCACTCTGAAATGCCATAAGATGTACCTATTTAAATTTAAAAAAATAAGAATTCTCACCTTAAAAGAAAAGAAACAAATTGAACTTTTTGACAATAGTAAAAAGGAGGAATGAAAAATGAGAAAGCAATCAATCAAATTCCTTCATTCTCTTTTTCTTTTGTCTTTTTTATTTCCATTAATATCAAATCACAAAGAAAAATTTGTAACAAATATTCACCAACGTTTCAGCACTCAGACAGCACACTAATCCACGAAAAAAAAAATAAATAAACACTCGAGCAGGCAGGAAGAGAACGTTGTGATTTTTTTTGCTGTTTCTGCTTGCTCGTGTATTTTTTATATATTTTTTACCTTGATTATGGTGCTTTATGAGCGCCCTATTACAGTGAAATACATTAATCTCAACACAAATTGTCGAACTTTACAACAAAAAGGATTAAATTACAATCTTTAATAGAATAGCAAGATTTGGAGCTTCAAAAATCAGTTCTCAACAAAAAAAGGAACCATTTTTTTTACAAATCGTTCCACTCTTAATCGAAAGAGATGGATTCTATAGCCAAAAATCAAATAAACATAATACAGGCTATCATAGAAGCTGACCCCAAATTATTTATTTAGAAAACTTACCACCGTAGCAACCTTCAACGCAAGCGTTCTTACAATCCTGAATACAGTATGTTGGATAGCTGGCAGTTCTTACCTAAAAACGCATAATTTATTGAATATTCACACTTTTTCTAAGAATTAAGTTTTCAATGTGAAAGAATGAAATGAAAATTTGTGTATACTCACTTGGCAGTTGTCCAAGCAGGATTTAAGTCTTTTACGCTTAACGCCCTGATCATCGTCAGGAAGAACAGAAGTATTAATTAGATTTATGAAAGCATGAATATTATAGATACCAATTATTTTATAATTTTGTAATTTATTATCAAGCAACAAGTTATTTTTTACATTTATTAATAAAAAATTGCTATTCTTTTGAAGGAAATTTATGTTTTTGTATAATGAGTAAGGAAGGAAAGAGTGCTTAAAAGATTAGCATTTGAGAACATAAGAGAAGACCCATAGCCATGTCTTTTTTAGAAATTTTAAAAATGGTCATTACTAAAAGACATTGAAAAAATTTATGCATAATTATAAATAATAAAATTATTAAAGTTAAACTCACCACCACAGTAGGGGCGAAAATTGCGAAGCGCAATAGGGTTGCAATTGCTATACAAATAAAATGTACAGAAGTTATTTTACAATATTATCTCAAGATTAGGAATTTTCTAGGACTTTCTCAAAAATTTTAACAATCAGTAACTCATTTGCAAACTTTTATTTTCAATCCGTAAACCACCGATCTAAATATTTATTTGAAATATCGATGAAAAGAATGTTACAATAATCTTATAAGGTCTATGGACCTGTCTTACGGAAACAAGTTACAAGAAAATATATTAGTATTAAAAAATTTGTAGAGGTGCTATTATTCAAACGACCTTACAATTTCTTTCTTTATATTGAAGCTGATTAAATTCAGAAGAGCACTATTGTGTCTGGCTCTTGGGACATAATTAAAAATATTTCTTATTTGATTAGAGAAATTGCAAATATCCAGTACATCTATTCCCCGTAGAAATAAAATTGCATTATAAATTTAACTTTTTATGTGCTTTATTTGATAAAAAGAAATTAACCGGTCAAACTGACATTTCCTTCATTTCTGTCCTTTAATTTAATTGCCGGGATTATAAGAAAATTCAATTATATAGCATTCCTAAACCTAGAAGCTTTTTATTTTCGACGAAATATTTTCCTTTGATCTGAAACTTTTGACTAATTCCATTCTTTTTGCCTGCTAAATAATAATGAAATATAACATTTTCTTATTTAGAAAACTTACCATTTTAACAAACTATT